>NC_134805.1:18531245-18573745 GCF_046742065.1 Oratosquilla oratoria
ATGATCGTAACGGTGCTGCTTGCTGTTGAATGTGTGAAAAATATAGTCCTTTTAAAATCTATATTCTACAAGGTGCTTTGCATATATACATATATTATATATATATATATATATATATATATATATATATATATATATATATATATATATATATATCTATATATATATATATATATGTACACCATAATTTAGACATTCTTCATGTTAATTAGAACAACTTTGCACCTTCTATCAAGGTCACAACAGAGACATGCATAATAACGTCAGGAAAGCAGCCAAAAATAGCGACTCCCCCTCGTTCGTATCTTGTTGCACTACTCTGGCGATCACCCATCCCGTCCCCTGTTTCTCCTGGCGGGACTTGGCAGATAAACAGGGAGATCATAACATGAGCTGCAATGTGAATAGGGTCACGTGTACACACACGCACGTATGCATTCTCTCCCCCTTTTGTCTATTTTGCCCTTTTCGTCCTCTGCTTGTCCTTCACCGCCAAACCGGTTCAATCTTCAGCCGCACACACCTTTCCTCATCTCCTTCATGTGTGTGTGTATATATGTATATATATACATACATATATATATATATATATATATATATATATATATATATATATACATATATATATATATATATATATATATATATATGAATAAGGTGGTAAAGAAACAGGTTGAACCAGGAACACTAATGTAATCTAACGTTTCGACTATAGGTCTTCTCCAGAGTAACAGGCTAATACCGATAGTATTGATATATACCCTCATAGTGGATCATTTTGCCGGACATCTTAGAATGAAGTGCCCTGATTGGTCCGCGCTTTCGCCGAGGACCATTCTGGCTGCAACCAATGAGAGTTTTGCAAACACTTCCCTATGGCTGGTGACCCCTCCTGAGATGATATATGCGGCTTCCACCAACTTTCTCATGAGAGCAGGAGTGGAAAAGGAGATGGCAGATTGGGCTGACGAAAAAGTACTAAGGTGGACTGGACACGTGGAAAAATGAGTGAAAAAAGATTAGCAAAAAAGGTGAGGAAGGCAGAGGTAGAGGGAGTGAATTTGAGGGAACGACCGAGGATGAGATGGATGGATGGGGTAAGGAGGGTGTTGAGCAAGAGGGGAATGTCTGTTGAGCAAAGAAGGGAGAAGGCAGGGGATAGAATGAGTGGAGAGAACGACTGCGTATGGATGATATTTTGATGCAGCCCAAAGGAATTGCTTTCCATTTTCTCTATTTTCTACACGAGGGGATGGAGGGGTGAGGTCGCTGATTAAGTAAGGCAACCTTGATGTAGATGTACAGTGTCCCAATGCATTACTTCTGATCCAGGCAATGGGCAGGAGACCAGGATGACTTCATGCATAAGGAGGAAAAGAGGGAGGTAAGGGCAGTGGATGGGAGTGGAATAGGTGGGAATGGGTGTGTGCCTTTGACTTGGGTCCCTTATAATAGGGAAGAAATCCTTAGTATGTAGATGGATAGATATGCATACACACACACACATTATATATATATATATATTTTTTTATATATATATATATATATATATATATATATATATATATATATATATATATATATATGTAGAACACTGAATGGGTCCCAGTGATTAGAGATACATTTTAACAACCACATTGCACTTTAATTCTAAGCCATCAACATCGGGAGACCAAATGGAGGCCGACATGCAGAAATTGAAATGCGGTGCTGCCAAAAATCTTTCCCCATGGGGGATGGCTGAGTCAAAGTCCATCCTACATTCATTCAAGGCAATTCATCGCCCCTCCCACCTTAGCATCTTGTGGATGAAAGGTTCATCCCCATCACTGCCACACTGCTCAGGTCTAAGACAATGCAGTGCGGCACCCACACAAATATGTTTAGCATTGTGTATTAGAGGACTCGGCAGTAGTTTGTTACTGGTACTGTGGTGGAGTTGAAGTATCGAAGTGGATGGATATCACCTCTCAAATTCATTCATTACCAGGGATGCCAACAAGAGATGTATCCAGCAGGATACAGATTTGAAGCAGGTAGAGATCCGAATGATCCACAAATGTATTCTGTGGAAAAATGGATGGCATGACTTGTTGTGGGAATTGTTAATAGGGCATTTCATGAATTTTATATGATTACATAGGATGCAAAGTGGAGGATTATGGATAATATGTAGGGCAGTGGGGATGATGAAGAGGTGAAGACTGAGGCAATGGGGGAGGGGAGAAATCTAGATTGTTTCAACTGGGAACACTTCTAAGTAATCTACTCCATGATTACAGTAGGGTCTATTGGTATAATGTATCTGTTGACATCCTTTGAATGAGTGGATGGGTATGAAAGTGATTCCTGCCACATGACTTCAGTTGGTGTTTTAGATTTTTGGTGGCTTGAGTGTGACAGAAATGTATTGGAGAAAGTAGCCTGAGGGCTATGGTGAAAGACTTGGCCAACTATATGCCATGTGGTACTTGCCTGGGTAACTGAAGCTGCTCCCAGGGATCGGTGCCACCTGTGTAAGAGCTGGTGGCAGGTGGGGGTGCTTTGACTGTTTGGCCCCAACTCTTGGGGTTGGGAGTGGGACTATGATGCAGATACTGCCACACCAGGATGCAACACTTCACTCCTTACTATACAACACTTTATGGAAGGCTGCATTGTACATAATCACATATACCAACATACACTCTACAATGGATTTGTGGAAAACTCCTGTTCCAGCCATGGCATTCCTCAGGGAGATGGGACTATTCTACCAGACAGTCTAGAGAATGACAACAACTATATGCCATTCTCTTGCCATATGGAGAGGCATTATGTATTTGTCAAGTTCTTGACGGGTTCTAGAAGCTTTAATGGTGTAGGAGACAAGGTTGGTAGGGATGTTTTCAATATATGAGAGATACTTAGTTATATCAGCGTATGCTGGATTTCCAGGAGTGTCCACTTTTGGAGTACAAGATTTTTATTCGAGTTGCGGAATGCTCCTGTGCTGAAGCATAGCCTACAGGATACTAAAATCAGTTCCAAGCATGGGCTCTGGACAGCAGAACGAAACTCATAATCTACAAACAATTCTTAAGAAGTTCAATTGACTATGTCTCCACAGGACAGTTCCCAACAATTGGGAAAAGAAATACCTTACAATCTATACAAAATAAAACATTGAGAATAAGAACTAGTTAGATCAAAGCTATCCCCAATGGAACACTTGCACATACACATACCAAGGCATTTTCCCCCTTACAAGGGAGGTAGCCAAAGAGAAAAAGGCATAAAACCATTCCCACCCATTCCATCCCTAAATACACTCCACCCTCCCTCTTATCTTAGCACCTCCTGGATGACAGACTTGCATATAAGAACCAAAATCTTTTTAATGGAATATAACATAAAAATTATAGTTCTATTCAAGAGCTTTCAACCTTATTTCATGCCTTACCCATGTTCCAACCTCTATCTCTCCTCAGTTTCATTTCACTCAACACTAACGTCTCCATCTTCCTGGCATACTACCAATCTCTTCCTTTATCTCAAGTGCCACATTCATATACCCGTCATCCAAGAGGAGCCAAGAAAAGAGGGAGGCGAAGGATGGTGAACGGGAGTGGAGTATGTGGCAATGAAATGGGTGGGAGTGGATTTATGCCTCTGACTTTGGTTATGTCTCTTGTAAGGGGGGAAAAGCTGTTGGTTCATGTATGTACATTCACATACATTTAATGACCCAATTACATAGGTTCTGGCTGGAGTTCTCCCAGTCTCTTTTGCCTCAATATTCATTGGAGAAAAAACAGTGGGGATCCCAAGTCCCTTCACTTTGTTCCATTTAGTTCTCTTCTATGATACCTTTCGGAATGCAGTTGAGGCATTTTTTCAACCCTCTCCTCAATCACATTGACACCAGAGAAGGAAGCGATTGCTATAGAAGTGGTAAAGAATAGTTTCAAGGGGGCATCAGTGGTACAAAAACATCTCGCTATTTCTTCAAGTAGAGTAGCTCTGTTCCACAGGGGCTTACAATATACTATCCAAAATCATCATACAATGACAAAGCCTTTCACTATTCCCTTAATTCCTAAAAGGGTACATACATATACCAAAGACTTTTTTCCCCTACATGGGGGGTAGCCAAAAAGAAGGGGGATACATTTAAAACCCAACTCTGTTCTTACAGCTTTATTTAAAAGGTCGACTGGAGCTGCTTACTGAACATAGAATAACAGTCACGAGGTGATACACCTTAGCAAATAATAATATTAATCATAGTTGTAACTCTACCAACTATTCAAATAGAGCACAGAACTAAACTACCCAGCAGTAGTATGTTTGTTTCAACGGCCAACAGAGTCGTGAGAAATCAAGATGGATAGTTTAACAACTAACAGAGCAAAAAGTAATCAGAGTTCAGCAGTTTTCAGTTTATCACTTCCTACATGTATATGTGTGTTCCCAACATCAAAAAACATAATTGGATATGCTGCTTCAGAGATCAACAAAAAAGACAATGAAAGGGTCACAGTAATTCTTATGCATAACTTTGGAGGGAAATGTATTTGAAATTGTATAAAGTCTTTATACACAATCAAGTAAATTCACTACCTTCACCTCTTATGCCATTCACTACCATTTCTAAACTGGCTCTTTTTACCTGCCACTAGTAAGCAACAGGAATACCTTGGAAGAGTGTTTCCCCCTCCCCCCCAAATTTGGTTTGTTGCATTCAACTTTTATATATCACTACTGATGCAAAGAATAGTTAATCACTACCATTGGTCTCCCAAAATAAGCCATCATAACCTAAAAACAGCTTCACACCAGAAACTTTAAACACAATGAGCAAATAAGGATATCAAAATACTTGTGAATTAAGCAAATAATTGGCAAAATTGTATGATCACTTTTACGACAAAATACTCTGCACATCCACAACCACATCTAACAACTGATATTTGCTCATCTCTGCATTTTGGCAAGTAAGCAAAGGTTATGAGGAAAAAGAAGAGAAAAAAAAAAAAAAAAATCTTATTGCTCCTTAAAAAAAAAAAAAAATCAAATTTGTACATTATGAAATACAGGCAATACACAAAATAATGTACTCATTCTAATACAGTGCATCTGACATGTGACACAAATTGCACCTCCTTCAATTCTTATCAATAAATAGTGTTTACCTGTTGTCCATTTTCACGTATAAAAAATAATAATAAAAACATCACATAAATACATCTGAGCCAACCTTTAATAGTGATACCAGGGACAGAGAAAATAAGACATCAACCAATACAAGTTCATGTGGCGGTCCCGAGAACCTATTCTTCTGTGACCTCGTCAATAATAACAATGGAGGCTTACCCTCAACCTCAACAATGTACGTGTTGCCACACTACAGCTCCTACGAGAGGCAAGGGGTAGAATGGTTGTGCTCAGACGAGGAAATAAATTGCATACCATTGAAAAAATCAGTCCATAACATTGAAGACTGAAGGACCCTGAGAGATACATAAGCAGCGATGCTACTTGCAAACTATAAAACAAAAATGGAAATACAAATGAAGACAATACTGCAGCAAACCTAAGAATGTAAAATATTCCAGTAGGATCAAAGACAGCCATACTTTAGACACTGTAGACATAGATCACCCTAGAATAGTTAATCTAGCAGCTAATAATGAAGTCACTATGACACAAGTTGGTTTGCATATTATAATTACAGTCTTATAAGCCCCCTGGCGCTTTTTTGGTTACTTGCAACTGTCAGCTATGATATGAGAACCAGGTCGCTCTGGTGAATGTGTATCTGCAGCAACTGTCTGGAACCAATACCCACAATCTTTCACAGGGGAACTACTCTAGAAAAGGGGGAAGAAGAATTTGAGTGCTCTACAGTGCTTCGAGAAGCACCTACTTCCTCGAGCAAATCACAGATGTACAACTCAACACATATGATTGTTAAGTTTACTTTCCTAAGTAGTTGAGATGCAGCATTCCCAAAGACTTGTCATATGGCTTACTTAAGTTATGCAGGTCATAAGTATTCACCTTAAGTCACCCATAAATAAATGAAAGAAAGCTATAGATATGAGAAATAGAAAACAAAAACTCCAGAGAAATAACTTAAATGGAGAGAGACAGAGAGAAAGAGAGAGAGAGAAATAGAATGAGATAGACTGAGAGAGCGGGCAGATGAGAGATGGGGACACATGACAGGAGGAGGTTAATGAATGGGAGGGGTAATGAGAGGAAGAGGGAATGAAAAGGAGAGGGATTGAGAGGGACTGAGAATGAAAGGGAAAGGGAATGGAAAGGAATGGATTGAGGGAGCGAGGGAATAAGAAGAAGAAGAGAGGGGGGAGATGAGGAGAGGGAGAGAGAGGAGGGAATGTGGAGGAGAGAAGTAGGGAGAGTGACGAGAAAGAAAAGATAGAAAAATCTTTGAAGTGCAATATGACATACCCTGTTTTATTATCAATACACTGCCAATATCTGCACTCCACTCCACTGTGTCCTAGACATATACAGACCCCTCATTATGGATATTTGAGAACAGATTGTAAGAATGCCACACGCCGATAAAAGGTCTCCATACATACTACTGGCAGCCAAGTACTGAACATTCTGGTCTGACTTATCAAATATCACCAGATGTAAAAGGTAAATGCTCAATTCTGTGTTGCATAAAAAAAATGTCTATTCATCTAAATTGGCATTGTTTTTCTTTTTTTTTTTTAGTAGGTGAAACAGAACACCTTAGTAACATACACATGATCAAAACCATTTGTTTTATAGAAATATATCTCTGTTATGAAAACTCGCCAAATCAATCCTCATAACTTTTTTTTTCAGTTTCAGACGAAAGCAGCCATACTCCTTCGCTAATAAGGCACCGACACTTACATGTCATTCATCCAGTAACGCAAAAATCATTCTATTCATAATGGTATAAATAATAACAATGATAGAGTACATAATGTGTAATACTTTCAAACACGTCAATATAAAAGAAATACAACTAAAGATTTATAAAAATCAAGATCCACAAAATATTTAGGCACTTTTAATTTCATTCATTTGATCAGAAACTCATAGAGTTCCACATTTTCTTTACATATCCTTCCTTTCACAATGAGCTTTCACAATGGGAGTACCTTACTAGAGAAGACTTATGGCATTCATCAAAGAAGCTTATATTTGTTTCATTTATGTGCAAGAAGCACACACCTTCTTTTACTGAAGTTCACTTATTTCTGTTCTAATTTGTGAAAACATTATGCCCACTACCAAACCCTCCTTTATCACTCATGATAAAGAAAGATTATTCTCCGTTTAGATGCCAATCGTATAAAAGGAACCCTGCATAAGCAGGTCAGTATATACATTAGTGACATACATATTTGCTGTGAAAAAGTATATATTTCATGTGTACTCTCATATACATATATAGATATGTATGTATGCATAGATGTATATCTACATATATATATGCACCTGTGTAAAAATCTTTGAGTACAAATGTGTGTGTGTGTGTGTGTGTGTGTGTGTAATGTAAGGTGATAAACATATAAATAATGTTGAGCATGTGGCAAATATGAATGAATATACAATATTGTATGTGTACTGGTATAAGAAAGTGCGCATGTGTTCACATTCATTTCTCTATGCATATGAATACATATACAACTGTATATTCTTATACAATCATATATACACACAGATGCAAACAACCCTCAAGCACTCGTCATACACACTAAATAATATACATTCATATGTACAGCTACACAGATCTATATGTATTTGAAAGTTGCTCGTTTATCTCTTTTTGCGCTTCGGCTCTGGTGTGTCTGGCTCCGGGTCTTCCTGATCCTCCATTGAATCAAAAGCGTAGTCGGGTAGCCACTTTTCCAGTAACTGTTCAAAGAAGTCTTCTAGTATTCTTGCATTCTGGTAAATTTCTGTGTCTTTCTGTAATGGCAAAAAGAGAGCATCGAGATAAGAAAAAAGAAAGAGAGAAAAAAAACAAAAAACATACACAATGCTAATACAACCAATTTTCTTGTATCATCAAAAGGAGAGAGAGGGAGAGAGAGAGATAGAGAGGAGGGAGGAGAGAATGAGAGAATGAGGGAAGGAAGTAAAGAAAGAAGGAGGGAAGTAGAGAAAGAGAGAAAGAGAGAAGAAGGGGAAGGAAGAGGGAGGGAAGAAGAGAAAGAGGGAGGGAAGGAGAAAAATTGGGAGGAAAGCAGAGAAAGAGGGAGGGAAGAAGAGAAAAATTCTGACAATCCAGAACTAACAGTTCAATAACCACTTACTGGATTGAATTCATAGCAGTTTTTAAATATAAGGCGGATATCCCGAATAATTTCATCGAGGGAATCATAAGACTCCAATGAGTTTGGTAGCAGCTTCCTTTTGATCACCTCCAAAGCCATGGGATGCTTGATTATTTCATAATACTCGGTTAACTGCAACAAAAGAAAATTTCATAGTAGTTAAATGTAATGAAAGAGAATTTCAATACACAAATGTATCTACATTTCAAGCATGTATGGGAAGATGTGAAAATAATTTCAGTAACAAACACACATACAATCTTCATTCTCTCTCTCAACACATATACATTTGTAGAAGACCCATCTGCTGCTCTATGGCTAGGACTTTGGTTTGTGTGTGTGGTGTTCAACTGGGGTTGTTTCAGTGCAACTTCTTATTTTCATGTTTTGTGTTGTTTGCAGAAGTTAGGTACTATGGAGAGTTGCTGTGTCCTGCCTGCAAGAGGGTACTCTGCCATCAGGGAAAGGATGAGAGGGAAAATCTCAATGGAGAACCCTGCTTCCCTGTGCTCAATACTACTCGGATGCAAAAGGATACATCTACCCTACCCCTACAAGGAAGTATAGGCAGCCAAGTGACTGGAACCTGGTTTCCACATCAGGACCAGAAACTCGTTCTATTCTACTTATCAATTCCCATCAACTACCTCCCCATCTATTCTATTCATATAAGGAAGTCAGCACATTGGTGCCTGCCCTCATGGTATTAATGAGATTTTTCCTTAATAAATTGTTCCAACCACTTCATGGATGGGAGGTTAATTTTCGAGAATCTAATGATTTTCAATGTACTCCACATTTGTTTTCCTATTTATAGTTTCTGTACATAAACTAGAAAGTGATATTAGTAACATAAAACATTCATTTTTTTTCATTCATTCATATACCAAAGGCTTTTTTCCCCTTTATAAGGGTAGCCAACATGAAACATAGGTAAAATAAATCTAGCAACAATGGATGACATACCTCTCGATCAACAAGTTCTCTAAAAGGTTGTGAAGCTTCATAATTGCAATATAATTCTAATACTATTCGTTGAGCTATCATCAATTCTTTTGACGACAATTCCAGTTTCCTCTTGCCCGTAGGAGATACTGGCCCAACTGCTATGGTAGATGTAGAGGCATTTTGGAGATCTGTGCATAGCATACATTGCCATTTTTCATTTTCCGTCGGTAAATGAGTTAAGGAAGGAATATGGCAATTGACATGGAAAACCTGAAAAGAATAAAGCACATTAGCCAACCAGGGCAGGGAAAATCATCTGAAAATGAGTGGAACTATGTCATATATCGTTCAAGCATCTGAAAATGAGTGGAACTATGTCATATATCGTTCAGAGTTGTGAGTAAATGAAGAGCTTCTAACCTTTGGACAGAAGTCACAACAAATGAGGTCTCCACCATCCCAACAAACTGCACACCAGTCCTCATTGGGATCATTGGGGTCTTTCTTGAAAGTGCTTCCCCCAACTGAAACAAGGAGATTCCATGATAAAAAAGAGAAAGAAGGAGGCAGAGAGAGAGAGATAATAAAATAAACAAATAAATAAATATAACCTGGAAGGGATGCATACCTTAATTACAAACGACTTCCAGACAAAGGAGATGGATTTTGTGGTCAATATAGGATGTGGCATGCAACACTACTAAATATAACACAATGGTATACAACACTGGTATCAGAATACATGTATATTACTGTGAATGCTATGATAATGACCATGAGACTGAAAATGGTGACAAAATAAATACAGTGAGTCCTCCTTATACAGTAATTCTTTATCTGGTAAATTCACAGTTATGGTATTTGGTAATTACTACCCTCGATTCTATCTACAGTAGGAAAAATTCACAGATATGGTATCTGCTCGTGTTTTGGAGGTAAAATTAGATATTATGAAGAGGAAAGAGCAGGGAGAAGGTACGTCTGCCATAAATCAGAACTTGGGTTCGGTATACGGTAATTTCGATTTGTGGTAAGGTTTTCAGGAACGCATATGTACCGTATAATGAGGACTCACTGTAATGGAATTCTGTAGTAAAAGTGAAATCTGGATTACATAAATTATGTAGTGAAAGGTGTGAAATGTGATACTGTGTGAAGTAATTAGTGTTGCCCGTAGCCCCACAGTGGCTGGCAACGGTCCTTGAGTCTTTCCAGAGATCTGGGAAGAAACACTGACCAGTTGCCTGTATTGTCACTAGCTTATAGTTGTCAGGGGAAAGGAACAGCTGTGAGAAAAAGGGGGAGAATATACAACTAAAAGTTATACGAAGGAGAACTTGGGCTGTTCCAGAAACCAATTATAAGCTTTTCAGGGATGCACTTCCAAGATGGTGATGGAAGTGAGGTTGTTCGTGTGGATTAAAAACGTGGAGCTGGGTGACTTTTTATTATCATCATCATTATTATTATTATTATTATTATTATGATTATTATTATATATATATATATATATATATATATATATATTTTTTTTTTTTTTTTTTTTTTATGTTTGTCTTGCAGGAATTTGTTGTTGCTCCCAGGTTAGTGAGAAACATGATGGTATGTGTGAAATGTGGTAAAGATGATATATGGTGTCAAGTGTGATACAGTAAGACACTTGATGACAAAAAATAAAACTTACAATACTGATGAGAATATGTTGTGATTATAAGACAAGAACTACTGTGGAATGCACCATAGAAGGAGCACTGATGTCACAAGAGTATATACTGCTGTACAACAGTAATAGTGCTGTGGGTACAATATATAGTGAGGGCATAAAACTTCAACAGCAAAATACAATATCAAGGGAGAAATATTACATCAAAAGTATAAGAAAATTTGGGATGGGGAACGGGGAAAAGGCAGAGAATGGTAATAAAAATTAACATTCGGATACGAGGCGAGGCAAGATGGGGGTTTTCAATGACAGGAAACAAAAGGGAACTACGTACCCAAAGTAAATGCGAAAAATTACATAAATACAAGTCAATATTCATTACAATATATAGTAGCCCTCTGGGTGCAAGACACGGGTGAAAATGATCTTACATCTAACACAATTTCCAAAGGAAATATTCTTAAGGGTGATTACTGCTATTTTCGCAAAAGCAAATAAATAGTAACTTCCTCATGTCAAATGTGAAAAAGTAAAGAATATATGTATTTACTATATAAGGGGGTGGCCAAATCAAATCCCACACCCATGTCATACACATCAAAATTTATTTTGCACGACCCTCCCATCTCAGCATCTCATAGATGAAGAGTTGTTCCTGACCTTTGTCACACAACATGAGGCGATGGAGTACGGTACATTTCCACAGGTAGAAAGAGAGAGAAGGAAGGAAGAAAGAAAGAAAGAAAGAAAAGAAAAGAAAAAGAAGAAGAAGAAAAAAAAAAAAAAAAAGTAAAAGGTGGAAAAGTATCTGGGGTCACATGTAGCAGTGAATGGAGGTGTGGATGTGAAAGTGAATTATAGAGTAAAGTAAGCAGGTAATACCTACATGGAATGAAAAGTGTTATGAGAGATAGGTGATTCACCATGGTCTTGGATCACATACTGGACTTGACAGATATTACTCTCCTGGATACGGGTAATAATGAGGCCTCTCTTTCTCTCTCTCTCACACACACATACACAAGACCTGCAACCTTCGGGTAACCAGCAACAGCCTCCAGGAGGGTCTATGGACTGTTAGTGTGGGGCAATGATCCTCTGGTCCTCCTATAACTGTGCTAGTGTGGTTTTTGCTTCTTGTGAATGAAACTTTTCTTTAGGAAAACTGACAGAGTAGGGTGTTGAGTGGTCAAGTCTTGAAGAGTTTGTTTTGTGATCTGAGTGACTTTGTTTTTGTGTGGATGTATTGTGTGATACAAGTGGTAGATTATTCTAAAACTTATACTGCTAGTGTAGTTTTTGTTGCATTCAAATGGGATGGGTGAGTAAAAGGTGAGTGCTCTAGCATCGATCTGTGTACATTTTCAAGTGGTGCTCTATTACAAGGTGGAGTGTTTGTGTCCAGATGGTCTTTTGGGATGGTATTGGTGCATCAATGGGCATTAACATGTATCAAGTAGGTGACTGCTTTGAATCAACCAGCTTCCTTACAAGGGAGAAAGGGACTTTAACCCCTTCCATACGGTGCCGCACACGTAGGCGTCATGGACTTAGATCTCGGTGGCAGCAGCCAATGCCAGCCGTACGACGTGTCGTAATAATACTCGCATCATAAAATATAGTCACCGCTTATATCGATCGTTCTCTCTTCACCCGTGAATTTTGATAACCATAGAAAATGCGATTACAAAAGAATTAGAAAGAATGTCATTATGGAGGGGCGACTACAATAAATATAATCAAGACGCCGATATGGCAGCCTCGCGAATACACTCGCTCCCCATGACGCCTATGTGTGCGGCACCGTATGGAAGGGGTTAATGTGTGCAAGTGTATACCTACAAAACAAACAGGTCACATGAAGAATTGTCACCCCAGAATACCCACATGAAGAATTGTCATCCCAGAATGCCCACATGAAGAATCATCACCCCATGACATCCCACCTGAAAAAGTCACCCCAGTATGGCGAATATCAAGAGTGGAATTAAGACCAAGTTAGATTAGGTTGAATGAGGGTTATGCTTATTGTCATCAACTTAAACAACCAATTGTAAACTCGGGATGGCCCACATGATGAATTGTCACCCTAGGATAGCCCACATGAAGAATTGTCACCCTGTTGAAGTCTGGAGTGACGATTCTTCATCTGATCCAAACAAACATATAAATACACACACATACACACACACACACACGTGCAAACACAATTATGGAACAACTCACTCATTGCAGTCATCTTTCAAATAATCAAATCTGCCAGTCATAGAGCCTCAATCCAGGGACCTCATGATTAGAGAGTCCCGTCTGCTACATCTTGCCACACAAAGGATTAAAAGGATCGTAATCTACTGTGTACAGTAGAATTAGGAAGCAATGTTGGCTGCACTTATGGCCTGAACATTTGAATTTTTCATCTAACTCCCAATCCTATCAGCAGCATTTGAATGAGGCTTTTATTTGCTTCACTGTTGTATAGTGAGTTCTCCTTATATGGTAATTCTTTATCTGGTAAATTCACAGTTACGGTATTTGGTAATTACTACCCTCGATTCTATTTATGGTAAGAAAAATTCACAGATACAGTATCCATTCGTGTTTTGGAGGTAAAATTAGATATTTTGAAGAGGAAAGAGCAGGGAGAACGTAGGTCTGCCATAAGTTGAAACTTGGGTTCGGTACACGGTAATTTCAATTTGCGGTAAGGTTTTCAGGAATGCATATGTACCGTATAATGAGGACTCACTGTAACTATCATGGAGCAAATCACTCTTTGCAGTAACATCTTTCATTTAATCAAATCTGCCAGTCAGTAAGCCTCAATCCCAGGCCCTCATTCTGTTACCATCTTGCCATGCAAAGGATTACAAGGATTGGAACCCACACCGTACAGTAGACCTAGGAATCAGTATTGATGACACCTATGGCCTGAACATTTGAATTTTTCACCCAATCTCCAATCCCATCAGCGGACACAGGAGCATTTGAAATGTTTTTATTCACTTTGTTGTTGTAAATATTATTTGGCAAATCACTTGTTGTGGTGACACCTTTCAAACAATCAAATCAATCACTTGTGGATACTTGATCCTGGGGCCTCATGATTATGTGTGTTTGTGTGTTCGTGTGTGAATGAGAAATTGGCCTTTGCATCTAAACAATTTTCTTATACTGCAAGCAATACAAATGTTTTTTAGAAACAACAGATACACTTGGGGAAAAAAAATATAACTTATGAATCAAACTTATTTGATGCTGTTGAAAAAGAAATACAATCTATAATAAATGTGTCAATTACAAATTAAATGATGAGGAAATAAAAGACCACTTCTACAACAAAACTAAATACAATGCCAAAACTTAAAATAAACATTTCTGGCGAAAACATAGATATTAAATTATGTCTAAATACCACACATAAAAAAATCATCTATGAAATACATAATTGTAAAATACACGTGTTGGAGAAATGTGCAAAAAGAGGCATAAACCATTTGCATATATTACCAGAGATATTAGTTCCTGTTATTAAAGACGTAACCTTCCATATTTGGTTAAGTAGAAATTAGTGTCTTATAAGAAGAAGTTTAAAGTATATTGAAGTATATGAAATGCAGTGGTTGAATTCCAACCCTCCCAGCACATGCAACAGCAATGATGGCAGCGGTAGAGCAATGAAGGCAGTGGCAATTATTAATCATAGTATTAGCTGTTGCATTGGTACTGATGGTGAAAGTAGTAATAGTAGTAGCAGTAATGAGATATATAGTATTAATCATACATATAGACTCCCAAAGAATTTATTAAGTTACAAGAGAAAGACCTTTCCTTTCGCAAATAATGCAGTCCCGTTACGGTGCGATGTAAGAGATAATGCTGTTACTGATGAATACCACTGCTTGTTAAGACCATTACCTAAAATGTCAGCAGTAAGAAATTATTTTGCCTACTAGTCATGTCTAATGGAGTGCAACCCTGTGTAAAGAATCTATGACTATTGTGCACATGCCAGATTGTTTGTGTGCACCCATGTATGCACATAACCATGCATTACCACCATGACTTTGGCAAACTTGAGGAAGGCTGCAAGATTTTCCAGACAATACCTTCTGTTGACCTTCTTCTTTTCTCCATATCCATTGCAGGGAAGACATCCGCAATCCTAAGGGGCGGGAGGCTATCATCACTCTCACCATGATCCTTGCCCTCCAGGCCTGCTTTGCTCGAATTCACTCCTACACCTAGACAAAAGCTATAGGCTTAGTAGGGCAACAAATCCAATGTGCCCACCGTGCTCATCCTAAATCACCTGGACTGTTGTCATGGATTATAAGGAAAACAAACAATGCAGTGTGTCTTAACACTTACACCATTCTTCATATGAAATGCAGATACCAGTCTCATACCTGTCAAGTCTTACGTTCTTTGTGTAAGTCTTACATAATTTCTATGATTTTCAAGTCTTACGGCATATGTTGAAAAACTTGCACTTTTTCTCCACGTGCAATGTGTTTTTTAATGTTTGTTTTAAACACAATAAAAAGCAGTACTGTTTACAAGTACCTTTGTAAACAGTAATGTGTTCATACTAAGTCATGTGTTTACATTGTGTTTTCATTCTGCATTTGTTTTGAAATAATATTGAATGACAAAAAATATATAGTTTTCTTATGGCTTAATTACCGTTTTATACACAAACTTATGGTCTCTAATGTAAAATCTTATGGCAAGGCACTACAGCAACTTGACAAGTATGCAGTCTATGTATGAACAGCTAAAAGCTCTTCAAAGCTGGTAGAAGAGTGTGTAACCATTTAGTTAGGCATCTGTGAGTCACTGCTCATGTAACACAGATGACTAATGAGTATCTAAATGATCCTTATCAGTGCTACCAACTGTGAGGACCTTTCAACCATAAACCAAGGCTGGCATCCTCATTACATATGAAGGCAGTGTATCTTATTGCTACTCTAAGGATGTACATAGCTCACCACCAATTTAAGGATACGACTCTCAGTACTGTTAAAAAATTCTTACACAGTAAAATATCCCTCTACAAAAGACCATGTGCGTGCCTATTAAACAAGGCATGTGATCAAAATTCAATCTATGGAGATGCAACCATCGGCATTATTATACAGCTGGAAATGGTGCGCAGGAGATTTGGGCTGTAACATTTACACGGGAAGATCCTGACCACCTCTGTCACAATTCCTTACTGTCATTCTGCAAGCTTCTATTTTCTTCTATGCTTGGACATAAATGCACCAGTCATCAAAATACATCCTTCAAGAAAATTACATAATTAGGCACTAAGACTTGAAGGAAACTTTCATTTGAAATTAAGAAATATTTGGGATGTTCGGTGGCCAAGAGATTTGGGTCATCAATATTTGGACAACAGGTCAGGAGTTAGGAGTGAGGGTAGTTTGAAGGTGCCTGGCACCAAAGCAAGTTTGTTATAGGGGCATACGACATTAAATTCCAATTCAAAAAGTCCCCCATAAAGAGCCACTGACCAAGTCCTCTTTGGGAAAGGGTTCATCAAGTTAAACAGAATCGAAAACTGAATCGAAACTGGCATCCAAGCGCGCACGCACAATAGAATTTGTAGTAATTGAACGACCTCTCATTCAAACAAAGCAATATATATTTTTCATTATTATTTTCTTAATATTGCTCCTATGTTCAAACAGTGCTCCAACAACTGAACCAAATTAAGCCAGCCATAGATTGCAAGAGTAATAAAGAGTTATGGTCACTGTTATCAACATCACTATCAGTTAACATCGTGTGCCTAAACTCCATGAAATTTTGTGATTCATATTTTTGTGGTGTTTCCTGAATATCTTTTAGTGAAACTGTGATCATGGCCCAATGAAGACAGCTGAAGTGCAACACCCTAAAAGGAAATCAGTAAAGACTACAGTCAAGCTGAAAAAAAGGAACTCGTTTCAAAGTGGGAAATTATATGCACGTTTTGTACTTGACCAGGCAATGTGGTATGGCAAAATCTACCGTATGTTCCAGCCTTGAAAATAGATGGTATGAAATGAATTAATGTAACAAATGGCATGAAAATGGTTATGGATAATAACTTGTTGTTGCCACTTAACTGATTTTCTCAACAATATTTATTCAATACAGTAAGTAAAGGAACCCAAAAGACAAGAGAATATACTTGACCAAGTGATCACTAATTGCAAAGATATAACTGATGAAGAACTTGGTGATCCCAATCTAATTAAGTCCAAGCTACAAAACAGTTTCAAAATACATATCTGAAATACCCAACCTCAAAAATGCTCAATTGACTTGATTAAAAGAGCTTCAGCTCACAGAATTTAAGTCAAAATTGGTTAAAAACCAGTGGAAGGGAAACATTTCAAGACACACTCACTGAAAGTAGTTACATTCCTTTTCGGGAAAAGTAATATCCAAATAATTTTTGTCTAAACTAGCTTGATAAAAAGTTTCATTACAAGAGAGGCTTATCAGAAATTCAAACATTCTAAATCCCCAATAATTACTGAAGCTATACAGGTAGTCGTCGACTTACGACCGAGTTCGGTTCCGACAGACAGGTCATAAGTCGATCTGGACGCAAGTCGGTCTTTATATATATATATATATACAGTATATATTACCCTTTAAATATTTTTGTTACTGTATATATATATTGTATATTATATTTAGCATAACCTTTTTATAATTTTATCTGATTTTCTTTGGGAAACATAGCCTAGGCATAAGCATACTGAATAAAATCCTATCATCTTTAACCTATGATATCTAACACTGTACAAGTATTTTCTAACCTTTTTATTATTTTACCATCAGACTTTCTTTAAGAAACGTATGCATACTGAATAAAATCTTATCATCTTTGAGCTACGTTGTTTAATATTCATTAACTTTTTTATAATTTTTGTTAGGAAACGTAGCCTAGGCCTACACATACTGAATAAAGTCCTGTTATCTTTGACCTACAAATACTTTTTTGTTGTTTACAATAAAATCATTGCAAGGCAAAATTCGGACATTTTTTTATTTTTATTTCAAAACACATTCTTTTCGTTTACGTACTGTACCGAAAATATTGTTATCGACAATAGACTAGGCATAAACAAAGTTTACTGTTACATTTTATTAATCGCAAAACATAAAAATACAAAATGCTGTACCGAACATATTGTTATCGACAACAGACTAGGCATAAAAAAGTTTTACTGTTACATTTTATTAATTGCAAACCATATAAAAATACAAAATGCAAGGCAAAATTAGGAATTTTTTTATTTCAAAACACATTCTTTCCGTTTACGTACTGTACCGAACATACTGTTATTGACAAACTAGCCTAGGCATAAAAAATATTGTGAGGAGGAGAACAGGGGTGAAAAAGGATTTGGGAGAGAGGGTTGATGAAAGAATATTAGGATGGTTTGGACACATGGAAAGAATGAGTGAAGAAAGACTAGTAAAAGAGGTATGGAAGGCCAGCCGTGTAGTTAGTGAATGGAATAAACTTCCTGCAGAGGCAGTGTAATGTAGTTCAGTTCGAAGCTTTAAGATTCGTTTAGATAAATACCTAAGTAAGATGCTGTAATGACTGTCATTTATTTTAGATTATTTGATTATTTGTTTGTTATTAATTTTCTGGTTATTTATCATTTGCTTGATTTCCAATTATCATAATTTGTCTGTCAGTTTATTATTATTTAACTGTACCTATATTTTATTTATTCTATTTATTATTATTTACATTATTATAATTTTTGTTTTATTTTATCTATTTTTCTGATCATTTATATATTTTTTTCGCACCCGACCTGGACACGGACTAAAAGGTCTCCTGTCGGCATGCTCCGCCTTTGTAATCCTTTGTAAGCCAGCTGTGGAGGGAGTGAACATGAGGGGACGTCCTAGGATGAGGTGGATGGATGGGGTGAAGGGGGCTTTGGGGAAGAGGGGAATGTCTGTTGAGGAAGGAAGGGAGAGGACGGAAGGCAGAGGTGAGTGGAGAATGGTTGTATATGGATGATGTTGTGACTGCATGAGGAGGAATGGGCGGGGGGTGGGGGGGGGTAGTATGTGTGAGTAAATTTTGACGCAGCCCGAAGGGATTTCTCCCCGTCCTCCCTTTATATGCAAAGGGGGACGGAGAGGGGGGGTCGCCGATTAAATGAAGCGGCCTTGCTGTGGATGTACTGTGTCTTGCGACACTGCTTCTGACCCAGGGCGGTGGGCAGGGTTCAGGGATGACCCGTCATCCAGATGGTGCTCAGATGAGAGGAAGGGTGGGAGGGGTGTGGAGTGTATTTAGGGATGAAATGGGTGGGAGTGTTTTTATGCCTTTCCCTTTGTGGCTACCTCCCTTGGAAGGGGGAAAAAGCCTTGGTATATGTATGTATGTATGTACATTTTATTAATTGCAAAACATATAAATACAAAAATACAAAACGCAATGCAAAATTAGGAAAGATTTTACTTCAAACACAAAAATTGAAAGAATATTTAGCTGGCTGGGATGCTGACGCTGTCGGCAGCCTGCCAAAACTATCGTACTAGCGTCTCGCGGCGTGCGGAGTAATTGTTCTGCGCTGCCAGACATAACATTGCAATTCTATTACTCTATTAAATGTTAAATATTATTGCACTATCTCGTGGTCGTAAGTCGATCAGTCGTAAGTCGCATAGGTCGTAAGTCGACGACTACTTGTATAGTGATCTAAGACTTTGAAAAAGATGATGATGATATGGTTTAGTCACAAAACCCCCTCTATTGGAAGGCTAGGATGGTGCCCCTTACAGAGGTTTTTGTAGTGTGGAACTGAATGAACCATGCCCTTGGTCCAACTTCGCCAGTGGCAGGGTTCAAACCGCCATCCCCTCGACCTTCGCCGCAAGTAATGACGCCCTAACCCGCTCAGCCAGCGAGCTTCAGATTACAAATGAAAACTGCTGATAATTCTTAAGAAAATCACAGAGAATTCTCCAGCTACATGAAAGATCGAGAATTTATCTGGAACCAGACTGACCAACTTTTGTTTACCCTCTCCGTTTCCCTTTCAGAATCAACAGAAAGGAGAACCAAATAAATAAAACTGACCAATTCCATTCCAAGGTCGTAAGTCAAAGTATACAAGCATATCTGAATATTGACAATAATTTCTATATTGATAATAAAGGGCTTCATGTATTCAATCAAGCGGAGCACTTTTTTTGCGAAAAGGTACCACTGTCTGAAATTGCTGATTTTCCCACCAATCACAGCCACAAACTCTGAACAAAACAAAAAATGTGCACACATTTTACAAAGTACAAGTGAAGGTGCAGTGATAAGTCTTAAATCACAACACTTGCACAAAGTAAATTATTTTTATCAAAAGACATCCAATTATATGGGCCCTAAACACATTTCTATTACTTTATGCTTATTCAATATTATCAGCTCCACCTAAAGACCTCACAAATATGTGCCTACTTAAATCTTACCTTGACATAAGGATACATACACTACCATTTCATGATGAGACTAGGAGATAAAACTTGTAGGAAATGGATGTAGAAAAACACAAGGGAAGCCAATTGTTTCTGTGTATATGCCTTAAATCTACACACTTTATGTGAAAATGCAATCACTTACTACCTTCAAAACTATCCATTCACTCACCATTAACTGAATTGTGGGTCTTTTCCTCGGGCAATGCGTTGGACGGACTGCAAGAGCTGTCCACCAAGAGGGAGTCGCGGCTTGTGTCCTCTCCTTGCGTCTTCTCTCCATTTTCACATGCAGCTCCTCCAGTTGAGTGTTCTTTGTCTTTACCTTCTTCTATGCAGGAGTCCTAGAACAGTCAGGTAAAGATTAAGTCAAATTACATGCAAAAGTACTTTTCAGTGACTGGAACATGAATGAAATGATTACTAGATAAATCTGGTAATATGTTACTTTTTCTGAGTACATCTACTACCTGGGAGGTTTGTTCAAACGGTTTGATCTCCTTGCTATCGCCTGGTGAAGGCTTAGGCAAAATGGGGCGGTAGTCAGGGAGTCGCTGCAGACGAGGTAAGTTTGGGGGAAAGCCTCCAGCCGTAGATGAACTCACCCCTCCATTGGATCTATTCCCTCCGAGGACAATCTTAAACGAGTTGTCGACATTTTCTGTTGGTATGGAAACCATGGGCGCTCCGTTGCTTCCACTGCCACTGTTGCTGCTACTGTTGTTGTTGCTGCTGTGATAGGACCTCCCTGCATCACCCAGTTGTGGAATGTGCCACAGATGGGTGGGACTACTTCGGCTACTGCTCTTGGTTTGCGTTTGTGTGCTGTGAGGGGAAGGGAGGCGCGAATCGGATTTTTGGGAAAGGGGAGGCTGAGAGAGAGTATTTCTGAGAATGCCTTGTAGTGTTAACTGCTGATGTTGTTGCTGGTGGTGCTGTTGTTGTTGCTGTTGCTGCTGCTGTTGCTGCTGTTGCTGCTGCGACACTTGCGGCTGTTGTTGCGGTGTCTGGCCTTTTTGTGGAGGAACTGGGGTAATACTAATTCCTGATGGAGAATTATTGAGCTGTGCAGCCATGCTCATTAAATTGAGAGCATTTGCTGAGTTGGCTGTCGCAGCTGCTGCCATGCTCATGGCTTGGGCTGGTATGCTGGCTGCCATGGCAGCTGCTGCAGCTGGATTTACAGGGTTCCCTCGATAGTGCAGCCCTCTCGAGCTTCCCTGATCGATGTGTCTACTGGATGGGTGCTGCTGCTGATGTTGCTGTTGCTGTTGCTGCTGATGCTGCTGATGTTGCTGCAGTCTGGCCATATGGTGATTGTATGTATTCAGTTTGTAGGAACCCCCTGACCCAAGAAGTCCTCTTAAATGACTGAAAAGGAAAGTTAAAGGTTCAGGTAAATGGTAAATATAAACAAGTAAAAAAAATTAAACAACAAAGTGTTTTTCCCATGACTCATAATTTCCTACTCCAAGTGTTAGACACGGGCAAACAGATCTAAAATATACCTATTTTCCCCACCCATAGGGTGAGTAGATGATGACACGGATGAGGTCACGTCAGACGACCTGCCCTGAGTAAGTTGGGGCAAGCGTGCTGGGTAACCTCCATGGGCAGATACAGGAACTCCTTGTCCTGACGGTTTGGGTTGAATCCGAACTAGTCCCGGGGGGTTGGTGGGGCCTGGTGGCGCCGGTCCAAAGTTGTGAAATTTGTGATGCATTGCATTTGCTGGATTCTTTTAAGAGAAATACACATAATCAAACCAAGTACAAAATCAGTAAGCCAATACTACTAAATATAGGTCAACATTCAATAAAAATCTCTCACAGTTTTCGCTTTTCTTACCAATTGTCCACCTCTTCCTTCTACCCTTTCCTCCCTATTAAAATTGTTTCTTTACACTGTTCATCTTGTTCCAAAATATTTTTTACTACATTTTAATATTCTCTACACCTACCCTAATTCACATATGCTATCTTGACTTCCCTTATCTTGCACATTGTTTTCACCCTTTTCATTCTGTAATGCCAGCAAATCCCTCTAGCTATTACATACCAATGGCGATTTCCCCCTTACACAGGAGGTAGCCAAAAAACAAAGGCTTAAAATCCACTCCCACCCATTCCATCCCCATATAATCCACTCCCATTCACCCACCCCCCTCCCTCTCTCTTAACTTGGCTCCTCCTGGATGACAGGTCATCTCTGCATCTCACCCACTGCCCTGGGTCCAGTTATTAACCCTAAAGAAAAATCCTTCTCACGAGAAGCAAGAGCCACACGAGCATTACTACTCTCAGGTCACATCCAGCACTAAAACAATATCAACACAGCAGGTTTGGCCATGGAAGCAAATTATCCCAGATGCAACCATCACACAGAAAACACTGAACACTTTATCTTACATTGCTTTACCCTAGCCACATCCTAACAGCAATACAATATTTCTTCACTGCGAGAATTGTGGGCTAACCTGTCTCTCTCTCTCTCTTTTTTTTCTTTTCTTTCAAGAGATCTGGGGCAATGGATTCATCACCCGCTTCCACCCAGTGGTGCCAAAGAGCCAGTACCCAGTCTCCAAATCAGGCCAAGAAACTTTACCAATCTCTCACTTCCTTCCAACCTTTTTACAACTTTTTTAAACTTTTTTTTTTATTTCTTCTTTTTTCCACACAAGGCAGTCAGTACTCTGGCATCTCTTCCCCCTCACTATCTCCTTCTGGCCAGTAACCTCAAGATGCAAATCCTCTCCTCCCCAGTTGAAAAGCAAGAGAAAAAGTCCTACACATACAACAGTCCAATTTTTCTTGTCATTGAAAAGTGAGACAATTATTATTACTATCATGTACAAGCCAGAAAGTTGGTGGTCTAATTCTTTCTACTCACTTGATGGTGTATATGCTGCTGCTGTTGCTGCTGCTGTATGTGCGAGTGCATAGGAGTAAGAGCTGGGGGCTGTGGCGGTTGAGGAGACGCCGACTGTTCCAGCGGAGATGGTTGTGACTTGGGCTTGTCTATTGGTGGGTAGATTTTGTTGTCTACTAATAAATATCCAACTTCTTTTAAAGCTGTAAATAGAAAAATGAGAATTCTGTCAACACAAAAGTCCTTATAACATAATATCAATAAATCTGGTGTTATAAAATCCACAATCCCTCAAAATATGAGAACCACATAATTTTAACAGTCCAGATTTCAAGAGGATCCAGACAAGGTCTTCATTAGTTTTAAACTTCCAAGGTTGTCCCCGTTATTTACTAACATTACCATAACTATGCAACTTCATTACTATCTTGTGCACAATAACTGAAGTGCAGAAAATATTGTGAACTTGATGATGATGATGATGATATGGTTTAACATCACAAACTCCCCCTATCGGAAGGCTAGGATGGTGCCCCTCACAGAGGGCTTTATAGCGTGGAATTTTATGAACCATACCCTTGGTTCAACTTCACTGGTGGCAAGATTTGAACCACCGCAGGTAATGAGGCCCTAACCCGCTCAGCCAGCGAGCTTCCTATTGTGAACTTAATATATCTGTATATCTGTACACCACGAGGACCTTTCCCTGCTTATAAGGGGGGTAGGGGTGGTGGCCACACTGGCCATGTCAAAGCATACAACCACCCTTCACCAATTCCAGGCCCATCTAAAACCTATTTGTTCTTCCTTCTACCATAGCTTGATGCTGCCTAAAGGGATTTCTACTAATATTCTCTATTTTCAAATGAAGGGACAAGGAGGAAGGTCGCTGTGTAAATGCAGTGGCTGGCCCTGCTCTGGATGTGACATGTGCTACTGCATTGATTTTGATCCAGGTTGTGGAATATGGACAACCCTTTATCTATAAAGAGCTAAGATAAAGGGCGGGAGAGGGGTGGGTGTGGATAGGTGCATACCTTGGCTGGCTACCTCCTTTGCCAGGAGAAAGAACCCTATTGGTATATAGAAAAATATTTACTTTCTTTATAGTTTACCTCCACCCCCCACCCCCCACCTCCATTTCCTGGTACAAGTGACCCGACATAACTAAAGCTCTTCACTTGTTCTAGTCTCTTGTTCTTGAACCTCACCTCCAACCCACCCTCACCACTTGTGCAGTTCATCACCATACCTTTACCCACGTTGATTTTCAGCATACCTTCTCCCTTATAACCTTCCTAACTCTGTCACTAGCTCCTTCAGCCTATCTCCCGACTCAGGCACATACATATATACATATACTAAAGGATACTAATTACCCACTTTCGGAGAAGAATAGGCGGAAGTGTAAAGTTCTGTATATTTCGATCACTAACTGTGATCCTCTTCAGCAGATGTTTCTTCTCCGAAAGTGGGTCATTAGTATTATTTTACATATGTGCTACGACATCACTTTGTTGTGATATACCAAAGGCTTTTTTCCACTTACAAGGGAGGTAGCCAAAAAACAAAGGCATAAAAACCACTCCCACCCATTTCATCCCTATCAGGCACAAGCAAAGAAAGAAAGTCCTGCATGGAATTTGCATGGCATGCAATATTACTATTGTCCCCTCCCTCTCCCACAACCTCACATGTTTCATCATCCTCTCCCTTTCCTGTGACAGCACACATTCCATTGCCCCCGACAGGTCCTGTGACCTTCAGCCCTCCCACATCCTTCAACATTATCTATATCTGCTGAACAACATCTACACCTGCTCCACATCATCCATTTCTATTGTCAACAAGACCAGACATTCAAGGTCAGTTGCTCACGGGTGACCTTCCATTGCCTGCCAATGATACACTATGCATTGTTGTTACATTGTCACAGTCACAACATTTGATTGTTGATGCTGTATACAAACTATATGGTGATAATCTGATTGTGATGGGGAACAACAATGGAATCAGTACTTCCTGTCCTAGATGTGAGTAATATCCTGGAACCAAAGGAGGGGACCATGTGCTAATGGTGTGATTATCCCTAACCCTAAATAATATGTGTAAGTTGTTTCTTGTCCCACAAAAGTATGAATACTATAACTTTCAAAGTCACTATACAATTGCATCTGAGCACAAAACTGATATCTCAGAACTACAATCTTTGTCTTTTAGAGACCAACAACTCCATTAATTTTTAGCATTATATAAAAACAAACTTGCTGAAAGATGAATGAATGGTGAAGGTTTTGTATATTCTCTCTTTTTTTTTTTTCTAAAGAAAATAATAAATTACCAATATAATCTTTGGAATTTCTTTGGAGCTTCTGATTTTGGGATCTGTTTGTACAGTCATGGGGAAACATGAATTCTATTTATAGCTGTGGGTTTTGTAATAAAAAGTACCAAATATCATATAAATGAAATGAACACATAGGCTCCCATTAGCATTACTAGTTCCACTCTTATTTTCATTATCAAGTTCACTTCAAAAATTTTCAATTTTTTTCTGCAAAAAGTAATCAAGCAATTATACAGATGCTCCTCAACTTACGTTTTAGTTACGTTCCGAACGGCCGAACGTAAGTTGAAAATGAACGTAAGTTGTTACTGTACTATACATCCGTAAATTCTATTACCGTATCTTATAAAACACCCCTAAATCATTAATTATACATATAACATTGTAAAATAATAACATTAATTTAAAATAAATCAAATTCAAGCAACATAAATTGAGATGGTGGAGGAGGGGGAGGAGGAGGGGGAGGCAAGGCACGTTCAGTCTGTCGTCTGTGCCATGTAAACAATGGACGCAGCATCATGCGTAAGTATTGTTTGAACTACGGAGAGCGCGCTAAACAAAAAAATTTACTCAAAAATTTGTGTTTAAAATTTTTTTTTTTTTACAGTCAGTTCAAACGTAAAATCGAAAAAACGTAAAACGAATGAACGTAAGTAGAGGAGCGTCTGTGCTTAAAAGAGATTATCTTCTCCAATCCCCCATAGTAACTGTTACCTGCCCACAGTCCTAGCATGTAGGGCAAAGGTGACGGCTTCAGCCGTAGTTATGCACCTCTTGGCATGGTTTCCAGACCATCTTCTTCGGCATATTAAGTCATGTCCTTTTAGATGAATAAAAAACGCCTCCCTGTCCTTCCCAATTTTCTCACTACCAGGGCCACATCCGCTCACAAATGGCCATCTCCCATCCCAATCTTACCTTCACCCACATTATCCTCAATGGCGCCTCTCTCCACTCCACCATACTTTTAACCTATCTCACCCCTTACCAACATTCCCATTCCTTCCCTCCCTCTCCCTATCACCATTCCCAACATGCTTCTAAACTCTAACTTATCCTTCACTTTGAGATTCATTTCAATCAACACTAACATATTCATCTTCTCTTTCGGAAACGTACCACTAACCTCTTCCCCTTTGCTCTTGTCTACACCACATTCAAGCACATGTGATGATCTAGGTTCTGCTTGGAGTCCTCCCAGACCCTCTTATGCCTCAACTTTTTGTAGGAGCAAAATACAGAAAAACATCCCTAGTAAGAGCATAACATAAGAAAATAAGAATGAAGGAGACTGCAAGAGACCATAAGGCCTACACTAGGCAGTTCCATGTCCATGACCACCTGTCATCCCCATCCACAAAGTTGTCTAACCGTTTCTCAAAACAACTGATAGTTTCAGTGCTCACTACATAAGTCTATTCCATTCGTTGACCACCCTATTAATAAACCAATTCTTGCCTATTTCCTTCTTAAATCTAAATTTGTCCATTACTGTGAGTCCTGCCCTGTTGTTTTAGTATGATGACCTTGTTTGCATCACCCTTGTTAAAGCCTTTGATCCACCTGAACACCTCTATTAGATCCCCTCATTCTGTCCATTAAATTGCCTCCTATGACACACATGGGAATATGACTGGAAGAAAAGAAAGATCTACCAAACAAACTTCACCCTTTACTCTGAAAAGCTCCTTCAGAAACTAATTCTAATCATATATTAAAGGAAGATAAATCATAACTGGAGAATACTCACCCTTACCAATGCCACGAGATTCACTGGATATTCGTAACGATATATCATCACCAGAATTGAGCTTTGCCTTAAATCTATAAAAGAGATTCCCGTCAGGTGAGTCCTTATCTACCTTGTACACTTGTTCAATTAATAACCTGCAAAAAATAAAAACTTCAATTAGACAAAAGTCATTCCCATTAGGGAAGCCCTGACCTACCTTAAATACTTCTTCACTTAATAACTTTCAATTCTAAATAAAGGATAAATAAAAATGTGAGTATCATGTCTTAATTTACATGCCATGGCTGGATCAACATGAGAACATTAATGCACCAATACAATGCCTAGGTTCTTACTTTTTTGAATGTAAAAGTGCCATATCTGATGACGTGGAGAGTACCGCATCTAGAAATACAATGCAGTGATCAGCTTGAGACCCAAGATGCATCAACACCTCATTTTTCTTGTCCATCTGCTCCTGTTTTGTGGCACAAACTTCACCCAACTTTTCGCAGAGTGTGGTTCCTCTTTGCCGAATGATGTCAATGAATCTGAAATCATATTTTCAGTAAAATCAAGGTGTTCTATAAATTTTGTTGACAAATTAATCAGAAAAAATAAAAATTAAAAACATGCCAAGCTCTTATATAGCATCATAACAAACATTTCACTACAAGCATTATTCAATTTTAAATTGGTTATACTTCATCCAATTTCCAAGGAACATTTTTTGGGTATTTTTCTTTTAATAATTTTTTGACATTCTCCAATGTACATGAATAACTAAATCCTTACGTGTCTACAAGTCTGTTGATGTCAGCACGAACTGCTTCCTGTTTTGTGATTATCTGTTGCCTTCTTTCTTCCACCAATTCTTTGGCATTTTCAATATAGCCTCTCTTCTTTCTAATGTCGTGTAACAACTCTCTCAGCTTCTCTCGAGTGAGAGATGCCATCTCCTCTGTAAACTTGTACTTGTGATCCCTGTGCTCAATAAGCTGACAGTCACGGCAAGTCAGTCGATCACAGGTTGTGCAATATAAATTCAACTTTTCCTGAAAGGTTTATTATCATGATCAAGAAAAAATAATCTCCAACAACTGAAGAAAAACTGTAATTCATGGTTATATGAGGGGAGGGGGAGAGGGTGAAAGAGTAAGCACACATGCACATAGAGAGAGAGAGAGAGAGAGAGAGAGAGAGAGAGAGAGAGAGAGAGAGAGAGAGAGAGAGAGAGAGAGAAAGAGACAAACTTTGTTCATACAAGTACACAAAACATATATAATGCACAGGGTATGCCACCTATATAACACCGAAAAAAGTCTTATATATATATACAAAATTGTGTACATTTCAAGAGGCAAATACAAAGCATACAAACCTTTGTATGAACTGTGCAATAAGTGAATTTTTTGTTTGATCCTTTGTTTGTATTTGTGTCAGACTCCACTTCAGTCTTCATTTTAATAATATGATCTTTGGTCATCTTGACACGCTTGTGAGCCTGAAATTTTTTTGTACATTAAGAGGCATTATTTTACTCAAATTGATTCAATACATATGAAAAACCTTATCGAGTAGATTTACGAGTAAATCCTACAAAGAGCTTCGAAACATATCTCATCTTCATCCATAATGCATAGCGTAACTTGTACTCCTTTGGCTCTACCTTACGCTAAGCAATCACTTACATAAATTGCATCCTACTTCCCAACAAATTACACGGCATACCTGTATACAAGCGTCACACAGCCACTCTGTGCAATCTACACAATGGCCTGTTGCAGTCGCTTCATCTGAACATGATGTACACGTGTTGTCTTCCTCCGCTGAAGCCCCACCTCCTGATCGATCAGCCAGTGCCTCGCATACGAACATATTGTCCATAATATTCTCTTGAGGAAAACCCTTCTTACATGACGGGCAGGTAATCAAAGGATCCACTGTAACACACAAAAAATACATATATATAACAACAGTTCTACAAATGGTTCAACACTGGAAATATTAAAAATTATTCAATTGTTGTCAATTTAATGAAGTGGCCTTGCTGTGGATAAGCTGTCTTGCGACATTGCTACTGACCCAGGGCAGTGGACAAGATGCAGGGATGACCAGTCATCCAGGAGGTGCCAAGATGAGAGGGAGGGAAGAGGGTGAAGGGGAGTGGAGTGTGATAGGGATGAAATGGGTGGGAGTGGTTTTTATGCCTTTGTTTTTTGCTACCTCCCTTATAAGGGAAAAAAGCCTTTGGTATATGTTGTATGTATTCAATTGTTCAAGAAAATTTCGATTTTTCTTCTTCACTTAAAACAAAACATCATAAAAATCAATCAAAAAAATTAACAAGAGAGTTATAATTCGTGATGGGAAAGTGAAAGTTGAAAAAGCAAGATTTTAAAAGATGTTACAAGTACAACCTTCCACAAAATACATGGATTTGTGTAACAAGTTGGATGGAAACATAATCCAGATAAACAACATAATTGAATTCATGACAAAGTTTAATGAGAGGAAGCAAAGCAAACCATAAGAACAGCCCAATATACTATAACTAGTAGTATTTGGGGTAAAACTGGATAAATGTAAACACACACACACAATCCTCGTGGCGCTGTGGTTAGAGTTTTCGCCTGCCACTGCGGCGTTCCGGGTTCGACTTCCGCCCAGGGCTGAAATAATTTCAGTATCTCTGCGCTGCGGGTTGTTACTCCAACTCTCGTGGACGGGGAGTTGGGTGTGTGTGTGTGTGTGTGCGTGTGAGGTCACAGTATTACCCATATATCAGTCATACGAGCTCTGAGCTCTCATCCGGGAGGTTAACAACTGTCGATCACGAGTCCAACACGTGAATCACACACACACACATCCGGGAAGTAACAACTGCTGATCACAAGCCCAACACGTGAATCACACCCACCCATACACACACACACACACGACACACACACACACACACAAACACACGCACGTACGCACACACATACACACATTCCAACACTACTGGCATCCCCACCCCCATGGGACTTAACACGTTTCTACCGCGGCATAAAAACACAGACCTATTAATTGTTTTTTTCTTCCTTTTCTTTATCAAATATCTACCTAATTGGTACAAGTGTTCACAGGTGTACGTGAACTTGCGCACGTCTACATTCTCATTGTGTATGTGTGTGTGTGTGTGTGTGTGTGTGTGTGTGTGTGTGTGTGTGTGTGTGTGCGCGCAAGCATACGTGTTCATGCATGTGCGTGCAAGCATGTGTGCGTATGCATTGGATGCGTGTGAATGCGTGTGTGTATGTGTGTGTGCGCGCGTGTGTATTCACCTTGGTCTTTGGATCACGTGTTGAGCTCGTGATCGACAGCTATTTCCCTCCCGGAAGAGAGCTCAGAGCTCGTATGACCGACTATGGGTAATGCTATGACCTTACACGCACACACACACCCAACTCCTCGCCCACGAGAGTCGGAGTAACGACTCGAAGCGTGTGTGTGTGTGTGTGTGTGTGTGTGTGTGTGTGTGTGTGTGTGTGTGTGTGTGTGCGTGTGTGTGCGCGCGCGCGCGTGTATGCAGATCCCCTTTCGTGCCACGTGGCTTTTTACCCTCTGTTTTGGCCGCTACCAGGTTACTTTCATTCATTTTCTCGGCAACGCTACACAGCGAAGGGGACTGAAGCTAGCTGGCGACGGGCGCGAGCTTGTGACATACGAATGTTTTAATTGGGCTAGGTGACGTAGGGAGAGAGTAATGCGCAGTTTCCTTTGTATATTTTATTCTAGTGAAGGTGCGTATGTCACAGGCAGACGTGGCGTGGTCCCCGAAGTGATGAGAGACCGAACGCGAAGGCCGAGTGACGCGTAACAAGTTGAGTATAGAGAACTGACTGGTCTGCCAGTACAAATACACGGGACTGACCCGACGCCATGACCAAACGCGACCTATTTGCGGTGACCCTTTCTGGCCTGTCAATACCAGCGTCAGGTCCTATACAATCCAAATGCATACAATTTCCACCGATGTTAGAATGCTTGTGGGGGTACATATGCACCACAGGCTGTCGCGAGTTTTGATTGTAACATGTGGACTTGTCTGTATAATTGTTTACAGGTCAATTCCTACAGCATCCGACTTCATTACGGATGGAATGATTTCCTGTCAACCTCCACGGCTTTTTTCCCCGTTGTAACTTTGTAGCATTATAACTCTCTACAAAAAGTATTGTCACAGTAGCACCGGAAGTCAGCCCATGGCATTGTTTGCCACAAGGTTACTCAGACAACGCGCAATAAATCTTACATGCATAAATCATGCATGCACACATACAGCAAACACGGACATTGAGGTCTCATTGGGGAGGGTAACAGCTGTCCATCAGAAGTCCAAAACGTGATCTAAGGCCATGATGGATCTTTCTCTCATACCCACGCATATAACATAACACAACACACAAGTGGCTCCAACATTACAGTCGATAGTACTCATGGCATACAGACGGGGTTCTTATCCTAAACAACTATACAAACACACACACACATACATACACAGGCACACACACACAGACTATTATAAGAGATCAAAGGCTAGTCTGGAGATAAGTTAATAGTGGCGTACCACAGGGATCGGTGCTGGCACCTGTATTATTCCTATTGTATATCAACTATATGATGAATGGAATAGGTAACATACACAATCGTTTTTGCAGATGATGCCAAGACTAAGAGTGCAGTGAAAAAGGAAGATGATTGTAAACTGCTAAAGTAATGCCTAGATAAGGTTTAAGAATGGAACCAGGAGTGGAATATGAACTTCAACACTAATATTAAATTTCAGATTCAGAAATATATATACCGGTGTATATATATCATATATATATATATATATGTGTGTGTGTGTGTGTGTGTGTGTGTGTGTGTGTGTGTGTGTGTGTGTGTGTGTGTGTGTGTGTGAATAAAAAAAATGGGAGGCGAGTTAACAGCAAAGGTAAACGAAGAAAAGGATTTAGGAGTTTTAATCAGAGATGATCTGTCGCCGAAAAGCCATGTACAGGCATTTAGGAGAGAGAGAGAGAATGGGGGGGGACTTGGTGAAGAGAAGACGGCGAAGAATATAAGTGTCATTTCATTACATGGATGAGGACATTATTGTATATACATATGTCTTATATATATATATATATATATATATATATACACACACACATATATACATAGGTGTATTTACCTAATTGTAGTACACAATTAAGGAGCAACGTTCGGTGGGTCCCGTTTCCTATTCTCTAATTTGCTAACATACCTAAACTCAAATTCATGTACAGTTCCAACTTAATCTATATTTCCAATCATGTTTATATTTGAACTCACGTATTGTTTGAGCTTGGGCTATATCACCTAAGTTATTCCACATATTTACACATCTGTATGAAAAACGATTTCTTCACATCATTTCGAAATGTGATTTTTTTTTATTTCCCTCCATGAACTCTTAAAGCCCTCACGTCTTTGATCAGATCTCTTCTATCAATGCAATCTATCCCCTTTAGTGACCTGAACAATGTAACCATGTCACCTCTTCCTCTTCGATCTTTCAAAGTTGGGGGACACGTTTGCATTCTCTCAATCTTGCTTATATCCTTCACTCTGTGTGGGGACCATACCACTGACGCATATTCCAGTCTTGGGCGTATCAGGGCTTCGATGAGGTTTTTCCATCATTTCTTCATCAATATTTATTGGAACGCAATTTTAACCTTCTGCAGTAGTCCATATGTCTTCCCCACAATCCTGCTGATATGTCCCGTCAGGTGACAAGTTGTCTTTCATAAACACTCCCAAGTCTTTCTCCACTTTTCCTTTTGTAATGTGTTCACTTCCCAAGGAATAGTTTTAGGATGCCTTTCTACAACTATTGCCAATTTCCAATATTTTGACTTTTTTTTGTATCTTCATTTCCTATTTTTGGTTCTATGCAAAAATAGAGTCTAGATCTTTTTGCAATATTCTACAGCGTTCCTCATTTTGACTCTTCTCATGATTTTTGCATCATCTGCAAACATGTTGGCATAGCTTGTTCCATGTCATTATTATTGTGTGTGCGTGTGTTTATATGTATACATATATATGTGTATATATATATATAATATATATATACATATATGTGTGTGTATATATATATATATATATATATATATATATATATATATATATATGCTAATAAGAACACAGGTACGTGTGTTCACTTATGCAAAGTAGACCACTTGGAAAAAGAAACTAATGAAGCAGAGCGCTTTCGTATATTACATCTTCAGTGCACTGAAGATGTAATATACGAAAGCGCTCTGCTTCGTTAGTTTCTTTTTCCAAGTGGTCTACTTTGCATATATATATATATATATATATATATATATATATATATATATATATATATATATATATTATTTCAGCAAACACTCGGGGTGATCCCAATTTAAGAATCAATGCTTTGTATGATACAGCCCAAACAAAATCCAAAGTGAATTAAAAACTCCATTGTTGGAGAACAAAGACATCCGACGAGCGTCGCTCCTTTCCTGTATATAAATACAATTACAAATAAGGGCATGCAGCACACACACACATACTCTTCCTACCCTCTGCGCAATGACCAGGGTTCGAATCCCGCGCGCATAACGTCCCTAGCGACGGTCAGTCGCGCGGGATACATGAGTATGCAAATGAGATCACACTACAAATGCGATGCAAAGCGATGTACGTTGAATGCCAATGAAGATGAGGATGTTGTGTACACAGTGTTGTGTTTTCCTTATTAACAGTCATCGTCTCAGCCTTCCAGGGGTGAAACAATAATTATTTGAATCTGTTGTTATCAGAAAACTCGGCCCCATAGTCGAGCATTGGTCGACTACCGCTGCTGTGGATCAGATAACCGTTTTCCGTCGTCTACGCGCCATCTTTTTTTTTTCAAAAGTGAGCGTTGCTTTGCGAGACGACGTTTCATTCATGGCGGAGATTGGTCGTAACCCACAACAAGGACAATCGCCCGTATCTACATTTACTGCATGGGTGATAATGGCTTAAAACTAACTGTAGGGGAGACGAGAGTGTCTCCCCACGTAAGTATTGCGCACTGGCTGGAAAAGGCCCGCGAAACATCAGCAAATCATTCGTTCAAAAAAAGAGCTGGTAATCCTGAGAGCGTTACACAACTGACTCTATTGTTTGTTAATCACCAGCTCATAAACACTCTTTAATGCACACCTTTCACACTGACGAAATCTCCCGCAATTTATTATAAAACTTATTTGAAGGAAGTCTAATATATTCCGAAGGAAGAGTGTGCTTTCTCGGTACGGTGAACGCAAAGCGTACCCGACACAAAGCCACAAAACAAAATCTGTTTCGCGCCATAACCGACCTTGTGAAGGGTGGACATAAGGACGATCTGTTCCCTCGCGGGGTGTGGCTTAGGCCCCATGACCACGTGAACGAAACCACGCTCCACAATGCAACGCTCACTTATGAAAAATCACGTGCGCGCAAGACGACGAAAAACAATACGACATCCAGGACAATATAAACCCTGATCGTCTCTAACCCCTACTCAGACTATGGGTGAGTTGCCTAATAGGAGATTTAAAAAATATATACCTCGGGGCGACTTTCATCTCTAAGAACAGGAAAAACAGCGGCCAATGGTGAATACAAAAATTCAAACGCGCAAAAACAAGTTGTCGGGGGCTGAGTGCAGGGAACAGGAATAGGGAAGAAGAAAGGGAGGATGAATGAGCAAACAACTTGGATACATTTGACCTTGGATGACCTCCCCCCACCCCCACCCCCCACACAAACATTGCTTCACTTCCGTATGTTGCCATTGTGACACACAAGGCAAGACACGTTATGGCACAACTGCCAAGGTGCCAACTGGGTAATTGGTTAATGCCTGTTGCAATTTTTTTCGTTCGAGTGTCAATGACAAGCAGTAATCAACATTTCCGAGAACTACTGTGGACACCTGCAAATGTGGACCTGAATACAGTTACACTAGAAACACACACACACACACACACAACCTCGTAGCGCAGTGGTTAGAGTTCCCGGCTGCCACTACGGCGGTCCGGGTTCGAATTCCACCCAGGGCTGAAATAATTTCAGTATCGCTACGCTGCGAGTTGTTACTCAAACTCTCGTGGGCGGAGAGTTGGGTGTGTGTGTGCGTGTAAGGTCACAGCATTGCCCAGATCGGTCATATATGAGCTCTGAGCCCTATTCCGGAAGGGAAATAGCTGTCGATCACGAGTCTAACACGTGATCCAAGACCATGATGAATCACATACACAATATATATATATATATATATATATATATATATATATATATATAATGTGTGTGTGTGTGTAATATATTCATATATTACAAACATACCAAACAATAAGGAAAGTACATTTGCATAGGTATGTAGGTCACGTCCGGCAGTTCACTACAGCGCCTCATGATTCCTGACTAGACATTTTTTTTTATTTTTTTAATCTTCAGCCTGAAGGAGGCCTCGATCCCCCGACGCCCCTTGAATTGAGTCATCGAGCCAATCCTCGGCTACATTGACGTCGACGAGGAACGCTCCCACCGGACCAGTAAGGGAAGCGAGGAAGATTCGTTCTCGGCAGTTGAGTTCAAACCGGGCGATTGGGCACCGTAGATTTTTTCGAGCGGTCGCACAAGAAAAATAAACTAATAAATAAAAACATAAAAACTCTTTTGTGTCAGTTACCAACCAGCCCAATGGGTGGGAATTAATCAACTCTTGCCTAAAGTTCCATTACATGAAAAACCCACAACATGGTTGGCAACGGCCCTCATGCCCTCCCACAGATCTCTCTCTCGCTCTCTCTCTCTTTCTCTCTCTCTCTCTGGACTGTTTTCTGCGCTGTACAAGTCCCAGACTATTCCTATCTCCCCAGCTGAAAGTAGTACAGATTGGGGAGCACTTGCCAGTCCTGCATGTGTGAAAAAGTGCAATAAATGCGGTTAAAGTTTATCGTGACAGACCTTGGACGTCCAGGGACCAAGTGTCAACCACTGGGGGCTGCACCCCCTGATGGAGGTGTGGGGGTTGACAGGCTTGAAAATGGATAGATTTGCACTCCATTTTGTTGACTGACCAGGTAAATAGAGAATAAAGTTGCATAAGATTGTAAGCATATAACATATACTCGTACAATGTACAAATATATATGTATATATATATATATGCACAAGTTTCACAAAACACACGTGAATACACAAACTGTGCTAAACACCACAGTGAAAGGAAATTAAAATTTTGAATCCGAGCGCTTTCGTGATATAATCACATCTTCAAGGATTACTAGAGAATACTCTTGTAACCCTTGAAGGTATGATTATATTACTGAAGCGCTCGGATTCAAAATCTTAATTTCCTTTCACTGTGGTGTTTAGTATATATATAAATATATATATTATTTATATACCTTTTTTCATTAAAATATTTTGGTCATATACTCGATTCCTGGTCTTTTTACGAAACGATTAAACAAATCAACAAACATTGATTTCAGTTGGATCTGAAAAAAACAAGTTCGTGACCCTTTGACCACACCAGGGACCGACACAGCTGATTCAAATGGTCTCGATTTGGCCAAAATATCAATGACGTCATCTCGGCGTCGTCGCAGCCAAGAGGGTAGACCACTTTCAGTTTTATTCTGGCTGCCGTCAGGCGCTTTCATTCACTCCTTTTGGCAATCTCTCTGAATTGAAGAGGCTACTTCCTCTCTTGAAAGGCGTAACGGAAACTACAGTCACTGATTTAAAGCGAAGTTGGCAAATGTCCGTTTTGGATTGTGTCACTTGCCAAGAAGTCTTGAGTCACTTTCTCTCAGTAGTCATGCGAGAGAGTGGATATAATGGTACATCAAGACTCACATCTCAGTCATTTTTCGGAAATTTCTGAGGCGTTTGGTTAAGTTGTGAGGTCACGTTAGGTTAGGTTTTGTTAAATCTGGATACGTTAGGTTAAGTTAGATTAGGTTAGAAGATAGGATAAGCACAGCCAACTAATGGTTGGCGTTTTCAAAATACCACCACATCGCCGGCGAAGGTGTCGTCTTGACTGTGACGTCATATGTAAACAAAGATGGCGGAGAAAACGACCTGGGGCCGAATTTATGGAAGATCCAAACCCCTTAAGTCTAGACATAAATCTTCGAAAATGGCGGAGAGTTTACCTAAATCCCTATGTCGGCGACCTAAACGGTTATGTCTAGAATGTCTAGACATAAGCATTTAGGTCTCTGCCATTTTGAAGGTTTATGTCTAGATTTAAGGGTTAGGATCTTTTGTAAATTTGCCCCCTTCATCGCATCGTCGCTGGTGATTAATTCTGTCGTTACGGATGGCAAATTATTGGAAAAAAATTTTTTATCAGTAACTTAAAAAAATCAGTATGAATATGGAAAACAAGAGAAAAGAAACTAAGGCAAGGATAAATACGTTCATTAAGACTAGAGAAGATTTGCTGTTGCAAAGGCAAACCTCCGATTATAAGACACATTCCAGGTCTATGTTAATAATCTTTTCTTTCATTCTACCTGCCTTCTCTGGATGTTAACAGAAAACCGTGTCTACACTTTGGTTGCCAGAAAATGTAGGTCAAATTGTACATGTAACGATATGCTACACTTGGCTGCACATATGTCAAAATAGACATAAATTTCTTGGGTCGACTTTTATTGTGAAAAATTCTAGATTTCTATGGACACAAATTAGGGGAACGACTTATAACAAGAGATCGAATATTACATGGGTATATACGGGATTTCCAATACAGCATGCATGGTTAGGTGTATCATACTATATAGGATACTTACAACCAAAAGAACATTTAGCAAATGGTAAGAAGGTAATTGTTAAACGAACGTAATGATGAAGGAATAAAATTGTTTATATATATATATATATATATATATATATATATATATATATATATATATATATATATATACTTGTAAAATTTTGTTCTGAAAACAATATCAGTAGTCACAACCAAGCTACTCAACAGCCCTAAGCTATCCTGACCTAACCTAACATGACCTACCCTCAGTTAACACCTGCCAAACCTTACATTCCAAAAGAAGTCAAATTGGGTTCATTTACTATCGAAACAAGTTTCCAAATGCAGTTTAAGTCTTCCGCGTATGTTTCAATTTTTTATTGATAACCGGTATACAATGATTGCTGGAACGCGTATGATCTATTCGTTCTACATTTGCACGCCATTACACGCGCGCGCTGTTGCCACATCTAGGTACGATTATCGTCCGACCAGATGGACCACAAGGAAACCTAGGCAACTGTACACTCCACCTTCGCTACAGGAAGAGGAGCGAGAGGCATCTCGTCTCTAAGAGAAATATTCTAACTGAACAACAGGGGGAGAGAGGTATATATATGTAATATTATCAAAAATAAGTACAAAACAAAAAATAAAATAAAATAAAACAGCAATCAAAGGTGGAAGAAATATGCAATACCAAAAATGGGGGCAAGAGTCGACAAAAAGAAAAAATGAGCGCTGGGCACACAAAAGGAATTGCGAGCGAAAGGGGTGGGGTGGGGAGGTGAACTGTGTTGGGGTGAAGGGGGGGGAAGGGGAAGCCAGGGTGAGGGGGGGGCTGGAGAAAAAAGAGAAAAAATAGGGAGAACGGGAGAAGAGGATAATTGGGGAAGAATGTGCACGTCGATAAAAAAAAAAAAAAAATACCTCAAGTGGAGACCATAAAAGTAAAACAAGCAAGAAGGGAAAGGGGGGAAACAAGTAAAAAAAAAAAAAAACGAAAAAAAAACGGAGTGAATGAAGATAATGCATGATGAAAACAATAACAACAGTGGAGGAGAAAGATGAGGGAGAAGGGAAATAAAAACACACCGACATACATACAAAAGATGCAGACGACACACAAAAAAAGATGATGAAAGGGCCGACACACCGGAGAAAATAACTCGACAGAGAGAGAGAGAGAGAGAGAGAGAGAGAGAGAGAGAGAGCGAGTGGGGGGAGGGAAGGGGAGAGAGAGAGAGAGTGTGTGTGGGGTGGAGGGAAGAGGGGAAGGAGAGAGAGGGAGAGAGAGAAAGAGAGAGAGAGAGAAAAGAGAGGGGGAGAGAGAGGGAGAGAGAGAAAGAGAGAGAGAGAGAAAAGAGAGGGGGAGAGAAGGGAGAGATAAAACAGGGCGACAAAGGGAAACATAGAGGAAGTGGAGGAGGAGGAGATGAAGGTGGAGAAGGAGGAGGAGGAGGTGAAGGAAGAGGTGGAGGAGGAGGAGGTGAAGGAAGAGGTGGAGGAGGAGAGATTTTGAAAAAGAAAGCATCGGAGGCAAAAATGGTGGGGCGAAACAAGAGGAGGAGGAGGAGGAGGAGGAGGAGGAGGAGGAGGAGGAGGAGGAGGAGGAGGACTGCCTGCCGTGAAGGCGAAGCGGTGCACACACACACACACACACACACTCGAGTGGGAGAGTGAGTCTGCACAAGGAGGAGACCTATTCGAGAACAAAGCATTACATCAAATGTGCTGCTAACAACAAACACGCGTAGGCTTCATAGTTCTTTAGCATCTTTGATCCAAGCGATGACAGTTCGGACCTTTGAAAGAAAAAGAAAGAAAAGAGAGAGAGAGAGAGAGAGAGAGAGAGAGAGAGAGAGAGAGAGAGAGAGAGAGAGAGAGAGAGAATCAATCTCTGTTCGTGATTAAGGCTTCAATGAGAAAACAGAAAGCCCTAGAGGTAAATGAAAATGGGGAGGGACAAGAGGGAAAACAAGGGCAGAGAAAATGGCCAAGGAACAGGAAATAGAAAGAGAAAGAGAGAAACGGGAAACGCAAGAAAACAAGGAGGATGGGATGCAGAAACAAAAGAAAGGAAATAGAAAAGAGAATATAAAATGGCCATGTTGAGAGAAGCGAATCAGAGGGGAGGGAAGTACGTGGAAACAAGAGAGAGAGAGAGAGAGAGAGAGAGAGAGAGAGAGAGAGAGAGAGAGAGAGAGAGAGAGAGAGAAGCCAGCAGAGGTGGGGGAGAAGAGAAGAGAGGGAGGGAAGAAGAGCAAACAAGAGAGAGGTGGGACGTGGAAGGAGAAGAGGAAGAGAGTGGGGAAGATGGTGGGGAAGTGGGCGAGGAAGGATATAGGGAATAGGGAAGATGGTAAAAAGGGTAGACAAAAGGGAGGAGAGAGATGGAGGAGGAAGATGGAGGAGGGGGATGGGGAGGGAGATGGAGGAGGGGGAGGGAGATGGAGGAGGGGGATGGAGGAGGGGGATGGTGAGGGAGATGGAAGAGGGAGAGGGGAGGGAGAAACTGTAGGGAGAAGAGGTGGGGTAAGACGAAGGGGTAAGTATGAAGGGAAAAGTGAAAGAGGAAGGAAAGGAAGGGGAGGACGAAGGGGAGGAAGAACAGGGTAAGAAAGGGAGAGAGGAAAGGGAAGAGAGGAAGAGGGGGAGGGGAAGAGGAATGAGGAAGGAGAAAAGGAAGACAAAAGGGAAGACGAAGGGGAAGATGAAGGGGATGGGGACGAGGAAAGGGGGAGAGAGAATGGAAGGGGAAGAGAGAAGGGAAGGGGAAGAGAGAAGGGAAGGGGAAGAGAGAAGAAGAGGTAAGAGGAAGACGAGGAAGGGGGAGAAGGGGAAGGGGAAGGGGAAGAGGAAAGGGGAGAGGAAGTGGGTGAGGATGGGGGAGATGTAAGGGAAGAGGAAGAGGAAGAGGAAGAGGCAACTTCCACACTCAAGACAAGAAAGTCTTCATCGATTGAGACCACCCCTTCCTTCAGGCCCAGAGTTCGAAAAGAGAGGGAGAGAGAGAGAGAGAGAGAGAGAGAGAGAGAGAGAGAGAGAGAGAGAGAGAGAGAGAGAGAGAGAGAGAGCGAGACTGACTTCTTGGCTGCGCCTTCTTACTTGTTCTAGCTTCCTCCAATCAATTTCATACATTGACCGCAATTAATCAAATAATGAAACGAACGCCAGGTATATCAAAGGTCACGCGACACTAAGGGAAAGTGAAGAGGAGGAGGAGGAGGAGGATGAAGAAAAGGAAGTGGAGGAGGAAGAGGAGGGGGAGGAGGAGGAAGATGAGGAGGAGGAGAAGGAAGAGGAGGAAAAGGAGGAAGATGAGGAGGAGGAAGATGAGGAGAAGGAAGAGGAGGAGGGGAGGAAGATGAGGAGAAGGAAGAGGAGGAGGGGGAGGAAGAGGAGGAGGGGGAGGAAGAGGAGGAGGAGGGGGAGGAAGAGGAGGAGGAGGGGGAGGAAGAGGAGGAAGAGGAGGAGAGAGCGAGCGAAAGTGTCGAAAGAGTGGGACGGACTGCAAAAGCCAAAATTGAATTGGTATTCCTTGATGATCTTGGGGCGTCGTCAAGGTCACAGCGACCCTAAAAGGTCATAAAAGGTCATAAAAGGGGAGGGGCCAGGGCGTGGGAAAAGGCCATAAAGGGTCATAACCTTTAATTCGAGGTCATAACAAGTGCGTTCCTTCTATCATTACTTCAGTAATTAATCAATGACCGTAAAACGATGAAATAATAATAATAATAATAATAATAATAATAATAATAATAATAATAATAATGATGATGATAATAATAATAAATTAATAAACTACTGCATTCGAAAGATCTGCTTGCTTGGCCCACTGGGAAAAATTATTCATTTCTCGACACCAAACTACCTTCCAGTCTCACAAACGTTGCCACGTGACTCTGGGCCAAAGGGGCGGCACGCAAATTCATCAATGGCACTGTCTGTGGCGTCCATACTCCCGGACGGGGAGCCAGTATTGAGAGAGACTCCATGAACTCCAAACAGGGTCCACAGTTTCATCGACCCCACTCCCCCACTCCCTCCTCCTCCTCCCTCCCCCCCTCCTCTCGGCCTCTCGTTTCCTTGAAGAGGGTCGTCTCCGAGCAATCCAGGAGGTGGGAGGAGGGAGGGGGGAAGGGGGGAGGAGGAAGGGGGAAGGGGGGAGGAGGGAGGGGGAAGGGGGGAGGAGGGAGAGGGAGGGGGAGGAGGGAGGGGGAAGGGGGGAGAGGGAGGGGGAAGGGGGGAGAGGG
>NC_134805.1:18578745-18593745 GCF_046742065.1 Oratosquilla oratoria
ACATATATATGTACATACAAACACATACACACACTCACACACACAAACTAGCATCACCTCTCTATACCTCGCTGATATACTTTATTTTTATTTCTATTTTGCTATCACCAAGCAATACAGCCCTTGGGTGTCATGTGCCGATAACAGCCCCTCCCTTCTCGTACCTATCGTTCTTATTTTTTCCGGGTTGCCCACTAATCTAATCTATAATGCACCTCCTCCGCGGCACCTCTATCTTGATTAAATCTACCTAGACCATAAATACTTCAGTGTACCGTCCAGTCGGATTATATTTTTTAGATTTTTTTCCCCATCAAGTTATTGATAGACGGTTTCATTCTGCCGGGGCCGGGGGTCGGGTAGGAGGAAAGGAGAGGGAAAGGGAAAGGAAAGGGAAAGGAAAGGGAAAGGAAAGGGAAAGGAAAAGGAAAGGGAAAGGAAAGGGAAAGGAAAGGGAAAGGAGAGAAAAGGAGAGGAAAGGAGAGAAAAGGAGAGGAAAGGAAAGGAAAGGAAAGGGAAAGGCAGAGGAGAGCGAAAAGGAAGGGAAGGGGAGCGAAAGGGAAGAGGCAAAAATAAGAAAGGGAAGCGAAAGGAAAGGAAAGAGGGTGGGGAAAGTAGGAATGGGGGGGAAACTAAAAATCAGAAAGGAAGAAAAATGATGTAAAACGAAAAGGAGAGGAAGGGGGAAAATGCGACGAAGAATGGAAAGGATAAGAAAATGGGAGAGGAATGTATATGAAAGGGACAAGGGAGGGAAGGGAGGGAAAGGAAAGGGAACTGGAAGAGAGGGAAAACAAACCGAGGGGGAAATCTGAGTGAGGGGAAAAAGAAACTGAGGGTAAAGAAAACGGGGCGACGGGAAAAGAGGGAAGACAAACAAGGGGAAGGAGAATGGGCGACGGAAAAAGAGGAAGGAAGAAAAGAAGGGGAAAGGAAGTGGGAGGGAGGGAGTGAATGGGGGGCACGCTCAGGTTGGGGAACGGAGGGGAAGGAAGGTGGATGAGAGCAGAGAAGGGGGAATCGAGGGGCGAAAAACAGGGAAATTTGGGAAGATGTGGAAATTGGAGGATTGGAAAAATTTATGTTTGGGTGATGGCTAGGATTATTATTAATTATTATTATTATTATTATTATTATTATTATTATTATTATTATAATTATTATTATTATTATTATTATTATTATTATTATTATTATTATTATTATTCTTATTATTAATAATAATAATAATAATAATAATAATAATAATAATAGTAATAATAATAGTAATAGTAATAGTGATAATAATAGTGGTAATAGTAATGATAATAACAATTATTATTATTACTATTACTATTATAAGTGATGATAATCACATTAATAATAATAATAATAGTAATAATAATAGTAGTAATAATAATGATAATTATACAAATGACCCACTTTCGGAGAATAGGCGAAAGTAAAAAGATCCGCATATTTCGATCACTATCTGTGATCCTCTTCAGCAGATGTGATTAAAGGGTGGAGAAAAGCATGTATTTATACAAAAGTAGTGAGGTGAGCAGGCACGGACGGGGGCTCAGGTCACGTGTCCGGCGTTGCGTGGATACTGGTGGATGTTTGTCCACTGTTAATGTAGACGGCAGCAGTTTGTTTATAGTTAGAGAAGTTATACAATCTGGTGACCATTGGAAATATAATAATAATAATAATAATAATAATAATAATAATAATAATAACAATAATAAAATAATAATAATAATAATAATAATAATAATAAAAAATTATAAATAATAATAATAATTAATAAAAATAATAATAACAATAACTGCAGCCTCAATTTTCCTCGATTGCCCGACCGGACACTCGCACCCCTCGAGCGAGGACCGGAGGTAACCGGTTCTCCGGGAATTCCCCCCTCCCCTCCCCCGTCGACCGGAGGTAACCGGAGGTAACCGGTCCTCCGGGGACTCCCCCCCCCCCGTCAAATCCCTCTGGGGGGAAAACACCTCTTCGGTCTCTCGTCTTTGTTGCATCAATGGCGGACCGCTTCTGTCGCTGGTTCATGGTAGCGGGACGGGAGCAGTCGCCGGTTCTCATTTGTCCTTACGTGAAAAGGTGTAAATAGGTGACAGAATGATGGGTTGGGCCGGACCGGGTACCAAGTGCCAGCCCCCAAGGGTTACACCTGATGTTGATTTTTTTTTTCTTTCTTTTTTAAGACGTACAGCAGGGAGACGATTCCCTCCGACGTAAAGCTGCACAGAAAAATATCGTTAGTAAATCACGCTAAACATTTTGACACAAAACAACGAAACTATTTGAGACAAGTTGAAGTCTCCATCGGAAATAAGATTATCATGTCATAGTGAATCCATATGAACTCCGGAACTATTATTCGATTCATATTCATTCAGAAGGAATTCGAACAATTCGAACCCCAGAAATACCAACCCTTCGGTATCATAAGGTTATGTTCATTAGCGAATGTTTCGACACCCCTACTAACGATAGTTTTCTGTGTAGCTGTACGTCGTTGGTCCCGAGGGAAATGAGAAACGAGGAGAAAGGGGGGAAGAAGGGTGAAAAATAAGAGGGCGTTGAAAAATGGACAGTTACACAATTGTGGAATATATTTGGGAAATGCACATGGAGAAGTGAGGAGGGAACACGTAGATGAAAAGTAGATGAAAAGTAGACGGAAAGTAGATGGAAAGAGGAAACAATTCGCAGGAATGGGTGAGGCGTGAACACGAAGATGAAAAGTAGATGAAAAGTAGACGGAAATTAGATGGAAAGAGGAAACAATTCGCAGAAATAGGTGAGGAGTGAGCACGTAGATGAAAAGTAGATGAAAAGTAGATGGAAAGAGGAAACAATTCGCGGGAATGGCTATGAGAAACAAATAAATATAATAAAAAAAAACAAAGAAGAAAGAAAACGCAATAAGAAGTGACAGACGCGATAAACAAGCGGAAATAATAACAATAATAATAATAATAACAATAAGAGGCACGATGATAATATAACGAGAGGCTGACGAAGAGGATCAATTGGGAAAAAAAGAGACAAGACACTAAAGAGAGAGAGAGAGAGAGAGAGAGAGAGAGAGAGAGAGAGAGAGAGAGAGAGAGAGAGAGAGAGAGAGAGAGAGAGAGAGAGAGAGAGAGAGAGAGAGAGAGAGAGACGAGACACTAAAAAAAGTGGAGAGTGGGAATGGGAAAAAAGATAAGACACTAAAAAAAAGACAAGGCAAGAAAAAAAAGTGGAGAGTGGGATTGGGAAAAGACAAAAAAAAAGTGGAGAGTGGGAATGGGAAAAAAGATAAGACACAAAAGAAAAAAGGTGGAGAGTGAGTGGGAAATTTCGAGTGTGCAGCGGATCGATCCCACAGCCACGAGAAAATATCGGTGGAGAAAACCACAAGGCGCAGAGAAAAAGTCTGACGAGAGAAAATGAAGACAAAGGAAATGAATCCGGACTAAGTATTATGAGGGCTTGGGGGAAAAGGGGGAGGAGGAGGAGGAGGAGGAGGAGGAGGAGGAGGAGAATGCGAAGAAGACGAAGAATGCGAAGAAGAAGGAAAAGGAGAGGGAGAAGAAGAAGGAGGAGGAAAAGAAGAAGAAGGAGAAGGCGGCGAAGAAGGAGGAGGAGAATGAGGAAAATAAGGAGAAGAAGAAAGAAGAAAAAGAAAACGAGGGAGGAGAGGAACGTAGTGTAAGGAAAGTGGAAAGAACAGAAAAGGAGGAAGGAGCTCGAGAAATTGGAAAGTCTCTCTCGGGAGATAAAAGAAAGTCACGATCGGCAAAAATCGAAGGCAGGAGACGAAAAGATGGCAGATAGAGAGAGGGAGAAAATAGCGGGACTCGATGTAATACGAGGGGCCGAAGAGAGAAACGGAGTGGAGACAGAGAGGGGGGGAGAGGGAGACAGAGAGAGGGGAGGAGAGGGAGAGAGAGAGAGGGGAGGAGAGGGAGAGAGAGAGAGGGGAGGAGAGGGAGAGAGAGAGAGAGGGGGAGGAGAGGGAGAGAGAGAGAGAGGGGGAGGAGAGGGAGAGAGAGAGAGAGGGGGAGAGAGAGAGAGGGGGAGAGAGAGAGAGGGGGAGGGAGAGAGAGGGGGAGGAAGAGAGAGAGATGGAAAGAGAAAAAATAGAGAGAGGGAAAGAGGAGAGGGAAAGAGAAAAAAGAGAAAAAGAGAGAGAGAGAGAGAGAGAGAGAGAGAGAGAGAGAGAGAGAGAGAGAGAGAGAGGGGGGGAGGGGGGAGGAAGCGGGGAAGAATGAGTGAGGGGGAAAAAGACAAAAAGGAAAAAAGATAAAATAAAAATCCGGACTGGAGAAGAAAGAATATTAAAATGAAAAGAGGAGACGGATCGGAGGCTAAAAGGGGAATGACGGAGAGGGGAGAAGACGGAGAGGGGAAAGGGGAAGAGGGGAGAAGACACAAGGACACACAAAGTGCTTAGGAGAGGCACGGTGGAATTAGAAGCAAGATAAAAAAAAGGGCAACGTGGAAGAGGGGACGATGGTAGAGAGCAATAAAGAGGGGAGAGGAAAGAGAGGATATGGGAAAAGAGGGGTTGATGAGGTGAATGTGAAAGAGGGGAAAAAAAGAGGATGGGGGACTCGTGGCGACAAATTGAAAGAGAGTGGGTGATGGGTAAAGAGGAACGGAAAAAGAGTAAAGAGTGAAGAGGAGGGTAAAGAGGAATGAGAGGACAAATTGAAAGAGAGTAGGTGATGGGTAAAGAGGAACGGAAAAAGAGTAAAGAGTGAAGAGGAGGGCAGAGGAGGGTAAAGAGGAGTGAGGAGAACAGCAAAGAGTGGGTGATGGGTAAAGAGGAACGGAAAAAGAGTAAAGAGGAGTGTAAATAGGAGGGTAAAGAGGAGTGAGAGGAGAGCAGAAAAGAGTGGGTAAAGAGAAAATCGACATGAGAGGCGGATAGATGAGATTAGGGGAAAAGAATGTCCCGTTGTTGATGTTTCAAACTGTTTTACTACAACTCTTGATAGACTATACACAGATGCCAATATCACAAAGACTGTGAGGGCGGTTCACACTCCCCACTGGAGCTAACAGAGGGCGAGAATATAATACGAATTGATGTATATGATTGACACATAGCGTTCTCACGCTTGGTACTGAAGGCTATTATACCCGCTGACGACATTTCTCAATCTGAGTGGAAGGGTAGTGAGCTAAACACCAGGAACCGTTGGAGTTCTATTACTACCGTTTCGTCCTGAAAGGACTTCCTCACTCTGAGAAAGTCCTTTCAGGACGAAACGTTAGTAATAGAACTCCAACGGTTCCTGGTGTTTACCTCACCACCCTTTCACTCATTTTGTCTAACGCAATTCAACATTTCTCAATCTGTTCCATTTGCCAACAAGAGTGAGGCGAGTATGTGCCATCGTCGTGTATTGCGACGTCCTTGACCGTGAGCAAGGTTAGACGCAACAATCACATACTTAGCATAAATTTATATACGTGCACGTGTGTGTGTGTGTGCGCGCGCGTGCGATGGTACGAGAAGTACATGAGAGTAGGGAGGGGAGGGGAAGGGAAGGGAAGGGAAATTAAGAGAAAGAAAGCTGATGAGAGGGAGGGAAGACAAGTGGGAAAAGGAGACAGTGAGCAAGAGATGTGTTTCGTCGCCAATAATTCACCAGCACTTCTACTCTACAGTGCGCTGGAAATATGGAATCGTAGTGTTGATGGTGGCAGCAAAGGAGATAATTGTTGAAGTGAAAGTGAAAGTAAAAGGTATTTGAGCACTCCCCATCATTATTATTAGTTATTATTATTATTACTATCATTATTACTACTACTATTATTATTATTATTATCATTATTATTATCATTACTATTATCATTACTATCATTATTTGCATCATTATTAGTATCATTATTATTACTATTACCTTATTTATTTTTTTTTTTATTTATTTCATTTTATTGTTTTATTATTTATTTATTTTATTCTATTTATTTAGACTAGATAACCCATGGTCTTAAGGTAATATGATGCGTCTCTAGTCCGCAGGGTTGTCAGGTGCTTCCAAAGTCCCTAAAATATTGGTTTCACAAAACGTATGTAGACAATATCCAATACGGGGAGGGGGGAAGCTAAGGAGATAAAATACACGAAATGGAGGGAAATTAGAAAAGAGAAGAGCAGAGCAGAGAGAAAGAGAGAAAAGAGAATGAAATACAGAAAAAGAAAAGAGCAGAGAGAGAGAGAGAGAGAGAGAGAGAGAGAGAGAGGGGGGGGGGGAGGCAGGACTGAAGAATATGTAAATGACGGAAGGCCGAAGAAGAAGGGGGAGGGAGTGGGGGAGGGAGTGGGGGAGAGGGGAAAAAAAGACGTGTATTCCATATAACACAGCGTTATGGCGGTCTTTTAATACTTCATTAAGCTCCCGTATTGATATTCATTAGAGAGAGAGTGAAAGGGGAGGCAGGAATGGAGAATATGTAAATGACAGAAGGCCGAAGAAGGAGGGGGAGGGGGAGGGGGAGGGAGAGAAAAAAAAAGACAACGTGTAATCCATATAACACAGCGTTATGGCGGTCTTTTAGTACTTCATTAAGCTCCTGTATTGATATTCATTAAAGCCATTGTAAATCGAAATGCTTTAGTGTGAAAATATAAATATGGATTCTACAGATATTTTCGTAGCTACCGTAATTTCACAATTACACTCCAGACATAATGGAAATCCAATATGGGAACAACTAAAATGTTAAATGTAACAAACAAACAAAATGGAAGACATAATACTGCCCGTGGGTACAATATACATATATATATATATATATATATATATATATATATATATTTTTCTCTATATATATATATATATATATATATATATATATATATATATACATATATATATATATATATATATACATACATAAAATAGTTGGGCTACGGAGGCCGGAGGGCGATTATCTTATTGTAGTATAGAGAAAAGGATCTACGCTCGCGGGAGTCCCGTCTCCTACGCCCCAATTTGTTATACCTATTATTCATCATATATATTTTCCATAGCTTCGAGTGTCTGTGTCCAACTGCTTGCCCGAAAAAGCCGTTCCAACTCTTGGAGAAATTGGCCAAGGACTTTGGCTGAAGGTCAGGAAGAAGGTCAAGGTAAATATCACAACCAACGGTCAATTTTTTGGCAAAGGTCAGGTGCAAAGGTCAGCGTAACCGTGCTAGCGTACCTAAGGAGGAGTATGCTGACTGTCTCCACCGATGGGAGGAAACGAGGTCACATGACAGCGTCTAAGGTCACGCGGGCCAGACCTCAGGTCAACGACCTTTCCCGAGCAATCTTGCCGCGAGCACAGAGAGCGACTGTCGACCCATTTCTTACTTTTCTTTTTACTTGAACCAATGCCCCCCCCCTTCCACCTCTTCGTATATTAAAATACATAAATAAACATATACTCGTAAATAACAGGTGATTGCTTCTCTCGTCTGACCCCTTCCCTAGCGGGTAGATAGTCTTCATGTTATACCATCTACCACCACCACCGCAGCCTCTGAAGTTACCAAAATCGCAATTCCTAAATTATGTTCTTCCCCTCCCCCACTCACATATACAGTATATATATATATATATATATATATATATATATATATATATATATATATATGTGTGTGTGTGTGTGTGTGTGTGTGTGTGTGTGTGTGAGAGAGAGAGAGAGAGAGAGAGAGAGAGAGAGAGAGAGAGAGAGAGAGAGAGTGTGTTGAGACATTCTGACAGGTTGACTAAGTGGAGTAGGAAACACAGGAGTCTTTGAGTTTATTCCTGACTAGTTTCGCAGGTATGCCTTTTAAAGGGAAAAAAAAGTATACTTGCAAAACTAGTCAGGAATCAACTCAGACCAAGACTCCTGTGTTTATACATACATATACTGTATATATATATATATATATATATATATGTGTGGTGTGTGTGTGTGTGTGAGAGAGAGAGAGAGAGAGAGAGAGAGAGAGAGAGAGAGAGAGACAACTTCAATCTAAAAACTTGACAACCTCGAGACAACATTCGTACAGCGCGAGACGAAACGCCGTGAGAACTTCGGCGGATGCGGGCAATGGAAGAGATGATGATGATGAAGAACGCCTGGAAGCGTCTGGCGGAAGAGGACCCGACCGACTGCTGCAGTTCCAGGGTCGACCTGCTTGACCCCCTTTCCAGACAAGGCTCCTCCTCCTGTAGAAGGAAGACGTGCAGACGGACCCCGATCTGAAGGGAGTCTTGCAAGGTCGTGACCCCCCTCCAGGCATCACACACACACACACACACACGGCGCAGTGGTAGCGTTCGCAACTCCTAATTCTGCGGTACGAGTTCGAGTCCCGCCCAAGGCTCAAATTATTTCAGTGTCGCTGCGCTCCGAACCATTGCTCCAACTCGTCACAGCAGTACCTATAGATCGGTCATACATGAGTTCTGAGTTCTCATCCGGGAGGGTAGTAGCTGTCGATCACGAGTCCAATACGTGATCCAAGACCATGGTGAATTACACACATACACACTTGGAATAGCTTAAAGGTGATACAGCCCAACAGTACATGAATTCAAGCTTAAATATGATAATTGGAAATCAAAGATATAGATTAAATTGGCACTGTACACGACTTTGAGGCTAGGTATGGTAGACTGGAGAGTAGGAGACGGGGCCCGACGAGGGTTACTACTTTCATGTATACTACAATTAGGTAAACACATACACACACGCACACACACACGAACACACACACACACCACAAGCGTAGCTTCCCTTTCCCTTAAAATACAACTACGTAAATACACACACACACACACACACGCTCAGCCTGATAAAATTGACCCTTCGTTATGTGACCTCACATGCGATGCGGATGTCAGGTCATGTAACGATGAGGTTAATCTGGTTCTCAAACAAATGCGTACAAGTACCGGCAGTCTCGATCTAGTTTAAATGCTAACGTCTGAGAGCATTAACCTCATTCTTAATCTCTTTGCTACATAGACGAACTGCAGATTCTACTCAGATGACGGTTAGATTGACCAAAACAATAATAAACAAAGAAACCGACAAACAAAATAAAACAAATACACAGACAGATGAAAGAATAAACACGAGATAAGTTCTCTGCTTTGGTAACCTCTGAAGTTCTCAAATCTCTGATATTTGAAACTGAAATTCATCTCGAACTTTCGAAACGTAAAGGGATGACGTACCAACAACCCGAAGACACTTGCCAATGACCTTCAAACGTCTCGTCAGAGAAAAGGTCAGGTAAGGTCATGGGTAATGGTCTGGGCCAAGGTCAAATCTAATCACAAATGGTCAGGTCAAAGTTCAGGGTGAAGACAAGGTCAGGGCCAAGTCGTGGTCAACCACAGGTCAGGGTAAAGATGTCAGGTCAAAGGTCAAGTCAATGTAATGATTACTGTAAACGTAATGGGGACTGAGCTAGTCTGAATAAACAAGACACCAAAACAACTCAGTTTGTCTTGATGAATCTCATCGTTAGTGATATGGTTTAACGTCACAAACTCCCCCCTACCGGAAGGCTAGGATGGTGCCCCTCACAGAGGCCTTTGTAGCATGGAATTTAATGAACCATGCCCTTGGTTCAACTTCGCCGGTGGCAGGATTCGAACCGTCATCCCCTCGACCTTCGCCGCAAGTAACGACGCCCCAACCCGTTCAGCAAGCCTCATCGTTAGTAGAGGTTGTAAAAAGCTTGACGTCATCGCTCTAATTGACGTAGCCTCTATGATAGAGCCCGCAGGAGTGATACCACCCCCCCCCAAAAAAAAAAAAAAAAAAAAAAAAAAAAAAAATGCCCCCTTTTTGTGGACGGGGTGTTCTGGGGGTCTGAGGGGGGGGGGTAGCGAGAGGGGTTTCTCGATCCTTCCGGAGAGGGGGAAAATCCCCTTTTACCGACTAATTAGGCAGATTCCTCGACCGAATCCTTTTGAGGACTTTTGGGATTTCCAATCAGGATTCGTCAAAGGCCCCCGGCTCGGGAAACTTTCAGCCTCCGAAGACCTTCTTCCCCCCCCCCCCCGGCCCTGTCGCTACTCGCTGCTGCTCCAGCATTCGGGAGAGGAATGGAAGAGAGGTCGAGAGGGGAATGGAAAAGGGCTGGGAGAGGAATGGAAAAGGGATGGGAAAGGAAAGGAATGGGTGAGGATAGGATTGGATAGGGAAGGGAGAGGATTGGAGAAGGGCTGGGAGAGGATTGGAGAAGGGGTGAGGAGAGGAATGAAAAAGAGGTTAGGAGAGGAATTTAAAGAGGTGGGAAGTTATGAAACGGGATGGAGAGCGGGATTAGAGAGGTGTAGAGAGAAATGGAAAGCGGTGAGTAGAGCAATGGAAAATGGTAGTAAGAGAAATTGAAAAGAGTTGAGAGAGGAATGGATTGAGAGTGGATAATAATGGAAGGGATTGTGAAAGGAATGGAAATGGATGGGAAGAGGAAGGAAGAGTGGTTAGGATAGAAATGGAAAACAGTTGCGAAATGTCCGGGCAAGGAAGACGAGAGAAAGGCGACTTTTTGGTCCATCGGGAGCCCAGATGAAGAACAGCCACCAATCAAACAAACAAACCAGGGGTGATGGTGTGACGCAAGAGGAACGGAAAAGGAAACAGGATACGAGTACGTGCTGTTGGTGCAGCGCGATGACGAAGGGGGAGAGAGAGAGAGATGTGGGGGGAAAGAAGAGAGAGAGAGCGAGACAGAGAGAGAGCGAGAGAGCGAGAGAGAGAGAGCGAGAGAGCGAGAGAGAGAGAGAGAGAAGAGAGAGATAACGAAAGACTGCACAGAACGCGAAGGCATGGAAATTGATCTTGTATGATGATGATGATGATGATGATGATGATGATGATGATGGATGGATGATGATGATGATGATGGTGGTGGTGATGACGGATGGATGGATGATGGTGATGATGATGATGATGACGATGATGATGATGATGATGATGATGATGATGGTGGTGGTGATGATGGATGGATGATGGTGATGATGATGATTACGGCGACGATGATGATGATGGACGATTAGGATGGATGATAATGACCATGATGATGATGATGATTACGGCGACGAAGATGATGATGGACGATTAGGATGGATGATAATGACCATGATGATAATGACCATGATGGTGATGATGATGATGATCATGATCATGACGACGACGACGACGACGATGATGATGATGACAATAATGATGATGACGACGATGATGGAGGAGGAGAAATGGAAAAGAAAAAGAAAAAGGGGTAGCAGCAAATAGAAAAGAGAAGACAAAAGGAAGAAGAAGAAGAATGTGAAAGGAATGGGGGAAGGAATGGAAAATGCTCAACGGATACTGACGAAAGAGAAGAAGATCGACGAGAACGAAGAAGCGAGGCAGGAGGAAACCAATTAAAGAAAATGCCAAGAAAAGAAAGCGGAGAGAATTGGAGAAGGAAGGAATGGGGGAAGACGAAGGAAGGAAGGAAGGAAGGAAGGAAGGAAGGAAGGAGAGAGAGAGAGAGAGAGAGAGAGAGAGAGAGAGAGAGAGAGAGAGAGAGAGAGAGAGAGAGAGAGAGAGAGAGAGAGAGAGAGAGAGAGAGAGAGAGAGAGAGAGAGAGAGAGAGAGAGAGAGAGAGAGAGAGAGAGAGAGAGAGAGAGAGAGAGAGAGAGAGAAGGAAATAAGAAGAGAATTAAATGAGGAAAGGGGAAGGAGGCGTGAAGGGGATCGGAAAGCGAAGAAGAAGGAGAGTGAAAGCGAAGAAGGAGAGTGAAACGGGGAGGGGAGGGTGTGGGGTTGGGGGAGGAAGGGAAATACCAACAGGAAGGGAGGCATGAAGGTAGGCATGAAGGGAAAGGAAACGAGAGAGTAATGGAAGGAAATAAAATTGTTTACTGATTACTTGTTCATTCGTCTTTTTATCTGTATATATATGTATATATATATATATATATATATATATATATATATATATATATATATATATATATATATATATATTGAGGATAGAGAGGAAACGGAAACACGAGAAGAGCTTTGAGTTTATTACCGACATTTCGACACACTGGTCTTTTTCAAAGTAAACTACATCTATCGGATAGACAAATCGTTATATTTTACTTGCGTTGTTTGCTCCGCCCCATTTTTTCGTCTCCTCCAATCGTTAATTGAAGACTAAAAAGGGGAGGAGTAAACGACACAAGTAAAATATATTTGACGGTGTATCTATCCTCTAGACGTAGATTACCTTGAAAAAGGCTAGTGTCGAAACGTCGGTAATAAAACTCAAAGCTCTTCTCGTGTTTCCGCTTCCTCTCTGTCCCATATATGTATATATATATATATATATATATATATATATATATATATATATATGTATATATATATATATATATATATTTATATACACACATATATACATATATTTATATACACATATATACATATATATATACACATATATACATATATATACATACATACATACATATATATATATATATATATATATAGCTACAGACGAAGACTCTTGTCGCCATACTCTGCCTGTACAATAGGGTTGTAAGTTGGGAGTATGTGAATACAAAATAGGCCTATGGACAATGACGATGACCGACGCCCCAAGATTCACTCACTCATTGAAAACCAGCAACCCCCAACCCCAAACCGAAGCAGGTACATACGCGCGCGCGCGCACACACACACACCAACGGAAACCTCTTTGAAAAGGAACTTCGGAGAGCCCTTCGGGGCGGACACTATGGGTCTATTTCTCTATCACTGGCGCGGAAGGGGGGGGAAGGGGGAGAGGAAGGGGGAAGAGGAAAGGGGGGAAGATGAGGAGGAGAGGAGGAGGAGGGGAGGGGAGAGGAGGAGAGGAGGAGGAGGGGAGGGGAGAGGAGGAGAGGAGAGGGGAGTGGAGGGGGGAGAGGGGAGTGTAGAGGAGGGGAGGGTAGGGACGAGAAGAGGAGGAGAGGTAAGAGGAGAGGAGAGGAGAGGTGGAGAAGGGGAGGGAAAGGGAGGGGAAGAGGGAGGGAAGAGGAGAGGTGGAGGGGAGGGGAGACAAGGGAAGGGAAGGGGAGGGAAGGGGAGGGAAGAAAAGAGGAGGGGAAGGACAAGAAGGATGTATCCTTCTACTTCATACCCCCTCACGTCTAAGTCTCACGACCGCCCATCTCACACTCCCACATGACATTCCAATGTGCACAGAGGCCTCACTGCCTAAGAACTCACGACTAAGTATTTGCTAACCGTGAGTTCTCACAAGAATGAGTGACGAGGGGCGTCGGCATCTCTGTAACGCAACTATCGAAACCCTTCTGTGGGATCGAGCCGTGCTCGTCCGCCACGCCAAGACGACCTCGAGTTCCTCCTTGTAGTACGAATGTATAATGGTCAGGCATGGGACAGCGGGTTCTGATTAGTCCTATTATCCCTCTTACCAAGCCCAACAGGGATACAAGAGGAGGGAAGGGAGAGGGTGGGAGGGGAGAGGGGAGGGGAGGGGAGAGGGGAGGGGGAAGGGAGGTGAAGGGAGGGGAGCGAAGCACCCCCCCAAAAAAAAAAAAATAAATAAATAAATAAATAAACAAATAATGAAAAAATAATAATCATAATAATAATAAAACAATAATAATAATAATAATAACAATAATAATAATATAAAAAAGACAAGTAAATAAAAGGACATCTAAATAAAATAAAAATAGATAGATAAAAACAAAATAAAATAAAACAATACATAAATAAATAATAATGATAGGAAAGACGGGGGGAAGGGGATGGAAGGGATGAGAAGGGGGGGAGGGAATATGGGAAAGGAACGCAGATAGATGAGGAACGAGAACGAGAGAACGAGAGGAAGAGAGAAAGAGGACGTCGAGCGAGGCCTGGATTGGATTAATAAACATGAGAGGGAGAAAGGACAGGCGAGGTCAGCTCAGGAAGAAATCAATGACACAGGGGGAAGATAAAAAAATGCGTGGGAGGGGAGGGGGAGGGGGGAGAGGAGATAGGAAGGGAAAGAAGGGAAAGGGGGGGAGGAAAATGGGAAAGGGGGGGGGGAGAGGACTGGGACGGGGATCCGGCAGATGAAAGAGGAGTCGGTAGTAAAATGAGAAAGATAAAAACAGAAAGGAATGGACTGGCAAAGGGAAAGAGAGCAGAGAATGGAGGAGGAGGAGGAGGAAGAAGGGGAGGAGGAGGGAGAAGGGAACGGGGCAGAGGGCAAGGAAGGAATGGGGAAGAGAATGGGTTAACGGGAAAGGGAATGAACGCACGAGGGAGAGAAAGGGGAGCAGGGGGAGGAAGGGGGAGATACTAAGGGGGGAAGTGGGGATAGAAGGGGAGGGAAGGGAAGGGGGAAGGTAAAAGGGTGAGGAAAGGGAGAAGAGGAAAAGGAGACAGAGGAGGAGGAGGAGGGGTGGAGGAGAAGGGTGAGGAAGGGGGGACAGAGGAGGAAAAGGTGACAGAGGAGGGAAAGGAGCAAGATGAGGAGGAGAAGGGTGAGGAAGGGGAGAGGAGGAAAAGGAGGAGGAGGCAAGAGGAGGAAAAGGAGACAGGAGTAAAAAAGAGGAAGAAGAGGGGGAAGGGGAGGGGGAGGGGAGGAGGAGGAAACTAGTTCTGAATACCTTAGGCCTACCTCCAATCCCTGGGGCTCCTCCCCACGACCTAAATCAAAACACATCCAAGTCACCAGGCTCCGGCAAATAGGCCTAACCGCTTCCACACGCCCCACGCGGCATTTTTGTGCTCATCGCTGTCCATGTCCCCGTGCCCTTGAAACGCAAAAATCTCTTTGGGCCAAAATCAGACTTCGCCAAAGTCTTCGGGAATCCCGAACTCAGATCGGTGACGGATCCCTGAGACGGCGAAGCCACCCAGTATACCCATTAACTCTCCCACGTCCATCAGGGTGAGGAGCCCTGAGGGGATGGCATTCGGTCTTACAACTGGACCCAACACCCTCTCTCTCTCAACAATTTCAGA
>NC_134805.1:18596245-18613745 GCF_046742065.1 Oratosquilla oratoria
CACATACATATACCAATGGCTATTTCCCCCTTACAAGGGAGGTAGCCAAAAGGTAGCCAAAAGCCAAAAGCATAAAATCCAATCCCACCCATTTCATCCCCACATACTCCACTCCCATTCAACCCCCTCCCTCTCTCTTATCTTGGCTCCTCCTGGATGACAGGTCATCCCTGCACCTCACATATCAATCAATCAATTGGTTTTTTGGGGCAAAGTTTCTTCATATTATCCTGGCACTATGTGCACCTCATCAACTGGGTGACATAATTTACAGATTTTGTTCTGTCTATTGCCAAAATATTATGTGCTAAACTTGGCAATGGAAAATGAAGGATAGAATTTAAAAATTCTCAAAATTCTCAAACGGAGACTAAATGTTGTCCAAATTTGATTCACAGAGACATCAAGGTTCCCAAAGTATTGACTCGATAAAACATCTCATAAATTTCCCCATTTCTTCTTTTAAACCATCCTTCATTCTTTTCTGCCACCCATGCACTCCCCATTTCATCCCACCATTTGCCGTCTCCTGTACCCTCATCCCACATACTGTCTCTGCACGATTTAGCACTTCTTCCTTGAAACAAACCCACTATCGGAGAAATAATATCAGAAGTACAGGAGATCCGTATATTTCGACTACTATCTGTAGTCGAAATATACGGATCTGCCGTACTTCTGATATTATTTCTCTGATAGTGGGTTTTAAGTGTATATTTACAAATGTGTTTTAACACTACTGTTTCCCATACCCATTCTTCCTCTTCTCCTGGTTCTCCTTTATCCTCGACTGCATCTACCTCTCTCAGCTTCAGCAAAGTATTCTCTCTCTTTTTCATTTAATTCACCTCTCTGCTTCCATATCATTCTTCTCTACTGTGAAAATATCTACATCTAGAACATTTAATCCCTCATTTAGGTGCCACTATATAGTCCAGGGGTCAGCAACCTCTGGAAGAAATTGTGCCACTTTCTTTGATTTGTAGAACCCTCTGTACTTACAGCTCTTTATGGTACGCAAGTTTATATCAATTCATATACACTATTTTACAAGTGGGATACCAGTAAATGTTAATTCCTGGATGATCTGGTTTTAGTTTGATCTTGTCATTACATTTTGTTTATTTGAAGTAGTGATGATACCTTTCAATGCTACAAGTTTTCACGACCAGCTGACGTACCAGGGTCAACCCTGTCACATGTGACATTTGGCATACATACCAGAGGTTAGTGACCCCTCCCACCAACCGCCCTGGCCCACTTTTATTCATGTTTATCTTTCATCTCAAATATGGTTTGCCACCATTTCTTTTTCCATATGCATCTCCAACATCTCTCCACTGCTGCTCTTTCCTGCCACCTCATATCCTGTTACTCCAACTATCGTCTCAACTCTTACTTTTGTGTTAATGTCCACCAACATCACATTTACAACTCTCACAAAACTCTCTACATACTCCTTCAAATCAATCAAATTACTTCCTTCGCCTTACTTTTCTCGCTACCTGGATCATACGTACTCACAAATGTACACATCCCCAATCCCTATATCACCTTTGCCCCCATTATTCTCAACAGCATTTCCCTCCACTCCATCCACCACACACTCACCATCTCATTATTCACCAACAATGCCACTCCTTCACTCCCTCACCTTCATGCAATTCCTGACACACTCCCCACTAAGGTCCAAAACTCCCCCCTTAACCTTCTCGTTCAGTTTTGTTTTACTCAACACTAATACAGGGATTTCTTGATTTTTCACACATTTAGAAAATTAGGAAACGAGATTTTGGAATAACATGAAGTTAAAAAGAAAAAAAGTATTTTTTTTTTCAAATTACACATATAATTCAGAATAACACGAGGCAATAAATCAAGTAAGCAACAGTAAATCTTAACTGTTTACTTTACGAGATTATATCATTACGTGATCACTTCAGGAATGTGTCCCTCTACAAATCCCTGTACATTCATCTCTCTTCTTACATAGTATTAACCTCTTCCGTGTTACTTTCATCTGTACCACTTCCATGCCCATTTAATGACCTAACTAGGGTTCTGGTTGGAATCCTCCTTCTAGATTCTCTTATGCCTTGACATTTTCTTAGAAGAAGTATTGTTGGGGATTCCTAGCCCCCTCACTCCATCCCACTTAGTCATCTTTAATGATGCACAGGGAAACACAGTGGTAGCATTCTTCCCTCACCTCCTCCCCACTACAATGATATCCGAGGAAAAATTAAAAAAAAATTCAAGAACATCAAAAGATGGGACAGCAATAGTGCAAAAGCATCCCTTCATGAATTGATCCTACTCTAACACAGATGGATGATTAATATAAATACAAAAAATAAATAAATAAAAGCTACTATAAAACTGGGTTTTCCAGAAAATAACCTAATTATATAGCAAAGCAGACCTGTAGTTTATCCCCTTGTTATGTTAAAAATAATTCGTTAAAAATTAGCCATCAGTATGTGCAACTGAGTATACATCCTAGTAGCAATCATATCAGGTTGTGTTACCAATATCCTGTAACTTTCTTAACCATTTCCAGGTATTTGGAAGAAATACTAAATACAGTGGAGTTTTTAAATACAACCATAATCAGTTCTGGATCTCCATTTGTTAAGGGAATTGTCCATCACATAAATATGGCTTCTAAAATCCACCTAAACCCCAATAAAAGCATACATACATATACCAAAGGCTTTTTCCCCCTACACGGGGGGTAGCCAAAAAGAAAAAGGCATAGAAGCCACTCCCACCCATTCCATTTCCTATATATTCCACTCCCCTCCACTGTCCTCCCTCCCTCTTATCTTGGCACCTCCTGGATGACGGGTCATCCCTGCATCCTGTCCACTGCCCTGGATCAGAAGCAGTGTCGCAAGACACAAGACAAGACACTGATATCAGACAATGGTAAATATAGTTATCAAATAACAAATACAGCCTAATTGTGGTTCATTGTTCAAATTTCTGCTCCTAATGCAATCTTAAAATTTCTTCAGAAAAAATTTTCATTATTCAATTTGTTTGTATAGCAAACCATTCATATTTGGAGACCCCAATAAACACAAAATAGTAACGGTTCACAAGCACGACTAGGAATTTTCAGTACACAACAATATGTTTATGTTGATGCTAATAAACCATGCAGTAACAGTTATCATTATCAGCATTGCTTACCATTATCATCTTAATTTCAAGTTCCTTTCAAAAGCTAAAACATCCTCATGTCTGCTAAGATAAAGTGGCAGATATGACACAGACGTCATCATCCGTGCAAGCTCAGAAGCAGTTACTATTATTTAAAATTTTAAGACTTGAATGTTAAATGAAGGCTCAACATCCAGCTATAATTTACGCAGTAACTCCTCTTCTAATGAAAGTACCAGTGATGATTTGATTTAATGTTACAAAACTCTCCTTATCAGGAGGCTAGGATGGTGCCCAACACAGAGGACTTTGTAGCATGAAATTTAATAATATCATGCCCTTGGATCAACTCGCCAGTGACAGGGTTCAAACTGCCATCGCCTCAACCTCTATTATGAAGTAAGACTAGGTACAACTACTGGTAGTCTACATTGTCTGGATAAGCATTAGTCTACCAGATACCTTAACTTTCGATTCACAACCCAGGGTATATTTCCCAAGTCATTTCTTTTTAGCGAAAATGTAGTTCTTATATGTCATCATAAACAATATTTGATTTTCCTGAAACAGGTTTCTTCCTCTTGTCATAGCACCTGCCATAGCTCCAGACACAGCACAGGTATTATATTATAGAACTGTAAAACATACAGAATCCATGAAAGCACAAGCAACAAACCTAAACAGAAATAGTACGTGAGACAAAAGTATAACTTCCTTTTACCTACACTAAACAGTGTTAAGTTGCCCATTGGGTTAAAGCAACTGACCAAATGGCATATAAATATATAAGAGCAACTGTGTTTTGTTATCCTTCTTTTACACTAGAAGAGTATCAAAATTTGGATCAACCAAACAACTATAATTTGTGACATACTTGTAGCCCTACACCTATCCACCACTGGACTATGGAACTGGTTCAGGGAACAGTGCAATGTCATCTGGTACCCTGCACAGAAACAAGGAAGTGTACCTCCTCACCTACATCCTCAACTCCTATCCTTGTATTATTCAATAACAACCTACACTCACACCTTGACTACTGTATCTAATATTCAGTAAAACATGTTCACAGATATTGAGCTGAAATGTGATCCTGGCAGGAATCTTTAGTCAAGTTTACGCTTATATATAGTTCTATGTTTTGTTTAGAATTGAGGAGGAGGAGGAGGAGGAGGAAAATAAGGATAAAAAGGGGAGGAGATGGGGGAGGGGGAGGAGATGAAAGAGGAGATAAAACAAGAAAAAGAGACAAAAAAGAAAATAAGAAACTGGAGAAGAAAGGAGACAAGAGAAGGAGAAAGAAAAGGAGAAGGACAGGTAGAAGAGAAGGAGAAAGACAGAAAAGAGCATCTACAATGACAACAAAAAGAGAAGAGATGGAGAAAATAATACAAACATTATTTCAATGTAAACTACCTTCAAGGTCTTGAGATCCCCATAAAGAATGCCTAAGGGAACAATCTTTGTCCACAGATTCAGAAAATTGTGGACCAACAACAGGTACCTATGCAAGATGGTTCTGGATGACAAACATCAGAAGTTATATCCCTGCCTTCAAAACCCATCAACACTGAAGGTGTGGCCAATGAGAACAGACACTTGGCCTGCAAAACTGGTTCCAAGATATCTAAACGCTTGAACTGTATTTCTTCCGCTTTTTCTACATTAACTACTTCAGTATGAGTCAGATTCTCCTGCGCAGTATTGGCTGCCATATGTATGTTGCATCACACTATTCACATTATAAAATATAGTCACTGCTGTATTACTCATTCTCTTTTACTATGAGTAATAATAAACACAGAAATGTGATCAAACCAGTTCACAGAATCTGGGTGTAACTTATGTACAACTACAAAAAATATATAATCAAGATGCCAACACTGGCATCCTAATGTATCCACTTGCATCTCGTGACGCCTACATATCTAGGTGGTTAAGCTAACATCCAGAAATGGTTCCCCTCATTCCACTTCACGACAGTGGCATAGAAAAAGCCCTACACTATAACAAAACAGACATCAGTCCAAAGTTTCTTCCCGAAGCAATCTATGAGATGACCCAAGAACTGTAACCAGCTGCCATGTCATAGGTTTTCACTCAGCAAAACTCTATAACTGTGCTAAAAATCTTACAAAGTGGAAAACCCAGTGCCTCACAGCAGGTGGCAACAGTCCTTGGACCTTCCTACATAGTGAAATTTCTCTGCGGTAAGGTACAATCAAAAGCATGCTGGACTTGCATCTTCCTAGTTGTGGGTGAAAATCCAACACCTGTCTCTGATTTCCAGCAGTGATAGTTACCTGCCCCAGCAGCTAAAGTGCATAAGGCAAAAATGACAGCTTCAGTCACTGGTATGCACATCCTAACACAGGGGTTGGCAAACTTTGGAGAGACAGTGCCAGTTTTTTTGATTTGTAGAACCCTGTATACCAATAGTGCTCTTCAGTCCACAAGTTAATGCCAATTCATATGAACCGTTTTAATACTATGGGGATGCCAGTAAATATTAATTCATGGATTTTAGTACTGTTGTAACATTTTGTTATTTTTCAACGACTATAACCAGTTTTCAATACCAAATGGTGCAACAGGGTCAACTGTCATGTGCCACAGGTTGCCGACCCCTGTCCTAGCATATGCTCCTCGCCTTCATATATAAGGATGATCCTTGCCCCTTATAATGAATTGGTAAAGTGCCCTCACATTAAATAAATATCCAGCACATCTCTCATCTCAGTTCCTCAACGATGATGGATTGCCCTGTCAATCAATCAATAAATCTGTTGCCCCTAGTCTCTTGCAAGAAATCTATATCTAGCAGATAGCCAGCGATAGCTGTCAGGCAGGCCAATAGGTCGCTCAGACAAAATACTGTATTACTGTCAAAGGATTGTTAGTGTGGAGCATTGTATGATGAAGTCTTTTGTGAAGTGATTGCATCTAGAGCAATTTGATTCTGTGGCCAGGCCTATTCTATGTTGATATTGTCTTTGAGCTTCATGGTTTCTTGAATGCAGGTGTGGTGTCAATAAGATTCTTATGTCTAGGTGTTAAAAAACTATTAAGTGTAATGGCCTGTCCTGAAGAGGTAAGTGTTGCGGGTGTGAATATGTTTTGTGTGGGTGCATTGTGTGGTAAGTTGTTGTATATGTTTAAGCAGTAAGCTGCTGGGGCACATTTTGTTACATTCTGCTGGTAGTGGTTGTGTGATATAATGAAATGAGGCAACTGGATTGCATGGTTTAGCACTGAACTGAATACTAATCATTTTCATGCATACAGATGTCACATTGGGGTAGTTTTGGTGCATCCTATTAGCATTTTCAATGCTTTATGTCATATAATTTGTAAAGTGTTTGTTTTGCTGATTATTGGAACCCATGCTCTGGGAACATAGTCAAGGGTGATTCCATGGATTCTTTGAAGACTGTAAGTTTCCTTCCATTTCCCAAAGCCTGTGCTAGCAACAGATTTTCGTAGGTTTATATTCACTCGCAGATCTTTGATATAGGGGTTGAAGGTCATACGAGTATCAACAACAATACCTACAATTTTATCATTCTTTTCCAAAGGAAAGGTTTAGTCATCTCACTATGTGGCATTTCTTTGTTATTCATAGTTGTTTGGAGTAAGCAATGTTACTAATAATATTTAGAGTGAGACTTCAACTTGTTTAACAAAGAGGCAAAAGCAGGGCATCATATATCTTCACCATACAGCTGTTTTGGTACTAAAACAAAACCAGACAGTGTTGGCATTTCATGTTTGGGTTAGGTTAGACATTGGCCAAGATTCCCAAAACCTTCCATTTTTGAATCAAGTAGTGATCCAACATGGCCACCTGGCATTGATATTGATGGGAAAAATATGGCACATTGTTTATGGTTCTGCCAAATTTTTACCAGAAATCATCACTGTGATGACATTATACATCCGTCCCACACACACTTCTACAGGATCCGCATTCACAGATTATCCGATTCGTGGATTTCTCATACAAGAAAGGGTCTGGTTATTTGCAGGCTTTTCTGGAGCACCAATTTGTGCTTTAGTAAAAACCTGCTGTCCACTGCCCACTATCAACTGTCACATTATTTTTTGTTGGTTTAAGATGCTTTTCTGAGTTGCTGAAAGTTATATAAGTACTTTCTAGGGGTTATTTCTTCATGTATAGCATGGGTCTCGGGAGATTTCAATAATTTGCAGAAACTTTATTTTCACTGGGGTAAGTGTTCCCTAACCACTACAAAAGTTGTATTTATCAAATTGCAGTACACAGGAAAGCAACGCTCATTGGGTCCCACCTCCTATATTCTAATTTTCTAACATACCTAAACTCAAATTCGTGTACAGTTCAAAGTTAATCTATATCCTTGATTTCAAATTATTATATTTAGATTTGAACTCATGTGTGTGGTGTGTGTGTGTGGGGGGGGGGTACACATGCATTATTACCTATGGTTTTGGTGAAATTAACAAACCAAACATTGTTCCGACTTTAACAAAATTCAAGAAAGGATTTAGAGACAATGACACCCAAAATTGCCTTAGAGGCTCTACAAGTACTCCAAATTAAAACAGACCAAGGTAAAATTACCATAGGAAGGAAAATACATAATTCAATACAATTACCTACTAGCACAAATGAAGCAATGAATAGGATACAGTAAATTTCATCCCAAAATCATACAGCTGGAGTGGAAAGGGGGATGGCAGATAGGGCTGATGAAAGATTATTGGGATGGTTTGGACACATGGAAAGAATGAGTGATGAAAGATTAGTAAAAGAAGTGTGGAAGAGAGAGGTGGATGGAGTGAACATGTGGGGGCGACCAAGGATGAGATGGTTGAATGGGGGTGAAGGGGATGTTGAGAAAATGGGGAATGTCTGTTGAGGAAGGAAGGGAGAAGGCAGGAGAGAGGGATGACTGGAGAATGATTGTATGGATGATACTGTTATGGAAGGAAGGAAGGGATGGGGAATACGGGGTGCTTATGTGTGAATGATATTTTGACACAGCCTGAAGGGATTTCTCCCCATCTTCTCTTTTTCTGCATGAGGGGATGGAGAAGGGAGGAATCGTCAATTAAGTGAAGCGGCTTTCTTGTGGATGTACTGTGTCTTGCTGCATTGTGTTTGACTCAGAGCAGTTGGCGGATGCAGGGATTACTTGTTATCCAAGAGGAGCTGAGATGGGACAGGTGGAATGGGTGGTGGAGGGGAGTGGAATACAGTTGGTGGGAATAGGTATGTGCCTCTGACTTGGCTACCTCTCTTGTAAGGGGGAAAAAGCTCTTGTTATATAGATTTTTTTTTACATTATAAATTCACATAACCCTGATGTCGGACTATTATGCATATCCATGTTTTGCACAATTTTCTAATAATCTATTTAAAAAACATTTGTGATCTCACATTAAGATGAAGCTAATCTCATAATGACAGTTGAACTATATCCCACCCAGACAAAATCAAGCTAAATGGAAATAAAACACCACTACTAAGTTTGACCTGGTAAGATATGTTAATTAAACATATATTATCCAAGATATACAACAAAAAATTTCCATGTTTAACTTGTGTTCTCAAACACTTACTATGCAAAACCTACAAGAAAATCTAACCTCTAAAATGTAGCATGGAAGACACATGCACATTCTGAATTAACTTGATTTAGAATAAATAAAAAAATACTATACAGTGCACATCATCAGCAATAATTGATCATGCTAATGATAAATCGTAAAAGTTTATGTCAGTTATACTTTCCCTCATTAATAGTTACCATACCAACAATGTGTATACAAACTTTTTGTTACAAGTACAGTAGCCCTCAACTGACGAATTTAAGTAATTCCAGGAAATCACTCATTAACCAAATTACTTGTCAATCAAATCTAATTTTCTCATGAAAATAAGAGGAATAAGATTTAATGCATTCTGAACCTCAAAAATATTAATTTTAAAATTTCATTCCCACTGAATAGCAGGTTCCTTTGCACAATTTAAATTAAAAAAATAATAAATGAACATTTATCTAATATAAACATAAATTTAATACAATACATTTACATACATATACCAAAGGGTTTTCCCCCTTATAAGGGAGGTAGCCAAAAAACAAAGGCATAGAAACCACTCCCACCCATTCCATCCCTGACATACTCCACTCCCCTCCACCTTCTTCTCTCCCTCTCTTGAAATAAAAAGATTACAAGCAACACTAAGATGCTAACACTAAACACTGAGAAAAACCAAGAAGCAGGCAGGGGCAGGGTTGTCAGAACTGCCGCGTTTGTAACAAACGTGTTACAATTTATTATCTGTACTGAATTTTTTTCCACCTGTTACAATGGTGTCATAAGTTGTTACTATTTACAATCTTTGATAAACATTACTGAAATAATGGCAAATATAAAATACTTTCAATATTTACTCAAATGAATTCAATATTAAAAAATCAGTTATATCCCAAAAATGTACTAAATACTATCAACTGCACAAAATGCTAACCCTAGGTGGGCGTGAGTCATGCGTAGGATACAAGGAACCTAACACTGTCTCCTCGTGACTCTTTATCCGAAGCATTAATATCAAGTAATTATTCTCGAATAAAATTTGGGCTCATTACATGAGGTGCTCATTAATCAAGATTGTGCTGTATATTCAATTCCAGCAACCAATGGCAGGGGCATGCTATAATGGTGGTGCTGCACGATGAAAGAGCAGAATCGCCGTCCTGCTACACATTTTCAAAAGACAAATCATCACTTCTATTTCTGGATGTAAGGACTGGCAACTCAATCTCCCACCCTGACAACATCTATCAATTTCAACCATATTTCCTCCACTTTTTCACATTAGGTGGGCAAACAACTGACAACTTATCCCTTTCCCTTACTTTCAGCTGGTGTGACAGAAACATTCCCACACCAATACATTAGATCGGTCATACGAGCTCTGAGCTCTCTTCCAGGAGGGAAATAGCTGTCGATCACAAGTCCAACACATGATCCAAAGACCAAGGTGAATACATCACAAACATCGCCCAAAGTTTCTTCCCAGTGAGATCTAGGAGGACTGTTGCCTGTCACTATAGGGCTTTGGGTTTCCAGTCAGCAAAACTCTTAGCAAAGAATATCAATATTATCAATAATTCCAAACCATCATATGTACATCCTGATGTGAGAATCTATTTGTGATTTATAGGACAGTAATCCTCACAATATTTAACTGTCTTTGGTTTCTTTAGTACCAAAGATAGCCTTAGAGCTCTCAAAAAACCTAAATGATATTTTTGTTCAAGGGCTTTCAAGTTAAGAAGCAAGAGTGTCATTAAAGTATCACTCCTCACAATATTCTCTACTTTAATCTTAAAACTCCTTTCTTCTACAGTACCTGAAGCTCATGTACATGGTCCTACTAATTTCAGACAAGAAGCATTAACTTGGGACATCCTTGAAAATTGCAACTAAAGAAAAAACATAACTGGTTTCTACCAAAATACTAAACATTCAATTTGTATCTTATCTGAAAACCTTACAATATTTCTAACATATCCTAAGAATATAGTGCCCATATACATATGAACAGGCTTTGAAAAGAATGAATGGAAGAGAATATTTTTCAGATGAGGCATTTGAGAAATATGATAGGTGTCTGAAGAACAAATTAAGTGCGAAATATAGTGCTGAGGTAATTTTGGCATGTGCAAAAATTAATAAGGAAAGGCTGACAGGGTATGGAAACCAAAAATATAAGAAGTGATTTTGAGAGGATGACTAAGAGTGAAATGGATGAATACAGTGAAAGAAGCTTTGAATATATGAAGCACATCTGTTAAGCAGGGAGTAATAAGTGCAATCAATAGGCATGAATGGACTGGGATTGTAAATGGAAGGGATGAGAATGCCCAAGGAGATATTCACATTTGCTTCATAATACTTTAATGGATGAGGGGGAGATGGAGGTTGCCATAAAGCGAAATCAAACAATTTGTTCCCCAGGTCTCCTTCACAGGAAACCCACAGCTCCCTAGTAATGAGTAATACCCATTGGACTGGTCCAAAGCGAAGGTGGGAGTAAATTAGCTCCAACTATTAGGCCCCATATTGGAAGAACTGTACCTCACTGTAATAATTTTGACCAAAGCAGTGTGGTGAAGGGGAACCCTTCATCTAAAAGGTGATGAAATGGGAGGAGTTACTGAACAGGTTTTAATAACATTAGCATGTATTCTTAAGCTACCTCCTTATAAGGAAAGGTCCTTTAGTACATATAAAAGATTATATACAAATAAAATCTAAGAGTTTTGGGACTCGCTAATTGCAGTTTCTCATTATATTGTACCCTCTATGGTAACTTTATCTATAATTTCACTAAATGACAACAATATTGCTTTCATATGCCATGCCAAAGACAATCCAGGAGCTGATAAGAGTCACAAGAATCTTTTCAAGTGTCTGCGGGACAAATAGCTGAAAATAAAACTTGACGAGTCCCTAACACTAGGATACCCCAGCACTACTACAGACTGCCTGGACAACATACACAATGCCAGAAAAACAAAGATGACCAGTCACAACGGAGGCCCACCTTAGCTGCCTGCACTCGCCAAGTGCAGAAATCCTCATGATCAAAGAGATATCTTACTCCACATACGATCAGAATCATCCCTGGTATGGCTACTGATGCTATTCTCAATATAACATGTGGGTAATACCTTCTTTGAACATACTTTAAATATTCTAAAATTATCAGCTAAGATAAAACATTACACATTCACTAATGTTTTTAAGGAAAATTTTCAAAACATTTTGATGTCACCACTCCCGAGATACAGTGGTTGTCTCCAACTAACACTTACACTCGTCTTAAAAATATGCAGGATGGATACCCAAGTTACTCAAGTAATTAGAGGCAAGTAAATTATGGTTTTAACAAAACCAGAACTACTCCCTACATCATACCATATTCCATAAATCATTAACTTACTAAGTACTTCAGTAATTCAAAGTGAACAAGAACTTAAATCTACTACAACACTGGACACTGACAAATACTTACTCGCCACAATGTCATCATCCTTGTTCATCTCCGGTTCCGATGCTTCATGGCTCAGGCATTTGCTACACGCCGAGTGAAGACACGGTAGTAGTTTCGGTTCCTGTTCCACCACAAAACCATCACAAAATACGCACTTCACTGTGTCCCACGTCAATTTGCCATCGTGATCTGCTGCCACTGTACCGCGTGACACCCGTCCTTCCCCACCCCCATTTGACCCACTGGTGTCTGATGTCAATATATCTCCTTGGTCCACTGCCGAAGGGGTTTGTTCTTCCTGTAGCTGCCCAGACTCTGAAAGCTGAGGAGAAGTCCGCTCTTCCCCACCTGCACTTGCACTCCCCCTATCTGCCTCTCCCTCCCCATCACCTGGGGCAGACACCCAATCATTACCACTAAACGCTGCACCAGAAGTAATGGTCTCAGTATCGTACGAAGTTTCATTGTCAACGAGACCCGAGTCTTGCACTGGTTCTGCTGTGTTTAGTGGCTCCTCAGCAGTCAGGGCCGCGGAGGCGGATTCAGTTTCAGAGTTCGTAGGAAGAGCCGAGCTGGCCTCTTCAGTTGCCATATTTTCCTCAGTGGCATCACTACTTGTCTGAGAAGCACTCTGGGATGTGTGATCCTCAATGGGTGCCTCCTCAGGAGTTCTCATGGTTGCTTCGGGCGTCGTCGGCTGCTGTTGTTCCCCTCCAATACTGCTCGAGCCGCCATCACACTGAGCTGCGTCCACCATGGGTACACTAACCAGGTTTTCTAAAGCCGCTAAGGGCTGTAGGTCAACGTGTGGCTCCGCCATTTGTACACTGTGACAATCCCCTTTAGATTCTCCGACCACAAGGAATACTACTCATGGCTACATTGCCTCCTTTCATGAAATCGTCTTCCTTGCTTTGGTCGACATGACTCTTGTTGTCGTCCGGAGCTTGGGAATTGTGGGAAGTCAGGCGTACCAAGGGTACATGGCTTTGTTTTTGTTGGCCTTGAAGGAATTTGAAGAATAAGATGATATAACAATTTATAGTGGCTTCTATGATGAATTATTATTTTATTTGTGATTAATCCACTAATTTATATGAAAAATTGAGCTCCCAGACTAAAAATATAACCTGACTTCGATCGTTGGTCACCCTGACTAGCGGTAGTTCAAATGACAACAAACATGCTTCCATTTAATAATAGTAATGTTATTAGCCTTACATACTATGGCATTCCAATAATATACATGTTCGAAGGTGACTCTAGGGATTAGATATAAAAGGTTTTCTTGGACCTTTGAATTTGTTAAATATGACACATATTATGATCACAAAGACGGTGGCGGTCTTAAACTGTGGTTATACCTAACAAATAAACACTGAATTTGAGAACTTCGATCAACATTGCCATGGTCTACAGTAGAATATCAGTGTTAAAATCGATATTATCAGGTTAGAGTTTAATGTTTTTTAAAGCATGAATACTCTTGCATTCTAGTTAAGGTATACCGTTTTATCATGTAAATATTTGAACATCTAATGTATTTCCCCGTGCTACATTCATGTTTGTTTCAAAACTGCAAATGTTTTAGTTGATACAATAGTAGATCATGTGATACAATATACATCTGTGAATACACGTTCTGTCAGCATTTTTCCATAATGACATTACTAACTATCGAAATTTAAAACAATATAATGGCAGCGGCTAATTTGTGGTAATATTTTATGAATGAAGGTGCAATACGTGTGATATCGTGACTATTTTTGTGCTATGTAACAATATCACCTATCATTTCACAAAACTGGAACATATTTGTATCGGAGAGGCCAGGAGAGTTTGCAGATAATATACTGTTCCCATGCAACAGAAACGTGACGAATTCCCTCCTCGTCCTACAACTAATCCGTCCCCGCCATGGGGTTGAAATCACTCCAAAGGTGGACAGTTGAGGACTGGAGCAGGAAGCCTTCGCCATCTGGAAATTTTGTTCTGGCTGATTCTGAACAAGTATTCAACTGGGATTTAAGGGGCCAGCCTTACAGGTTTTCATGTGACATAACTATCGGATTTTATTCAACTCAGGAGATTCCGCACTGAGGCGAATAGGAGATTGTGTATAGAATGTATGTCCGGTAGGTTAGGTTTCCTCAAAGTCGATATAACAACTCAGATATGTGATTTTCGACCTAAAGAAAGCAATCTGGCATCAGTCATACACTTTACTTTGTATATTTACATCTTGGAGGGCGATTTTAATGATGATATTTAGGCCGTTCGTATCTCGAACAATTTACTCATTCTAGTGCGTTCGAGTATAGAGTAAAAATGGATTAATCACACACGCGTTTTCATTAGCATCGATTAACCTACTGCAGTAATTGTGTAACTTGGTGATAATATTTTACATGGTAATAATAGTGAAGTATTTTTCTTCGCAGTATTATGATATTGTGATTATGAGGAATATTCTAAAAAACAGTATCTTCTATCAGTGTTACATTAAAAAGAAATAGATGATGAAAAGGAAATGTATGATAAAATTAAGATAAAAAAGAAAATGAAAGGATAGAAAATGGATGAAGACAGCTTGGTGTCTCAATATTTGCAGATAATGACGAGATAAAGGTCAGAGCAAAGGTCAAGGCCACACTAAATGTTATGACAGGAGTCACGGTAAAGGTCATGGCTTAAGAAAAGGTCAGGTTAAAGGTCGGGAGAAAAGGTCAAATAACGCAAGAGGGGGTACCTGGGGGAGTAATGACCACCCGTGGGGCGAGGGTAGCTGAGATTCAAGGTCAACACAGGGAAGACCTTTATTTGATATACTAAGGACAGGATTACACCTGGATAGAATCGTCGGTGATAATATCTAGACTTTATTTTATTATTATTTATCAACGTATTTATTATTTTTATTTATTTTGTTGATTTATCTATTTATTCATTTATTTATTTATCTATTTATTTATTTATTCATTTATTTATTTTTGTAAAGGTCAGAATATTTCTCAGGTTAATGGTTTAGTCTGCACCCACACCCATACCATCACTGAACAAATACGTCTGACAATGACCATAATAAAACCACAAAAGTTGTACCCCTTAATGATGTTCTAAGGTCACAAGTAAACGGGTTAGTGTGAGGTCACCTAACAAACTGGGTCATAATTTTGTGGGCACTGGGAGTAGGAATCATTTTGCTGAAGGAAGAATAGGGAAGGGGATTTCTGAAAAGGGGGGAGGTGGGGGAGAGGAGGAGGACGGGGGGAGGGAGAGGTGGGGAGAGGAGAAGGACGGGGGAGGGCGAGAGGAGGAGAAGGACTGGGGGGAGAGGAGGAGGACGGGGGAGAGGAGGTGGACGGGGGGCGGTGAGGACGGGGGAGGGGGGAGGGAAGGAAGAATATTGTCAACGGGAAATGAATTTTCTGAAAAAGGGGGGAGGGGGAGAGGAGGAGGACGGGGGAAAGGGGGAGAGGAGGAGGACGGGGGAAAGGGGGAGAGGAGGAGGAGGACGGGGGAAGGGGGAGAGGAGGAGGACGGGGGGAGGGGGAGAGGAGGAGTACTGGGGGGAGAGGGGGAGGGGGAGAGGAGGAGGACGAGGGACGGGGGGGAGGAGGAGGACGAGGGAAGGGGGAGAGGAGGAGGACGCGGGGGAGAGGGGGAGAGGAGGAGGACGAGGGAAGGGGGAGAGGAGGACTGGGGGGAGAGGGGGAGGAGGAGGAGGACGGGGGGAGGGGAGAGGAGGAGGACGAGGGGGAGGGGGGAGGAGGAGGACGGGGGAAAGGGGGAGAGGAGGAGGACGAGGGGGAGGGGGGAGGAGGAGGACGGGGGAAAGGGGGAGAGGAGGAGGACGGGGGGGAAAGGGGGAGAGGAATGTTGTCAACCTCCTGATGACTAAAACACATTTCTGTCCGAAATGTGAGTCAGTCTTGTCTCTTGACCAAATATGGCGCGCCGCTGCCGGGGATCGATCTCAGATCTGGGTGATCACGAGACGAGTGCGAAGCTCAACGGGGAAGGCGGGGGCCGGGGGATGAGTGGGGCACCCACCCGGGAGCCGTGATTGTAGAGTAACTTGAAACGTTTCTTAATGAGTGTTTTTTTTGTTTTTGTTTTTTTTTGTCCATTGGCACCCAGAAGGAGGGACGGGAGCCAAGAAAGTCTTGTTTAGATATTTTGTTCTGGCTGACGTCAAGAGGGTATTATACGAGAGGACATGTAAGGTGACACTGATAGTAATGGATACCTTGGATATGTGGGTGGAGGTAGAAGAAAGTGGTGGTGGTGGTGGTGGTGGAGATAGTGGTAGATGTGGTGGTGGTGGAGATAGTGGTAGATGTGGTGGTGGTGGAGATAGTGGTTGATGTGGTGGTGGTGGTGGTGGAGATAGTGGTGGTGATAATGGTGGTGGTGGTGGTGATAATGGTGGTGGTGGTGGTGGAAATGATGGAGATGGTGGTGGAAGTGTTGGTGTAGGTGGATAGGGAAGGGATTATAGTCTATATCGGTGAAGATGAATAGATTCCATTGGTGCAAATTTATCAAAATTTTTGTTTGGTGTTTAGTAACGCTGGCTTCGAGTTATCGAGTTGACTGGCATTCTCTTCATTTTTTCTCAATGTAACCTTTCATTTTCTCTGTCTTTCAACCATTCTCTGAAATACGTATACTAGTAAATAATAAAAAAAAGAGAGAAAATCTTTCTGATGTACCCAAAGACCCGGTGAAATTCTAGTTTTCGTAAGCATCGACAGTCAGCGTTGCGCAGGTGCCCGAAGTGCCGACTGGCCCTAATGCAGACCCAGTGACGTCATTATGACGTCATACACAAGAGGCATGTCACTGACCTTTGCAACACCGTGGCTCAATTTATGGACTTTATTATGCCCAGAGCCGGGCGGTCCTGTTCTACAAGGGGGGGGCGGACCACTGTCTGAACGTGGGGTGGACCGACCGACACCCCTGTTGCACAGAAATATACTCTGAATTCTTTCTGTTGGGAATTTATTAAATCAGAAAGTTTTCGCTATTCGGGAAGATAGTTTCTGAAATGTAGGCGACACTAGGTACAGTTTTGTATGTTCTAGTGTATTTTCGAAAGGCGTTTTTGCTCCGAATATTAGTGATTTCCGAATTCTGGAAACTTTTAATAGAAAGAATTATTTCTAGCGAGTCACGGTATTGAGGAAATATGTGCCCTTTATCATTCTTGGCTCTGCCGCCGGGCGATTTTATTCATCCGAAGAAGACCCACAACCCAGCGAAAGGATTAAGGAAGGGTAC
>NC_134805.1:18616245-18626245 GCF_046742065.1 Oratosquilla oratoria
GCTTGGTTGGGTCTTCCTGGCAACTCTTATTTGGAAAGGTCCTTAACAAAGGTCACGACTTAGATTAAGGCCAAGTGCCTCATGATTTTATTCTGAAGAACGCTGGGAGGTTTTTATCCAATTCGGACAAAGACGAGAAGGAAGTGGAGGAAGAGGAGGTGGAGGCAGCGTCTCGCGCAATGCAGGAGGTTGACCAGGTGGCTAGCGTGAATGGAGGATTATGTGGAGGAGGAGGAGTAGGAGGAAGTGGAGGAGGAGGAGGAGGAAGTGGAGAAGGAAGAGGAGGGAGTGGAGGAGGAGGTGGAGGAAATGGAGAAGGGAGTGGAGGAAGAGTAGGAGGAGGAAGTGGAGGAGAAGGAGGAGGAAGTGGAGGAGGTGGACGAAAAGGAGCCAATGGAGAGGAAGGAAAGGAAAAAGGAGGAGGAGGAAGAAGTAGAGGACGGTAAATAGGAAGAAAGAAAGGCGAAGATAGGAGAAACTAATAGGAAGAGAGACGAAAGACTTTAGTAATTCGACAGTAACCAGCGTTTCTATCCTAAGAATGTAGCCACAGAAGTGGTAAAGGACAGGGAATAGGGAGGAGGAAGAAGAGGATGAGAAGGAAGAGGAAGATGAGGATCAGGAAGAGGAAGAAGAGAAGGGGATCGACAAAGATGAAGAGAGGAAGAAGAGGAGGAGGAAAAGGAAGAGGGGGATCAGGAGGAGGTGGAAGAAGAGAAGGAGGAGGTGAAGGGATATCAGGAGGAAGAAGAAGAGAAGGAGGAGGAGGAGGAGGAGAGGAAGGGGATAAGGAAGAGAGGAAAAGAAAATTAGATTGAAAAGGAAAGAGGAGGAAGAGAAGAAGGAGGAGGAAGAGGAGGAGGAGGAAGAAGAAGAAAAGGAGGAGGAAGAAGAGGAGGAAGAGGAGGTAGAAGAGGAAGAGGAGTAGATAGAGGATGAGGAGGAAGAGAAGGAGGAAGAAGATGTGGAGGAGGAGGAAGAGGAAGAGGAGTAGAAAGAGGAGGAGGAGGAAGAAGAGGAGAAAGAGGAAGAGGAGTAGAAAAAGGAGGAGGAAGAGGAGAAAGAGGAAGAGGAGTACAAAGAGGAGGAGGAGGAGGAGGAGGAAGAGGAAGTGCAGTCGAAAGGAGGTAAAGAGGTGAAGGAGGGAAGGAGGGAAGGGTCGCGGAGAGAAAGTGTGGAGTGGAGTGGAGGGGGAAGTGGAGGATGTACACAGCAGCATCGTGTCTTTCTCACCCTTACTCCCCGAACTGAATAAAATCGCCCGCCGGCAGGTCGAATGATAAAGACTGTAAAGTGCGTCTGCATTGCAAACTCTCTCGCGAATGCCATCGTTTTATGTGTTTATTATGTTTAACGTCAGTGGATTTTATTCAGGTGAGGAACGTTTCCTCCCTCTTCCTCCTCTTCCTCCCCTCCTCATCCTCCTTCCCTTCCCCCTCCCCTCTCTCCTCCCCCTCCCTCCCCCTCCTCCCTCCTCTTCCCTCATACTCCCCCTCTCTCCTCCCCATCCCTCCTCCCCCTCCCTCCTCCCTCCTTCCCCTCCTCTTCCCTCATACTCCCCCTCTCTCCTCCCTTTCCCTCTTCCCCCTCCCTCCTCCATCCTTCCCCTCCTCTCCTCCCCCTCCCTCCTCCCTCCTCTTCCCTCCTACTCCCCCTCCCTCATCTCCCTCCCTCCTTCCCTCCCTCCTTCCCCTCCTCTCCTCCCCCTCCCTCCACCCCTCTCCCTCCTCCCCTCTCCCTCCTCTGCCCTCCTACTCCCCCTCTCCCCTCCCCCTCCCTCCTCCCCTCCCCCTCCTCTCCTCCCCCTCCCTCCTCTCCTCCCCCTCCCTCCTCTCCTCCCCCTCCCTCCTCCCCCTCCTCCCTCCTCTTCCCTCCCCCTCCCCTCTCGTGTCCCATACGGCTGGAATGGGGTCAGTTGAATACCAGAGATATTGTGGTAGAGAGAAGACCGCGGGAGGAGAGAGAGAGAGAGAGAAAGAGAGAAGAGAGAGAGAGAGAGGATAAAGTGAGGAAGGGGAGAGAGGAAGGAAAGGAGAGAGAGAGAGAGAGAGAGAGAGAGAGAGAGAGAGAGAGAGAGAGAGAGAAGAGAGAGAGCGAGAGAGAGAAGAGAGAGAGAGAGAGAGAGAGAGAGAGAGAGAGAGAGGGGATAAAGTGAGGAAGGGGAGAGAGGAAGGAAATAAGGGATGGAGGGAGTGGATCGTGGAGTGAAAGGAAGGATCTGCCGAGCAATCAACTCTCCACTCGACTCCTCATTCGCCAATCTCGTCCTCGACCCAACTGCACGAGGAAGAGAAGGAGGAGGAAGAAGAGGAAGCGGAGGAGGAGGAGGAAGAAGAGGAAGAAGAGGAAGAGGACGAGGAAGTGAAGGAAGAGGAGGAGGAGGAGGAGGAGAAGGAAGAGGAAGAGGAGGAGGAGAAGGAAGCGGAGGAAGAGGAAGAGGAGGAGGAGGAGTAGAAGGAAGAGGATGAGGAAGTGGAGGAAGAGGAAGAGGAGAGAGCGAAGGAGTAGAAGAAAGAATAATGGGAAGAGAGAGAGAGAGAGAGAGAGAAGGAAGGAAAGAGGAGAATGATGAGGAATAAGGAAAGGAAGAAGAAAATAATAAAGAAAACGAGAAGGAAAACATGTAGAAGGAGGAAGAGAAGGAAGAGGAGGAGAGGAAGAGGAGAGGAGGAGAATAGGAGGAGAGGAAGAGGAGGAGGAGGAGGAAGAGGAGGAGGAGGAGTAGAAGGAGGGAAAGGAAGAAGAGGAGGAAAAAGAGAAAGGGAGGAGGAGGAGGAGAAGCAGGGGGAGGAAGATAAGGAAGAGAAGAATAAGGAGGAGGAGAAGGAAGAATACAAGGAGGAAGAGGAAAAGGAATGAAAAAAGAGGTGAGGAGGAGGAGGAGGAGGAGGAGGAAGAGGTGAGGTAGAATTATTATCTAGTTTTCCCTCCCCTCCATTCCTCCCCCACCTCCATTCTCCCTCCCCAACTTTCTCCCCACCAATGCGCCCCCCCCCACTCCCTCCCTCCGTTTTCTTCTTCCTCCCTCAAGTCATTCTCCCCTCATGACCCTCCCACTCTCTCCCACTCCCTCCCAATTAATGACTTCCCTTTCACACTCCTTCTCCAACACTCCTCCCTTCTCCACCACTCCCTCTCTTTCTCCCACACTCCTCTTACCTACATGATTCGTTGTCTCCCTCCTCCTTCCCTTCATCCACCTCCTTCTCCAACACTCCTCCCTTCTCCACCACTGTTTACGTTCCTCCAACGCTGGGTATCCTGAGGGAGGGGGGGGAAGTCTTTGTCTATAAATGGAGTTTCTATTGATAGATTCTATACAAACGCGCCCAACCTACCTCTATGCTAGCCTGCAGGTCTCTCAGTCTATTTTTCTGTGCTATCAGTCTCAGTATATTGTCTATCAGTCTACTTCTCTGCCTGTCTGTTATAGCTTTGTCTACAACCACCTCTTTTTTTTTTTTATCAGTCTATCAGTCAGTCTATCTTTCTGTGCTATCAGTCTTTCAGTATATTGTCTATCAGTCTACTTCTCTACCTCTCTGTTATAGCTTTGTTTACAACCTACCACTTTCTTTATCAGTCTATCTGTCAGTCTATCTTTCTGTGCTATCAGTCTTTCAGTATATTGTCTATCAGTCTACTTCTCTACCTGCCTGTTATAGCTTTGTTTACAACCTGCCTCTTTCTTTATCAGTCTATCTGTCAGTCCATCTTCCTGTGCTATCAGTCTTTCAGTATATTGTCTATCAGTCTACTTCTCTACCTGCCTGTTATAGCTTTGTTTACAACCTACCTCTTTCTTTATCAGTCTATCTGTCAGTCTATCTTCCTGTGCTATCAGTCTTTCAGTATATTGTCTATCAGTCTACTTGTCTACCTGCCTGTTATATCTTTGTCTACAACCTACCTCCTTTTTATCAGTCTATCTGTCAGTCTATTCATATTCATGTCTGTCTGATTGTCTGTCTACGGTAATTCTAGCCTACCTGTATGCCTGTCATCTTACCTAGCAACCTAGCAGCCTGTCACACACAGTCTTCAGTAGCTGTCAGTCTACCGGTCGGCCAGCCTGTCCGGCAACCTGCTGACCACCTAACCTGTTTAGCTGCTTGGTTGGCAGTCAGCCTGCTAACCTGTTTGTTTGATGACAAGATGCCAAGTTGTGAAGGAACTTGTCTCTGTTTTCAGAAATCAATGGTTGTGTACTTTTAACAAACGTTTGTTGAAGGTGTGTGAAAAGTATGTTTGTTTTCAAAGGATTACAAAGGCGGAGCATGCCGACAGGAGACCTTTCGGTCCATAACTAGGTCGGGTGCGGAAAAATATATAATAATGACAAATAGATAAATAATTAATAGCTGCAGTATTGGAAATTCATAAACGTAAAATCGAATACAGTAACAAAATAAATTAATTTTGATTAAATACTTCTCTTGTCATGCGATGCTAAGTAAGGTATGCAACACGAACTTTAAACAAAATTTTGACAAACTTTAAAACAAAAAATACTATTTTGTCCCAAGTATAAATAACATGTCTAAAACTACGTAGATAGCGTTCTTTATGTATGATCTATGTGAATATATATACATATATATATATATATATATATATATATATATATATATGAAATATCCCAAAAAAAAAAAGAAAAAAAAAAACACTGTTTCACCACATACTTGAAAGCAGGCCAAGTAGACCACTTGGAAAAAAAAGAACCTAACGAAGCAGAGCGCTTTCGTATATTACATCTTCAGTGCAAAAAGTACATATGTATTTCTGTTTAACTATGTACTTTTTGCACTGAAGATGTGATATACGAAAGCGCTCTGCTTCGTTAGTTTCTTTTTTCCAAGTGGTCTATTTTGCATAAGTGAACACACGTACCCGTGTCCTTATTAGCGCTTGGAAGTATGCGAGGTAAGTGACAACCTTTCAACGACAGTTTGTATAACATCAGTGGCGAACTTCAGACATTTTATTCTGGTTAAGAACAGACGATTCTATCCGCCCAAGGGCCTGTCATTTCACCCTTTAGATTCCAAAGGTCCTTCTTGAGCTGAACAAAATCCCTAAGCGTCAGCCAGAATAAAATATTAAAAGATCCTTCTAGTATTTTCTATCTCGTTTCATTAATCTATTTGTGTTTTATTTATCTATAAATAATTTATTTGCTTATTCATTCATCTATTTATCTATTTATTTATGTATTTATATATCTATTGATTTACTTATTATATTTATTTCTACCTATTTCTTTATTCACTTATTTATTTATCTACCTACTTATTAATTTATCTACTTATCTATTCACTTATTTCTCCATTTATTTTCTTTATTTGTTCATTTTTATTGATCTATTGATTTACTTATAATTTATATTTTTTCTTGTCTATTATGCTCAGGCTTAGAGCAATGGAGAGAACAATGACCCAGTGGGTAAAGGGAGTGACCTGGGTAAGGGGAGATGACATTCCCACAAGATTAGATCTGTTACAGAATCCTCTTAAAGAGCTGAATAGAATCATCTGGTTTTATCCCGAATATAAATCCAATAAAGTGACAATCAGGCTTTTAACACTTTCCACACACGTTGATATATATATATATATATATATATATTGCTACCAGTCTATTTTTTCAATTATGTACGTATATATATATATATATATATATATATATATATATATATATATATATATATATATATTATCCAATTTTGTGGTATTTCCCGTCGTTAGTGAGGTTATCGTTAAGCAAGGGGTTTCCCTCAGCTGAATAAAATCACCTACCGGCAGCCAAAATAAATATATAAATCATGAATAGCAGTCTAAGGTGGCCCCACCAAAACGATTGCACCATCTTGATGGCGCTTAAGTCACTATCACTTGTCACGTGCTAGCGCAGGTTCGAGTCCTTGGCTGTACCACGTTTCAATTTCTGTATGTATGCCTTCTCGAGTGTCTCGATGTTGATGGCTTAGAATTAAAGTGAATTGTGGTTGATAAATGTAAATATGTTCACTAGGACCCATTTAGTGTTGTATATACATACATACAAATATATATATATATATATATATATATATATATATATATACAGTATATATATATATTTATATATATAGATATGTGCTAATAAGAACACGGGTACGTGTGTTCACTTATGCAAAGTAGACCACTTGGAAAAAGAAACTAACGAAGCAGAGCGCTTTCGTATATTACATCTTCAGTGCAACAAGTACATAGTGATAGGAATGCATAGACATTATATACATGATACAAAGGGGACTAGGACAGTTTTGAATAAGCATACCGACCAATTACCCCCTAGAGAGCGGAAGGTCATTGTCAATTATCTTACGATGGTCGGGCGACATTAGGTCACAGTAGCCAAGGGGAGCGGAAGGTCATTGTCAATTATCTTACGATGGTCGGGCGACATCAGGTAACAGTCGCCAAAGAGAGCGGAAGGTCATTGTCAATTATCTTACGATGGTCAAAGTCGCCAAGGGTCACTGTTTCTACTACTTATATAGGGCGACATTAAGTCAATTTGTTGGATTACATTTTACATGATATTATCTTACTAATTTCTTGACAAATGAAATTATCAAGTTTGTACAAGCCTTTATGTAGGTTGGTATTTTGATTACTAGTGGTATGAATCAAACTGCACTCTATTAAATTTCTTGCTATTATGTTGTTGGTATAATAGATTGCCTGGGCATTACCCCAATCAACTGGATGATTATTTAATTCAATATGCTTGAATATACCACTAGAATTATTGCCATCCCTGACATTTTTCTTATGTTGTTCAATTCTAATGTTTAAGGGTTTGGCAGTTTGACCTATGTAAAATTGATTACACATTTTGCAAGGAATTTTATAAATGCATCCTTTTTTGATTTCAATACTATTGTTGATAAGTTTATGTTTTACTGTACTATCATGTTTAAAAACTACCTTTACCTTAAACCTTTTTAATAATTCTGTGATACTTAACAAATTTTCTTGAAATGGTAAAATTAAAACATTATGATAATTGAAAGGTGATTTAGGCTGAGGAGTTAAAAATGATTTCCTTGCAAAATTGTAAGCAATATCAAGGAATTGCTTAGGGTATTTTAATTCTAGCCCAATGTTAAAAACATTTCTGATTTCTTCATCAATAAATTCAGGACTACAAATACGAAAAGCTCTTAAATACATTGAGGCAAATACTGTACGTTTAATATTATTTGGATGAGAAGAATAATAATGAATATATGAACTTACATTGGTTGGTTTACGATATACTTTAAATCTAAGGCTATTGTCATGACGTAGGATAGTGCAATCTAAGAAAGGTAAGGTACAATTTTTCTCAATTTCTAAAGTAAATTTAATAGAATCAACAAGGGTATTCAACTTAGTTAAAAAATTATGGACATTTTTATCTTCTGGCCAAAGACATAAGATGTCATCAATATACCTAAGCCAAGGGATGTTAGGGGGGAAGTCATACCACTAGTAATCAAAATACCAATCTACATAAAGGCTTGTACAAACTTGATAATTTCATTTGTCAAGAAATTAGTAAGATAATATCATGTAAAATGTAATCCAACAAATTGACTTAATGTCGCCCTATATAAGTAGTAGAAACAGTGACCCTTGGCGACTTTGACCATCGTAAGATAATTGACAATGACCTTCCGCTCTCTTTGGCGACTGTTACCTGATGTCGCCCGACCATCGTAAGATAATTGACAATGACCTTCCGCTCCCCTTGGCGACTGTGACCTAATGTCGCCCGACCATCGTAAGATAATTGACAATGACCTTCCGCTCTCTAGGGGGTAATTGGTCGGTATGCTTATTCAAAACTGTCCTAGTCCCCTTTGTATCATGTATATAATGTCTATGTATTCCTATCACTATGTACTTGTTGCACTGAAGATGTAATATACGAAAGCGCTCTGCTTCGTTAGTTTCTTTTTCCAAGTGGTCTACTTTGCATATATATATATGTGTGTGTGTGTGTGTGTGTATCATACATTGACTGTCACAAGCTCGACCCATCCTCTTCGTACAGGAAGAAGCTGTCCCCTTAGGAGAAGGAAGAGAATGAGGAGGAAAGAGAGGAGGAGGAGGAGGAGAAAAGAGAAGGAAATGAAGGAGGAGGGGGAGGAGAGGGAAGAGGGGCAGAAAGAGGAGGAGAAAGAAAATAAGGGAGAGAAGGAGAAGAAGAAGGAGGGGAGAAGGAGGAGAAGAAGAAGGAGGAGGAGAAGGAGAAGGTGGAGAAGGAGAAGGAGAAGGAGAAGAAGAAAGAGGAGGAGGAGGAGGAGAGAAGGAGGAGGAGATTAATTAGGAGGGGAGAAAGGAGGAGAAGGAGACGAAGAAAGAGAAGGAGAAAAGAAAATGAGATGAAGAAGGAGGGGGAGAAAGAAGAGGAGGAGGTGGAAAAGAAGAAGGAGGAGGCAGAGGAGGAGAAAGAAGAGGAGGGGGAGGTGGAGAAAGAGGAGGAGGCGGAGGTGGAGAAAGAAGAGGAGGAGAAGGAATGAAGAGGAGGGGGAGGAGAAAGAGGAGGGGAGGGAAAACAAGGAAGAGGGGGAGGAGGAGGAGAAAGAGGAAGAGAAGGAGATGAAGGAGGAGGGGAAAGAAGGAGGAGAAGAAGAAGGAGGAGGAGGAGGATTGGGGAGAAAGAGGAGGAGGAGGAGGGGGGAGAAAGAGGAGGAGGAGGGGGAGAAAGAGGAGGAGGAGGAGGAGGAGGAGGCAGGGTGGTGATAGAGCACCGTGAGTCCGTCCGGGCCCCTCGGTGCGCCCTTCGACCCAACGCTTCCTCTCCCCCCCCCCTCTTCATCCGCTCTCCCTTCTCCCCCCCCTCCTACCCTTCCCCCCTACTGATATTCCTTCCCTTCTTCCCCTCTCCCTCCTCAGCTCTCTCTCTCTCTCTCTCTCTCTATCTATCTATCTATCTATCTATCTATCTATCTTTCTCCGTATGGAGTACTGTGTAATGTTTATGCTGAAAATATTTCAAGGACATTAGTGAGATCCCTACGGACCAGCGTCACACAACAGACTTTTATGATCAGAAACTAATATCCACTGATAAAAAATAGATATGTAAATAAATAAATAATAGATAAATAAATAAATAAACAACTAAATAAATGAATAATACATAAATAAGTAAATGCATAGATAAAATACTAAATAAATAAATAGATACATAAATAAATAAATAGATAAATAAATTTGATAACTTTTAGATTTTGCTCGCCCTCCTTCAACTCTTCGGCGCGATATTGTCCCCCCGCCCCCAAGGCATAGAAGCGCTAGTTTTTGATGACCAAATTCCCCCCTCCCCCACCTCCCTTCCCCTTCCCACTTCTCCCTCTTCCCCCTCCTCCCTCCCCATTACCCTTTCCCTTCCCCTCCTCCCTACCCTTCTCCCTCCCCCCTTTCACCCGTTGTCCTCAACCCCTTCGACCCCGAGCCTCCTCTTCCTTCCCCCCACCCCCCAACCAATCCCCCCTTATCCCCTAATTCCTCACTCCCTCTCATTGCCCTTCGTTCCTCACCATCCCCCTCTCTCCCCTATCCCCCCCTCTCTCTCTCTCTCTCTCTCTTCCCCTTTCCCTCCCTTTCCTTTATCCTTCAACCCGGCTTTCCTTTCCTTCGCCTTCCCTCCCTCCCTCTCTCCCCCACTCTTCTCCCTTTCCCTTTGCCCCTCACGATCCCCCTCCCCCTCTCCCCCGTGACCTTTGACCTTGCCCTTCCTCTCCCTCCCTTCCTTCCCTCCCTCCCCCCGAGCGCGTCGTCCGACATGACACCACTTCCGGTCTTTTCTAAATTGCAATACGCCGGAAACTTTGAGCGACCTTTCTCTCTCTCTCTCTCTCTCTCTCTCTCTCTCTCTCTCTTTTCCTCTCTCTCTCTCTCTCTCTCTCTCTCTCTCTCTCTCTCTCAGCTCAGGGGACGTGAACGTGTTGTAGTCCAGAGGTTTT
>NC_134805.1:18636245-18648745 GCF_046742065.1 Oratosquilla oratoria
GCCTAGGACATTTGGGCCACGAGGGCGGCCTGGGGTGGATATTTGGGCCAGATTTTTTCTTATTTTTGTTCCCTTGCAATATATTACTAAATATTATATATATATATATATATATATATATATATATATATATATATATATATATATATATTATATATATATATATATATATATATATATATATATATTTTTGTATTTTATGCCTTTTTGCAATTGCTCTGTCATGAAACGTTTTAGCTCTAGCTTATCGACCGTCCCAACCAGATCCTTTAACCTAACCTAACCCAACCCAACCTGACCTGACCTAACCAGATCCTCTGACCTGACCTAACCTAACCAGATCCTCTGACCTAACCTAACCTAACAACTTTTTATCCCATGTCCCAACTATCCTAGTCACCGTGGCCCAAATGTCTTAGGTTGCAGTTTCGTGGCCCAAATATCCGTACCCCGTTCACTCCACATATGCATTGCATGGACCCAGGAATCAAGTGACAAGTTGGAGGTGACATAACGGATCCGGGACATAATCCCTCCCGGACACAATCCCCCCGGACAATATCCCTCCTGGACAGAATCCCTCCACAAAGGTGAGCGGGCTGGACAAAATCCCCCCAAATTATTCAGATTAGCGGCTCTCCCATTATATATCATCACATACAAAGCAATTAACATCTTACCTTACCTTACCGAGGTGCTAATGAATACAGTACAGACATTTATATATTTGTTTGAATAAATCCCCCCGGACAATATCCCTCCTGGACAGAATCCCTCCACAAAGGTGAGCGGGCTGGACAAAATCCCCCCAAATTATTCAGATTAGCGGCTCTCCCATTATATATCATCACATACAAAGCAATTAACATCTTACCTTACCTTACCGAGGTGCTAATGAATACAGTACAGACATTTATATATTTGTTTGAATAAATCATTAATGAAAAAAGTTTTTTGCTTCACTACTACACCTTACAAACATATATGAAAATATTATATATATTAAAATACATAGATAAACATATACTCACATATACAGTCAAATATTATATGAGAATATATAGCAAAATACATTAATATACAAATACATTAATATATCAAAACACATAGATAAACATATACTGTGGGAGGGATTCTGTCCAGGGGGGATATTGTCTTGGGGGGATTCTGTCCAGGAGGGATATTGTCCGGAGGTATTTTGTCCGGGGGGATTGTGTCCAGGAGGGATTATGTCCGGACACCGACATAACATAGTTCAGTCCTTATAGCTGCTGGAACTTCCAGACATAGCCATCGTTAATCTTGGTATATTTTGTACAGATTATCCTGTCATTAGACGTAGCACACTTCACCTATCCAACTATCTGTCTACCTCTCTAGATACCTACCTATCTCCTTGTCTGTCTGTCTACCTAGTACAAGTACCTCGTCGCCAATGGCCAGCGATTCCGTCCTTGGTAACAATATCGCTCTGAAGAAATGGAATCATGGAGAATGTGTTGAAGGAGTAATTTAAGGAATAGTAGAATTTAAATGATCAACATTTTTGTAACTAGTTTCTAATCACAAAATAATACTACATGTCTCTGGTCCGTAAGGGTACCAATAAAGCTTATGCAAGTCAATACTCCAAACTGTGTACCTACCTACCTATATACCTATTTACACATCCAACTACCTACCCACCTATTTACCTACAGATATAAATACGTACCAGTCTCCATACCTACCCATCTAAATACGTATCAGTCTACGTACCTACCTGTCTGCCTGTCCATCTACCGGCTTCTAAAACTGAGAGGGCGGTTGAAGGAAGCTTCTGGAAGCGATGCTAGGCAGTCGTGGCAGTGCAGGCGTCGTCGGCCAAAATTCGATTAAAAATGTCGTGACGTCATAACGGTCGGCGGCGGGTGGTGGAAGAGGAGGAGGAGGAGGTGGTAAGACCGAAGGAAGAAAGGGGGAGGGCTGCATCTGAATGGAATTTCCTGGAAGTGGGAGGATAACTCAGACGTAACCAGATCCGGACTTACCCACGAAACCTCAGTGGAGAGAGAGAGAGAGAGAGAGAGAGAGAGAGAAAGCGCTTCAAGCTAAACAAACAATTTGTAAAATGCGATTTCAAGTGGATTCCTTTCGCTGCTCTAAGAGCACCACAGATCCGAATAGAATCGTTTGGTTCTTGGAAGATCAAAATAGGAAGTACCTCTCGCCACGGTTAAATGATAAAATATATATCTGAAGGATTGATATAAGATAATAAAAAATACTGAGGATAGGTGAAATTATACAAGAGTACCATAAGCGGCCATTCTTTACCTGATTGGAATCGTGTGGCTCTGGTCATAAAAGAATATGTAAAGTTTGTCATCACAACGGTTTTATGTTAACAACCATGAACGAATTCATCTGAATGAAACCGTCTGGCGCTGAAACACTAAAGGAAACCAAAGCTTTCCTGAAGCCCGTTTTGCTATGCTGGCACTCTGGACAGATTTTGTTCTGGCTCAGACCAGATTATTTCATTCACCAGATGAAGCCCCCGGCACCAAAGGAGTTAGTCCTCTTAGGTCGTGGGGTTTCATCCCAGCAAGTGTGTAAAAAAGAAAAAAGAAAAAAAAAACGGGCGGAAACTGTCGGAATGACACTGCACCAGACGCTCGCTCGCTCGCGCGCGCACACACACACACACACACACACACACACACACACACACACACACACACACACACACACACACACACACACACACTGAGTGAGAGAGGGAGTGGTGGGCGAAGGAAGTCGAGTCTTGGTTCCAAGTGTAATATTCCCGACTATCTAGTAAGGCGCAAGGGCTTCCTTCTTCTCCTCCTCCTCCTACTCTTCCTCTTCTTCCTCCTCCGAAGAAGCCCTTGCGCCTAAATAGATAGTCGTGTCCCCCTTCACCTCTGCATACGTGTCTCAATGTATTAACACATTATATATACTAGTGTATATATATACATATATATATATATATATATATGCAGAAAAAACCACTGGGAAATAAGAAGCTTAGTCCGAACGTTTTCGTCTATTTAAGACATTATCAAGGAATACACAGTTATGGAGACAAAGGTGGATATACAGTATATACATAAAGTAGAAGACAAGCTAGCTTGTCTTCTACTTTATGTATATACTGTATATCCTGTATATACTGTATATCCACATAAAGTAGAAGACAAGCTAGCTTGTCTTCTACTTTATGTATATACTGTATATCCATCTTTGTCTCTGTAACTGTGTATTCCTTGATAATGTCTTAAATAGACGAAAACGTTCGGACTAAGCTTCTTATTTCCCAGTGTTTTTTTCTGCATATTATTTTCACGTGTGCCTTGTGAATTACTGAAAAAAAAAAAATATATATATATATATATATATATATATATATATTGAGACATTGTGACAAGTTGAAAAATGTGGAAAAAAGAGAGTCGCGGGTCTTTTTCCAAGTTTATTCCTGACCAGTTTCGCTTGTAGCTTCCTCTGAAGAAGCTACGAGCGAAACCGACCAGGAGTAAACTAAGAACGAGACCTGTGACTCTTTTTTCCACCTTTTTCATATATATATATATATATATATATATATATATATATATATATATATATATATATATATATATATATACACACACACACACACATTTATATGTGTGTGGGTGTATTGTTCTGTTCTGACATGACCTTATTGATGATTTTTCAACTACTTATTGAAATCAGAGTTCCTGTAGTCGTTGCTAACTCGAACCTATAGCATACGAAAAGTTTCTCTGTGGAAGGTTGTTCCAATCAGAAACTGTTTTGTATGCGAGAATGAGGAAGGTTCTAATGCCCACGGGGTATTCGTTGAGGCATGTATGCATTTACCTGCGTCTGTAGATTTTCTATACGAGTGTGTTGAAGTGGTGCATGTTGCTGTGCTTCCATCTACCAATACACCAATAAGATTGTATCCGGACAAGACAAATCCCCACAAATAATGAACTAATATAATAACCAAACGTCCACGGCCTACAAAAAGGACGGGAATCAAAGAAAAAAAAATGTAAGATGCACCACGCCGGAAGATTCCATCAAAATTATAATCTATAACAGAAACAGAAAGAACCCAAACCTGTTTATGTCAAACAATAATTAACCTAGACCAAATACCCTCCAACAACCCAGTGTAATCTACGATTTTAAATGTAATCAAAGAGGCTATGTTCTCCTCTGTTGCGTGATTTACATTGTATTTACAACACAAACACTACAAAAAATATCTATGCACATGCAAAAATTCTCCCATCAAACAACACATGAAAACAGTCCACATACAAAAATACCACATATATGTACCTACAAGAAAAAATCCGACGTCACGAAGAGACACGCCACAGAATCTCCTCCCAGTGTTCAACATGTCATCTGATCCATCCATAAAAACCCCAATTCTTAAATTCCAATATATACATTCTGCACTCGGTAACAAGTCTTCATAAAGCGCAAATGGAAGCTTGGAAAGTCGACAACAACTGAGGTCATCAGTAAAAGCCCAGAAGAGCTAAATCAATAAATATATGGACTATATATGTACGCATATATGGATGTATACAATATTTGTATGCATGTATAAATGTATATAGGTATGTATATATGTATACAGTATACTATGTATCTATGCATACTGTATGCAGTATACGTATGTATACATGTATACAGTATACTATGTATATATGTATACAGTATACTATGTATCTATGCATACTGTATGCAGTATACGTATGTATGCATTATATCATGTATGAAAGTATGTTTATTTATGTATGTATGTATGTATCTACGTATGTATGTATGTATGTACACGTCTACTGTACATAATAAATTGACGTGAAAACTTCAGAGGATTCGGTTGTGGGTACAAGTTAGGTCCCAACGAACTCCAAGTAGTATTCCTCTTAGGGTGGGAGTTGGGGGACGGGATGGGATGGGGCAGGCAAAGAGAGTTGATGGACTCCTGAAGCCTCTCGTCCTCGAACACGAAGAGGGAAGAAGCGGAAAACGAAGAACGAGTTCGAGGAAAGCCGAAGAACGAGTTCGAGGAAGACCGTGAGATGAGGACGTGAAGTGGACGGTAGAACCTTTTCATGTTGTCTCCTGAGGGGGTCAAGGACGTCTTCCAAGGGACAGACCTGAAGAGGAGTCGTGAGGAAGACTCTGAGGAGTGGCAGAAGGTCTCCTGCAAGGTTCTTGTTGGTCTTATCCGTGGTCTAAGAGCTTCCGTCAGACTATTGTATTCAGAGCTGGGCGCGTTCCTCGGTGCGTTCCTATGTGCATTCCTCGGTGCCCTGACTGGCATGACTTTGCTCAGGACACCGAAGAACGCACCTAGGAACGCGCCCAGCTCTGATTGTATTCACTTCTGACCAGCTACCGGGTGGGCGTTCCAGAAATGAGTGATGTAGTCTGAAGGTACGTTTTGCTAGGTATGATTATCGCTCAACGATAATCGTTCATGGCTCAACGATGATAGTCAAACGATTGTGTAGAACTCTAATTCTGTTTTTTTTTCGATCTGCAAAGTGCGAGGCTTATCATTCTAACCGAACCAACCAACGTTTTTACACAAATGTGATACGTGTCACCCGCCGTTGGCTGTGATAGGCATCACACAGAACAAAAAGTACTTTTAACAGCAGATGGAATACAAGAAGTGCCACCCTGATTGAACGAGACCTCTCAACTGCCGAGGGACTGTCAAGGGGATGAATAGAATAGCTTGGCGACAGATGAAGAAGAAGTAAAAGTGCCAACATATATGAAAGGGGGATAGGAACTCCTACCCTACCCGAGGTAGATCTAACTTTTCCAATTTCCAAACTTTGTGTGCGTGTGCATATGTGTGTGTGTGTGCGTGTGTATGTGTGAGTATGCTTCTGTGTGTCGTACGCCATGATCATGTTTCGGCAGTTATCCTGGTTAGTCTTTTCTGTTTATGCAAATTGTATTGCTTCTGGGTCTACGTGTGCGGTTTTTCCCGTACACGTTTGTTCCCACGTGCGTGCGCGCACGCGCGCGTGTGTGTACAGTCACCTCAGTGTGCGCACGCGCGCGGAATTATGCATCTAAAACAGCGTTTCCCAACCTGGGGAGCTGAAATAAATTGTAGGGGGTGCTGGGAAGTGATGAACACAAAAATCACATTGATATGTATCACTGATTACCTAGTTGTACATATATGACTTTTTCCATGTTATTTTGATCTTTTCTAGGGTGTTCTTATTTCTTCTAAAACAATATTGTTAATGTTTCAATTCCAAGGAATCAAGAAAATAATCAAGCAGTACACTTCACTTTCTTTTATCCTTCTAATAATAAGATAAGGGTGCTGGACTGCTTAGACATGACAACAGGGGGTGATATGGTCGGAAAAGTTTGGGAAACTCTGATCTAAAACGAAGAGAGAAATGTCCTAGTGGTGGCAGGCATGACAAACCTCGCTCGACATCGATTATTCCAGTGCAGGTTTCAATTTGATTTCCTTTAGCAAGACGAAGACCACGTGGACCCCTTTTCAACTTCCTATGCGCTCGTAGAATAGTAATTCCAGATCTATTTTCAACCGTTTTCGAGTGCGGTCTAAATCTGTAACAGTTTGACCTTTCCGAGTTCACATAAGGTCAAAGGTCTTTGCGGCAAGTGCAGCTTCCTGTATGTAATGAATAAATAATAAAGAAGCTATGAATAATAAATAAGTAATAAATAAGTAACAAATAAGCAAGTACTCAACAAATAATACATAAACAATGAAGATCTCTTCACCTTTAATCCTCCTCGTGGCAGAGCCCTCTAGATATCTGTGCCATTGAGTTGGATATTTTGAATTTGCTCAAGGACAGGCTATGTGGATGTTACTATTGTGATGTTTAAAGTTATAACTAAGAAATAGGATGTCAATATTTCTGGCTTTGATCAGATAATTTTTGGGAAGTTACGACCAAAATCTATTTTCATGTTTTTCTTGCCTTTGAAGTTAGACCAATTACTACAACATATATGTATGTATGTATATATATATATATATATATATATATATATATATATATATATACGTATATCATAGGAACTTTTCCACATGTTTTCTAAAGTTTTCAGGTCAGCTGATCCAACCTATTTGCCCTTACATTGCCAAGAAGAATAGAAAAAAGCAAGAGACAAAAAAGAAAAATTAGACCAAGAAACGAAGTGAAAAGACAAAAAGAAAAAAGAATCTGGAGCAAAACAACACCTGGGCGAAAACAAAGGAGGGAATTTTGAAGGAGTTGAAGGAAGACGTCCTTGGTTGGGAAACAAAGAATACGACGAAGAGGAGGAGGAGGAGGAAGAGATGGGTTGTGATGACGAGGAGATGGAGAAGGAAGAAGAGAAGGAGGAGGAGGAGGAAAGCGGAAGATATGGCAAGAGATAAGATGAATGACAAAAGATGGCGAGTAATGGCGACGGGGAGTAGCGAGAGAGAGAGAGAGAGAGAGAGAGGTGGGAGGTGAGGCACACGAGGGGAGAAGAGGAGGATGCGGAAAGAGGGGAAATGTCTTGCTAAAGGTGAAAGAACGAGAGTGGGAGGGGAAGTGAGGGGAGGGAGAGAGAGAGAGAGAGAGAGAGAGAGAGAGAAACTAATTAACAAGTTTAGTACTGTGCCATACTTTACAGCTTTCGTTTTTGGCTCAGAACCGAGGGAGATTTTATTCGCCTAAGAGAAGTACTGGGCCTGGGGGGGGGGGTCTCGATCGAACAGGACTTCCTTCAGGCGGTGTCCGTCCCCCCCCCCGAGTCGAATAGAATCACCTGTCTTTAGACAGAATAAAATCAATGAAGAGCGTCACCATGCTGAAGGGATTTCAAAGAAAGTTGACTCGGAGGAGGAGGAGCAGAGGGAGGAGGAAAAGGAGGAGGAGAGGGAGGAGGAGGAGGAGGATGGGGGAGAGGGAGGAGGAGGCGATATGAGTGTTGGAGCAGGCAACTTTAGCAGATAGCCAATATCTAGTTTGTGGAGAACTTACTTTTATACATGTATGCACGAGAGTGGGTGTGCGTGTGTGTGCGTGTGTGCATGTGTGTGTGTGTGTGTGTCGGGGAAATAGAATGAAAAAGAGTAATACATATAAAAAAAACAGGAAAAGAGAGAGAGAGAGAGATAGATAGATAGAGAGAGAGAAAGAGAGAGAGAAGGAGAGATAGATAGATAGATAGATAGAGAGAGAGAGAGAGGAAAATAAATGTTTGTCTTAGATAGATTTTATGTGAACATCCATCTCTTTCACTACCGCGGTGCGTTGCAGAGGCCTGGCGATTCTATCCAGCTGAGAGGCGGAGTAATAGGAGGAGGAGGAAGGAGGAGGAGGAGGAAGGAGGCGAAGGGGAAAGAGTTAAGGAAAATATAGAGAGTATGGGTGGGAGGGAGAGGGGAAGGGAGGAAGAAAAGGTCGAAGGGAGAAGGTAGAGAGGAGGAGGAGGAGGAGTAGGAGGAGGAGGAGAAGGGGAAATGGAGGGGGAGGAGGAGGGGAAGGAAGGGAAGACAGAGGGGAAATCGGGTTTCCCCTCTCCCTTGATGGGTTTCTCCACTGAGTTGCTCGCTCGCAGCGCAGTCTGTTGTTGCTGTTGTTGTAGTTGTGGTGTTGAAGTTGTGGTGTTGTAGTTGTGGTGTTGTAGTTGCGGTGTTGTAGTTGTGGTGCTGTAGTTGTGGTGGTGTAGTTGTGGTGTTGTAGTTGTGGTGTTGTAGTTGTGGTGTTGTAGTTGCGGTGTTGTAGTTGTGGTGCTGTAGTTGTGGTGGTGTAGTTGTGGTGTTGTAGTTGTGGTGTTGTAGTTGCGGTGTTGTAGTTGTGATGTTGCAGTTGTGGTGTAGTTGTGGTGTTGTAGTTGTGGTGTTGTAGTTGTGGTGTTGTAGTTGTGGTGTTGTAGTTGTGGTGTTGCAGTTGTGGTGTTGTAGTTGTGGTGTTGTAGTTGTGGTGTTGCAGTTGTGGTGTTGTAGTTGTGGTGCTGTAGTTGTGGTGTTGTAGTTGTGGTGCTGTAGTTGTGGTGTTGTAGTTGTGGTGGTGTAGTTGTGGTGTTGCAGTGTGGTGTTGTAGTTGTAGTGTTGACCAAGTTCCTATAGATTCATCATCTGCGGTGTATTCCCAAATCCAAACAATTACATTAAACTATGGGGTGGGAGGTTAGGGGGTATAGAATTACGTCATTGTAGGGGTCAAAGGTCAAAGGAACAAATTTAATCATTTGTAAATTTTGTTCTAGGTATTGTTAGACGCTTGGGTACAGTCACCAGGAAGATTTGCATTTATTTATTTACTTTATTTATTATTATTTGTATTATTATATTCTATTTATTTATCTATTTATCATGTATTTATTTATTTACTTTTTATTTATTCATTATTATTTTCATTTATCTATCATTATCTTTTTTTCGCATCCGACCTAGTTATGGACCAAAAGGTCTCCTGTCGGCATGCTCCGCCTTTGTAATCTCGTCATTACGCATGCTAGCCTGACTGTTGCTGGTCGATTCTATTCAGGAAATTCTCTCGATATATTTTTTAGCTGCATAGTAACAGTCTATAGTTTCCCAATGCCTTCGATGCTGCGTGGGGCACTAAAGAAATGACTAAAATACTCTGGTGACAGCTTGAAATAATAATTAAAAAAAAAATGCCACAATACACGGAATAGGCTAATGGCTATAGCCACCCCTACATTATCGAGAGGGAGCTACGAAGATGAATAAAATCGTCTGACGACAACCAAAAACAAAAGGAAAGGTACCACCAGGTAAGGAAGGGGGTGACTTTGTTAACCAATCCAGGTCAACCTGTGTCAAGTCAGGTCAGTGTCTCCCCCAGCGATGTTTGACGTCGACTTGGAGAAGGATTTCGCACAAAAGAAAGGGGATTCTCTGGACTCGAACCTGCCCAGCTTCCGGGTACGAACCGGCTCGTGCCAGGTCATCTGAGGTCACAGGACACTGACACAGCTGAGCGGGAATGGTATTTGCACTCCAACATAAACAAATAGATCAATGGGTAAGCTGTATATTTACTTTACAAAATTGAGCCCCCCTCCCCCAAGCCAGAGGGTACATTTACCCACCCACCCCCGGGGGAGGGGGTAAGAAAATTACAAGGTAGGGGTAAGAAAATTACGAGTGGGGGTAAGAAAATTACGAGGTGGGGGTAAGAAAATTACGAGGTGGGGTAAGAAAACTACGAGGAGGAGGTAAGAAAATTATGAGGTGGGGTAAGAAATTTACGAGGTGGGGGTAAGAAAATTGTGAGGTGGGGTAAGAAAATTACGAGATGGGGGTAAGAAAATTACGAGGTGGGGTAAGAAAATTACGAGTGGGGTAAGGAAATTACGAGTGGGGTAAGGAAATTACGAGTGGGGTAAGAAAATTACGACGTAGGGGTAAGAAAATTACGACGTAGGGGTAAGAAAATTACGAGGTGGAGGTAAGAAAATTACGAGGTGGGGTAAGGAAATTACGAGGTGCGGGTAAGAAAATTACGAGGTGGGGTAAGGAAATTACGAGGTGGGGGTAAGAAAATTACGAGGTGGGGGTAAGAAAATTACGAGGTGGGGGTAAGAAAATTACGAAATGGGTTAAGAAAATTACGAGGTGGGGGTAAGAAAATTACGAGTGGGGTAAGAAAATTATGAGGTGGGGTAAGAAAAGGATGAGGTGGGGGTAAGAAAATTATGTGGTGGGGTAAGAAAAGGATGAGGTAGGGGTAAGAAAATTATGAAGTGGGGGTAAGAAAATTATGAGGTGGGGTAAGAAAAGGATGAGGTGGGGGTAAGAAAATTACGAGGTGGGGGTATGGAAACTACGAGGTGGTGGTAAGAAAAATACGAGATGGGGTAAGAAAATTACGAGGTGGGGGTAAGAAAATTACGAGGTGGGTGTAGGAAAATTACGAGCTGGGGTAAGAAAACTACGAGTTGGGGTAAGAAAATTACGAGGTGGGGTAAGAAAATTACGAGGTGGGGGTAAGAAAATTACGAGGTGGTGGTAAGAAAATTACGAGGGGTGGCAAGAAAATTACGAGATGGGGGTAAGAAAATTACGAGCTGGGGTAAGAAAATTACAAGGTAGGGGCTAAATAGATCACAAAGGAAAAATTCAGTATCAGTTCTGTAGTACGATTTACCTTACATGAACTGAATGTATATATATTTTTTTTGTTAAGGGGGATTTTCTATTTTGTGTCTTTATGTAGACTACATGTTTTTTGTACAGGAGTAATATGATCTATGGATTAATGTTTCAACCCGAGGGGCGAAGTGGCAGAGGAAGGGTTGAAAAATGCCCCCCCCCAAAAAAAAAAAAATCAAACCAAAGGGGCGAAATGTCGCAGCGGAAGTAAAAAAAAAAAAAAAAAAAAAAAAAAAGGATAAACATTTCAACCCCAGTGGTGAAATGGCGCAGAGGAGGATAAAAAGAAAAGAAAAGAAAAGAAGAAGAAGAAAAAAACGTAAACACGCAAAGACATTGTCACGTGTCACCAACAACCTGTGCGACAATTTCGCGGTCGTGTGTCAGGTTCTCAGGGTGGCAGATGTACCTCACGACATTAACCTCTGAAGGTGACGAGGAGCTTATATTAGGAAGCGTTAAGTTGCTGCCCAGGCCGCCATCTTTGTCGTGTGTGTTAGGACAGCAAGGGTAAATGGGAGTTATTAGTGATTGCTGGGGAGAGTGGGAAGGATCATGATTGAGTAAAAAAAAAAAAAAAAAAAAAACACCAGCAAACTCTCTGACAACCGTTACCAACAGAGAAAGGTTCTTGCAACAGTAATTTTCTCCCAAGATTGACTGTGCAACAGAGCAGTTGACCAGCAGCAACAGTGAAGGATCTTCCAACAGTTGCAGTGCAACAGGAAAGGGTCTTCCAACAGTTGACAGTTCAACAGGAAAGGTTCTTCCAATAGTCTCAGTGCAACAGAAAACTGTTTTTCAACAGTTGCAGTGCAACAGGAAAGGGGCTTCCAACAGTTGCAGTGCAACAGGAAATGTTCCTCCAATAGTCTCAGTGCGACAGGAAACTGTTTTCCAACAGTTGCGGTGCAACAGGAAAGGTTCTCCAACAGCTGCAGTGCAACAGGAGACGGTCTTCCAACAGTTGCAGTGCAAAAAGAAAAGGTCTTCCAACAGTTGCAGTGCAATAGGGCAGGAAACGGTCTTCCAACAGTTGCAATGCAACAGGAGAGGATCTTCCAACAGTTGCAGTGCAAAAAGAAAAGGTCTTCCAACAGTTGCAGTGCAACAGGACAGGAAACGGTCTTCCAACAGTTGCAGTGAACAGGAAAGGTTCTTCCAATAGTCGCAGTGCAACAGGAAAGGGTTTTCCAACAGTTGTCATTGCAACAGGAGACAGTATTCCAACAGTTGCAGTGCAACAGGAGACAGTATTCCAACAGTTGCAGTGCAAAAAGAAAAGGTCTTC
>NC_134805.1:18656245-18661245 GCF_046742065.1 Oratosquilla oratoria
TATATTTATATATATATGTATATATACGTATATATATATATATATATGTATATGTATACACGCACACACACACACACACACATATATATATATATATATATATACATATAGATATTATATATACATATATATATATACATATATATATATATATGTATACATATATATACATATATATATATATCCAGATACTGGAGATTTCTGAATTTCAGAAAATCTTAAAGTACACAAATGTCTGCATTCTGCGCACACCTTTATTGTGATTTTTATTCTATTTCCTTTTTGTTGCCGCCAGACGATTTTATTCATATAACCTTAAAAATTAACTTCCTGTTCTCCCGTTGATGACGTCATCGCCCCAATCCGTACTTCCCAGAACCCGGCAAAAAGTTGACACAAGTCATGGAATGCGTTAGAGTTTTTTACATGGTTGGGTGGGACTCTCGTGGCAGAACGCGCTCCCGAAAGCAACACTAGAGCAGCGTTTCTCAACCGGGGTTCCCCAGAACACTAAGGTTCCGCAAAAGGTCCCTAAGGGTTCTGCACCAGGTCCCTAAGGGTTCTGCACCAGGTCCCTAAGGGTTCTGCACCAGGTCCCTAAGGGTTCCGCAAAAGGTCCCTAAGGGTTCCGCAAAATGTCCCTAAGGGTTCCGCAAAAGGTCCCTAAGGGTTCCGCAAAAGGTCCCTAAGGGTTCCGCAAAAGGTCCCTAAGGATTCTGCACAAGGTCCCTAAGGGTTCCGCAAAAGGTCCCTAAGGGTTCTGCAAAAGGTCCCTAAGGGTTCCGCGAGAACAAGCGAGATAAGCTAATGCATTTTTGATTCTTTATTTAATTTCAAATACGTAATATAATTAATCAAACACGCACGACATATTCCTGGTTATCGTATTAATGTGATATAGACATCATCCTATCTAACCTATTATTACGATGAAAATAAAATGAGAAAGATATGGTATATGTGTTGTTGTTGTTGTTTTTTGCGCAGGGGTTTCTTGAGACATGCAATTTATTCTAAAGGTTACGCGAGGGTAAAAAGGTTGAGAAACGCTGCTCTAGAGAGAGAGAGAGAGAGAGAGACAGAGAGAGAGAGAGGAACGATCTCCGTAATTAATTGAAAACGCAACACAAGAAATTCCCCGACCTTTACGCCACAACAAAAAACTCAGTAAATGATAAATCACAAGCACCGGCTTCTCCGTCCTGGCTATGCCAGGAGTGCTTGGCCTGCGGGCGCGCTCTCCGGGCTATGGTTTACCAGAAAGGAGTGAGAGTGCGCGAAATACTCCTGCGAGCAAAGCGAGCGCGCCGTTGGACAAGCACCCCTGCGGTAGCCAGGGCCAGCGAAGCCGGTGCTTGTCGCTATAGAATCTATTGTATTTCCATTATAAAGATTCCTAGTTTACAAGGACTGAGGTGTTATTGGGCGTTGTGTCTTCCGTCATGTTGGTGGGAAGAATTGTCCCCCTCTTCAATTTGGGTGGGGGGTCAACACCCCTGATAATGTGTGGGGTGACAATGGCGCCCTAATGAGGGTGGGTGGATGTCCCCTAGTTTTCGTATGGGACCGCCCTCCCTATTTCAGTGGCTGTCTATCCCTAATAGTCCAGATACTCTTAGTCGAGGTTGTTTTTTTATTCCCTTTTGGTCTGTGGGGCTCCCCTTGGTGTGAATGAAATCGCTTGGTGTCTACCAGAATGAAATCATTAAAGTCGTCTTTTTAAGCCTCTGCATAAAAACTTCCTCTCAACTGACTAAAATCGACCGGCATTAGCCCAAAAAATGCCCACTCGAAGCTGGCCAAAGATTTTTTTTTTTTATCAAACGCGTTAACACATGTAAACATAAATGTTGCTAAAGAATAGATGATGATATAACGCTTTCATTATTTCATCAATTGCAAAGAAAAGGGGGGTGTTATATAACTCAAATACAATCTCAAGATAGAGATCTGATTCAGAATGGGGTTAAAAACTAGGATAGCTAATCCTTTCGGGACCATCATGGGATTTAGAGACTAATCTGTCTGACGCCAAAAAGATTTTGATAAATTAAGAGAAGTTCCTGGTCCCACATGACTTTATACAAAATGTACAGATTTTTTTCCGAAACAGTTGGCAGCCCTGTTTGTCTCTCTTCTTGGCGTGCAACGGTATAGTTGGATTCAAAAGTTACTATCATTGTGTACGATCGCTTATCAGGTAACGTTTAGTTATCTCTTTCATCGAAGGAGTTTCAGTAAAAGAACATATTGAATCAGCCAGTTATATCACTGCATCTTGTAAGATAACGTGCAACGTCCTCTGGGCCACGTGATTATGATAATCTTAAGAAAAAAATAGATAAATAAAAACTCGACAATTTTTTTCACATGGCCGCCAAAAACATAGCACTTTACAAGAGAACCCTAAAATCATTAATAAAAAGTCGAAGCGTACAGATTTTGTCCACATTTGCTAAAGATATCGTTATGTCGAGATTTTGTCCACATTCGCTTAAAATGTCGATATGTCGATATGACGTCAAATCATTCACAGACCGTATATGGATAGGGCGACAAGACGTCACTAATAAACCCAACCTCTATGCACGTGGACAGACTTTGTATATTTAGAGATTTTAGTTCAATATCTATATTTAAATATTTCAGATTGCATTGACCATATTGACAATGATGACGCTGGAGTTGACAATAATATTCAACAAATGTAGGACCAATAGAAATATTGTCAATGCACGAGGAACAAAAGTCAAGAATTCCGCTTCTTGATGGAAACCCGGAGAGCCTTGAGAACGAAGACGTCAGAGAGAATACAAACACAAAATCAACGAAAGAATTAATTGCAACAGACTTTACTCTTTAGCTGTGAAAACGGCACAGGTGTTCTGTCGACTATATATAATCGTCTGGTGGCAGTCGTAACAAGTGTGCAAGTTGTGGAGAGTGGTGAAAGGGGCGAAGGACATCAGAAGCCTCGTCTGTTCCCATTGGCCCTCACGCCCGGGCGGTCCGGCCAAGGTCCCTCGATGCACGACCTTGGACGGGACGGGCCTTGCTGTTGCGCAGAGTGCAACGTCATCGACCGTGACCCAGATGCTCTTGATGAATCTGCGTCACTTGGGCGGTGAAGTTCTCGATACCTTATGGCGCGTTGACACTCCTGCATTCAGACTCCCCCTCTTCAGAAGAATGGCATGCTTTATAGGTTTTTATTGTCGTTGTTGCTGTTGTTGGTCTTCTTCTTCTTCTTCTTCTTCTTCTTCTTCTTCTTCTTCTTCTTCTTCTTCTTCTTCTTCTTCTTCTTCTTCTTCTTCTTCTTCTTCTTCTTCTTCTTCTTCTTCTTCTTCTTCTTCTTCTTCTTCTTCTTCTTCTTCTTCTTCTTCTTATCATCATTACTATTATCATTACTGTTGTCATTATTATTATCATTATTATTATTATTATTATTATTATTATTATTATTATTATTATTATTATTATTATTATTATTATTATTATTATTATTATTATTATTATTATTATTATTATTATTATTATTATTATTATTATTATTATTATTATTATTATTATTATTATTATTATTATTATTATTATTATTATTATTATTATTATTAGTTTTGTTTTATTTTCTATCTATTGATATGGGATAGGTGAAGGTTGGCTTTATGTTTTGAATGCCACTCATCTTAAAAAGGGTGAACGAATAAAGAACACAGTGTTTTTTAGGAAGAAAGATACACTTATGTATACATGGACCACGTTAGTTGATGGGAGAATAGCTGAGGAGGCATTAATGGATTATGTAGTGGTGGCCAAAAGGATGAATGGAAGAATTCTGGACGTATTAAAAGGAAAGAGCGGTGGAATGCGCTCGATCGCTGTCTGATAGGGAGATTGAGGGAGGATGTAAGGTGAAGAGGTAAGAGAGGGGAGGGAGGCACAGAAGAGGTGAACGTGAGGGAGATTAGTGAAAAAGAGAAAGAGAATAAAAACCTTGAGAATCGAAGAGCTATACGAAATGTTGTGCAAGAGAGTGGGGGAAGTAGAAACAGAAAATTAAATGGATATTTTTATAGGAAAAGGTATGAACGTGTGAAAGAAAAAAACGGAAAATAAAAAGAAAGAGAAGAGGAGAAAAAATAACAATAAAGAACAACAACAATAGGGTGGTCAACGAATCGAATAGACTTAGTAACCATATAGTTAGTGAGCGCTGAAACTATCGGTTGTTTTAAAAAACGGTTAGACGACTTTATGGATGGGGATAGGTGGAAATAGACAGGAAACTGCCTAGTGTAGGCCTTATGGTCTCTTGCAGTCTCCTTCATTCTTATGTAATAATAATAACAGTCAGCAAAACCATGACAATATCCATAGCCGTAACAATAAGAACAATAGAACATTTCAAAATACCCATGACAGTAATATGATAGCAATAACGATAATGCCTAGTAACAATAACGACAGAAAGCTCGCTGGCCGAGCGCGTTAGGGCGTCGTTACTTGCGGCGAAGGTCGAGGGGATGGTGGTTCGAATCCTGCCACCGGCGAAGTTGAACCAAGGGAATGGTTCATTAAATTCCACGCTACAAAGGCCTCTGTGAGGGGCACCGTCCTAGCCTCCCGATAGGGGGGGAGTTTGTGACGTTAAACCACATCACAACAATAACGACAGTAATAATGACAATAACGACCACGTTTAGGCCGCGATTGTAATTAAATGCACATTGACCTCATTCATTTGCGTGAGTGAGATAGGAGTCTGTCGGCCTGCCTGTCTGTCTGTATGTCTGAGGATGTTTCGTCGCGTGCAAAGGGACTTCATCCCTTCACTGTTTAATTATAACCGTGAATGCGAAGGCAATAACAACTGTGGTTGATGACCGTTGGGGAGGAGGAGGAGGAGGAAGAGGAGGTGAAGCGGAAGAGGATGAAGATGAGGAGGAGGAGGAGGAGGAGAAGCGGAAGAGGATGAAGATGAGGAGGAGGAGGAGGAGGAG
>NC_134805.1:18668745-18676245 GCF_046742065.1 Oratosquilla oratoria
CAATTCTCCTGTTTACTTCCTCGCAATTTGAGATTGATCTAATTTTCACTACGTTTGTTTTATACAGAATATATTGAGCTATCTACAATCCTACGTCTATTTCTATCCAGAGATAAGAATTCTACGCATGAAAACAATTCTGTTTACTTCCTCGCAAATTGAGATTGATCTAATTTTTACTACGTTTATTTTATACAGAATATATTGTGCTATCTACAATCCTACGTCTATTTCTATCCAGTGATAAGAATTCTACGCATGAAAACAATTCTCCTGTTTACTTCTTCGCAATTTGAGATTGATCTAATTTTTGTCCACTTCTGAAACTCGACACGCCAACGTGGTACCTGAAACACCGCAGCAATAAGATAAGATAAAGTCAGTTAATTTTGCTCTCAGATGCAAACAAAAAACGTACGATATAAAAATGCGAACAAAATTGTCCGTAAAAAATAGAAATTCAAACAAATTAATAGATAGAAAATTAATGAATTAGGAGAACAATAAATTATTAAACAGAATAAGTAGATAAATGAATTAAATAAATTTATCAATTGGTGAATGAAAAAATAAAAAATGTCTGAATAAATAAATAAATGAATAGATAAATAAGTAGTAAATAATAAGTACGCTATGGTGATGATGAATAATGATAGTGATAATAATATAACATAACACATATGACAATAATAAATATAGTAGAATATATATAATAATAATAGATATGTTAAGGCAGTAATGAATAATGAATAAATAGATAAATTATTAAAATAATAACTAATAAATGAAGACATTAATACATCCCATTTGAAGATGACGTTCTTGATCTTATTCATTATGGCTTCTTAATGTCGTCTAGCGTTTTCGAGAAGACAAAAAAAAAAAAAAAAAAAAAAAAAAAAAAAAAAAAACACAGTTGCCCTGTATGCCGGACGTCGGAGAGCACCGTCTCCACGAAGCCAGTTTCATATAGACCACCAACACACTCAGCTCGACTCAGAAGTGCAGCCCGGAGAGGCTGTCACTCGCTCCCCGGTCGGTCAGGACCCTTAGGACCGTTGTCGCCTGCTTTGGGGCCGCGGGCTTCCGGATATCGAAAGTTCAAAGCACATAGGGCCTAGGTGACGGCTTCGGCCGCAGTAACTACTCAGCGCCTCCTTGTGTAGGCTCCCCGCCTCTGAGACATTTCCTTTTGCAGGAAAATAATTGATCAAATCCGACCGTATTACTTTAATTCAATTTCGACTGTCGCCAAATGATTTAATTCACCCAAGCCCCCCACCCCTTGACGAAAGGGAAATAGAACTCTTCTTCTAGATGGTCGTGTCCTAGAACCTTTCTAGAGGACCAAGGAACGGGTCGACGTGCAGTAGAACCATGGAACCTTCCTCCTCTTCTAAGAAAAGTCCGTCTCTTCTTAGAAGACTCGAGGCCGGATCGATCTGGAGTTCGAAGAAAGGCACTCAGGCGGTTCCTAGAAGTCATATCAAATGACAAATCTTCAAGAGGAAAATAACTAAAAAGAATATTTGTCTTCAATTTCGGCTGCCGGCAAGTGATTTTATAATGTTTAAATAGATTTATATAGATATATATATATATATATATATATATATATATATATATATATATATATATATAGATAGATAGATAGGTAGGCATATATATACATACATACAAACATACTGTACATAGATAGATACAGACAGATAGATAGATAGACAGATAGACAGACAGATAGATGGATAGTTAGGAATGATTGTACGGCAAAACGCTCTTAGGAAAAATGCAATAGTCCCAAACCCCCTTTTACACAAAACCCCCTTGTGGGGGTGTTATCCAGGGGTGCAAGGAGTTTTCTATGGAAAGCGGTTAATGAAATTAACTAAACTTAGAGTGTGTACTTGGAGTTTGAGATCTAACTAGCATTTGGCCAAGGGTAATTAAGGATTAAGAATTGGTCTAGACTCTAGCGAAGTCATGAGAGGGAGTGAAAGGGGAATTTCTAGAAAGATATAAACTATTGATTGTGCTTTATCTGATCAGACTGTGGGCATAAGGCAATTGAGGATTGATTAAGGATTGATTGAAAGAGGAATTGCCAGGGATGGATGGATAGGGTGCATGAGGTCAATGGATCTAGGATATTTGAGTGGTAGGTACAATTGTAGGTGCCGGTATAGTATGTGATCTACATGCTATTGTTATCTAAAGCAACTTAAATCTAGACTAGCTTGTGATCTACATTAAAAATATTGTAATGAAATTGAAATTATAAGTAGAGGAGTGAATGAAACATTAAAAAGGGAGACGACTTATTTTCATTTTATACTGGAAACATGAACATCGCAGTAGTAGTAGTAGGTAAAAGTTAGAAAGATCAGTAAGTGACTTCAGCTGATGATGTTTTGTTTGCTGAACAATGACAGTGAGAGAATCACTAGGAGAGGAATATATAATGATGAGAGAACCACTAGGGGAGGAATACATATAAGGATGAGAGAACTACTAGGGGAGGAATACATATAAGGATGAGAGAATCACTATGGGAGGAATACATATAAGGATGAGAGAATCACTAGGGGAGGAATACATATAAGGATGAGAGAATCACTAGGAGAGGAATGTACATAAGAATGAGAGAATCACTAGGGGAGGAATACATATGAGGATGAGAGAATCACGAGGGGAGGAACACATATAAGGATGAGAGAATCACTAGGGGAGGAATACATATAAGGATGAGAGATTCACTAGGGGAGGAATACATATAAGGATGAGAGATTCACTAGGGGAGGAATACATATAAGGATGAGAGAATCACTGGGGGAGGAACACATATAAGGATGAGAGATTCACTAGGGGAGGAATACATATAGGGATGAGAGAATCACTAGGGGAGGAATACATATAAGGATGAGAGAATCACTAGGGGAGGAATACATATGAGGATGAGAGAATTACGAAGGGAGGAATACATATAAGGATGAGGAGGAGACACACTCCGTAATGAAAGCTTGAAACTTCTCTGTATTATGGCGGACCGTTTTCATCATTTTTTTTTATTTATTTATTTATTTGTTATTATTATTATTGATGAAGGTGGAAAAAGAAGTCACGGGTCTAGTTCCGAGTAACTGAGTTTATTCCTGACCGGTTTCGCTCTATGTTGAAGAAGCATAGAGCGAAACCGGTCAGGAATAAACTCAGTAACTCGGAACTAGACCCGTGACTTCTTTTTCCACCTTCATCAACTTGTCATAATGTACCAACATTATTATCATTATTATTATAGTTGTTATTATTGTTATTGTTATTATTATTATTATTATTACTATTATTATTATTATTATCACTATTATTATTATCACTATTATTATTATCATTATTATTATCATTTTTATTATTATTATTATTATTATTATTATTATTATTATTATTATTATTATTATTATTATTATTATTATTATTATCATTATTATTATTATTATTGTTATTTATTTATTTATTTATCTTATTTATTCATTCTATTCTATTCTATTCTATTTTCTTAAACGTCGGAAGGTGTTATCACCTAGATAGGGAAGTGCACGGGCCCCGGCTGAAAGATGAAGAGAACGACCGAGGCCCGTTTACAGGCTCTGTTCCTCCTTTCATCACTTAAGTTTAGCTGAAGAGGATGACATCCATCGACCTCTTCTTGACCATCCCACACGGACTCAAAGAAAGCCCGTGGAAGTGACAAAAAAAAAAAAAAAAAAAAAAAAAAAATCCCGGTGCTGGCTCCAAAGATTATCGTCGATTTGTAAATTTTATCAAATTCGATAAGATCACATTAAAAATCTCTTGATAGGTTATCCATTACTTTTTATTTTATTTGTTTATTTATTTATTTTTTGTTTTCTGGACGGTGATGCAATCGTCTGCGGAGATTTCAAGTATCATGCAGAAGCAACGCCATTTCTACCGTGGCAATATACTCTCATGTTTAATGTGATATAAGCGGTTGAGCTAAACACAGAAAACAGTCGGAATTTTAATCAATGACGTTTCGTCCTTACTAGGACATTCTCAAACTACATGAGAATGTCCTGGTAAAGACGAAACGTCTGTGAATAAAACTCCAACTGTCCTCTATGTTAGCTCACCACACTTCCATTCATTTGTCTTCAACAATGTGATATAATTTCAGTTTAATGTTCTGTGCCTTACACTTTATTTCTATTTTAATTTCATTCATATTTCCACGCACACTGATCAATGGATATTTGACATTTACTTCCTTCAGTCCTCCACTGCCACGCCTCTAGTCACTGTCACACTCAAATTTATGACATTTGAACGCCGGACGTTTCGTCCATGGGTCTATAACCCAGGACGTTTGGGCCACTGTGAGTAGGACGTTTGACCCACCGGGCAAAATATGAAAATAGCGAGTGTTTCTGTGATGAACAATCGCATTTATTTCCTATCACAGTATAATATTTACATCTGTTTACAAAGTAGCACGAGTGAAATTGATCAAATGGCGGGTTGGACTGTCAGTGGAATAAAAAATTGCTTTTGTTTTATTTCATTTATTTATTTATACATATACATATATATACATACATATATATATATATATATATATATATATACATATATATGTATACTGTACATATATATATATATACATATATACATATATATATATATAATATATGTATATGTATATATATATATATATATATATATATATATTTATATATATATATATATATATATATATATATATATATATATATATATATAAACTACATTTCCTAGATATTTAAGATGATACTGAGTAGTTCACCCGATGACTAAGGGGAAAACCAAGTGATGTGACTCCACTCACGCCGTTATTCAGTTGCTCACATATTTCGGCAATTCACTACTTTTTTATGGGTGGGGGGGGTGCTCTCGGGATTACTCTCACACACGCACGCACACACACATACACACGCATGCACACACATACACACACGCACGCAGACACATACACACCACCCTCGGTGGCGCGGTTGATAGATCACTGGACTGCCATGTACGGTGGTGCCCGCAGTACCTTGTTCGAACCCTGGCCAGGGCCGAAATTATTTCGATATCGCTGCGCTTCGGGTCGTTACTCTGACTCTCGTGGGCGGGGAGTTGGGTGTGTGTGTGTGTGTGTGTGTGTGTGTGTGTGTGTGTGTGTGTGTGTGTGTGTGTGTGTGTGTGTGTGTGTGTGTGTGTGTGTGTGTGTGTAAGGTCATAGCATTACCCATAGATCGGCCATACGAGCTCTGAGCTCTCTTCTGGGAGGGAAATAGTTGTCGATCACGAGTCCAACACGTGATCCAAAGACCAAGGTGAATACATGCACACACACACACACACACACACACACACACACACACACACACACACATGTATATACATATATATATATATATATATATATATATATATATATATATATATATATATATAGTCATTATAGCAACCCTTTGATCTCAAAATACAAAGAAAATATTAGTTAACTGAATTAATTATTTCAGTTCAGTTGTTCGTTTAACTTGAGAAGAAACAAAATAATTTCACAATCTTATGCTTCATTCAACAAATACGATTCACGATGTTTTAGATATTAGATATCTTGAACCATAATCTAATATTCTTACTAAAATATTTGAACAAATCATTAGCTCTGATCATGTATATTTTATTTTCTGTAATTGTATTGCTATACTATAACTTAGAAAAAATAGAAATCTAGTAATTTATGAATTACTCTATTATTTACAATATAAATTTAAAATTTCCATGGCGGAGAAATGTCCCCACGATGGAGATGAATTGTCCCCAAAATGGAGGAGAAATGTCGTTGACAAGAAATAACGGAGAAATGTCTGGAAGGAATCCATGACATCATTAATAAATTGATCAAATAAAAGTATACTTTAACATAAATATAGGGTATATTCATACTATCAACATACTGGGATATTTGACTATGTGGGATTTTGACCATTATTTGTGGTATTATGAACAATGGGATTTTGAACGTACAGCGTCTAGAAGAGCAATATCCAGGATCCTTCCCAAGAGTCCTAGATTGCTGACCCATGGTCCAAACGCTCTAGATTCCATCTATGCAGGTCTGGTTGACGTCGTTCGTAAGTGATACTTCATTGTCATGTATTGCAATGTTGCATTAATGCATGGAATGGTAACTATATAGTGAATGAGTTTTCTCAGCTCTTTTACTTCTGTTCATTCATATATTTGTATTGACTGCCTCCAGGGGATTTGATTTACTCAATAGGAACACCAAAGGAGGGCACAGCGAAAGGAATATAGATTAATCCTATCACTACATCGTTCTTGCGACAATGCTTCTGACCCAGGGCAGTGGACAGGATGCAGGGATGACCCGTCATCCAGGAGGTGCCAAGATAGAGGGAGGGAGGAGGGTGGAGGGGAGTGAAATACATAGGAAATGGAATGGGTGGGAGTGGTTTCTATGCCTTTTTCTTTTTGGCTATCCCCCGTGTAAGGGCGAAAAAGCCTTTGGTATATGTATGTACTACATTCTTCGACATCTACATTTGTTTAGCATCTTTACACTCATTTAGCTGACCCCTCCCCCTCCCGCGTCTGTGGAGGTCAGGTATCCGCATCCCTTGTCAGGTCATGACCTTACCATGGTCAGTCATGACCTGAGCGCTTGGGGGTCACGACCTGAAATCTTGGGTCACGACCTGAGATCTTGGGTCACGAGTTGAGATCTTGGGTCATGACCTGACCTGACACAACCAGAAAAGAGGACGATTCTCTTTTATCCCCAAACCGGACAACTTTAATGATGTTGTTCTGATTAATGACACAGGTGCACGGACAGCTCACAAGAAAAAGTTCACATTTTTTTTATATCTTCTTCATTGAATAATTTTTTTATATCACACAAACATACACCCTTAATGGAAAAAGGAAAAACATCACAATTTTTATATTTGTTTTATTAAATTAATTTTTGTAGCATACATACATCGTTAAGTTTTTAGGTTGTAGTATATTTGTGTGTGATTGATGAAAGTCAAAATGTAACTTGTGTAGATAATGTGAATACATGCCTATGCAGCCAATTTGAAGTGAGTGTATTGATATAACCCTGTAAGCCTAACCATATATGTATAATGTCTTTAATTTTAACCCCTCACCCCCCTACAAAAATTCCTGTGGACACCTGTGCATCTATTCATAGTATATAAATATGAGGAAGAGAAATTTTAGGTTATATTCACTTATCATCTCCTCCTGGCAGCACTTGTAAAGATATAAAATTGTAATGGTGATAAATTCTTATCAACAGTAGTATTTGTTTTTAACACATTTTTTTAATAGACTCAAAAAAAGTGGAGCGACCAAACGGGAAATCTCCAAAAGAAATGACACTGTGAGCTTGACTTATAAGTATTTGTGTGTGTTTTTTTTCAT
>NC_134805.1:18688745-18696245 GCF_046742065.1 Oratosquilla oratoria
TGATTTTATTATTTGTTTTTATCTTGTATATGTTTTTATTTTATTTATAAATTTATCTATTTATTTTTCTATTTTATTTTATTTTATTTCATTTATCTTATTTTATTTTCTATTTTTTCTAGTTACTTATTTGTTCTTTCTTTATTATATTCATTTTATTGTGTATATATATATATTTTTTTTCATTTTTTCTTTTCTTGGCATAAACTAACTCGTTTGCGTAGACAGAAAAAAAAAGAAGAAAAAGGAAAAAGAAAAGTAAAGATAGGAAAAAATAAATAAAAAAATAAAAGTAATAATAGGAAAGAAAAAGAAAGAAAAAAGAAAAATTTGAGTTTCCCGGAAGTAGCGTCGGAGCAGGTGTTGCTTTCCTTCATCCGCTGTTCCCGGCCGACAGCTGCGCCGGACAGCTGTCGGCCGTTACGGCTGCCCACCATCTGTCGAGTGTGACGTCACGTCCGCCAGCTGTCACGCGTAACACATCCGTAACGGTTATCCAAGTACCGTCACATGGATACTATCTCAGCGTCACAACTCTCAAGTTACACTTGACGTCACGTTTCTTATCCCGTGACGTCACGGGATGACGTTACACAATCAAGTCACCCTCAGTGTGATGGAAGTGTCACGGTGACATGGTACGTCATATTCCGTAGCCGACAACAAGCGTTTCTATCTATGAAAACAATATTGAGCAGACGAGGTGGAGCGGTACCACTAAACCGTCGAGCCGTTTATACACCTGCCCCGAAGATGAATGAATATATTATGAGAATCAGTTTAGGCAAGTTTCCTTTAGCATAATTCATGAACGTCATCTCCGGTTGAATGGACGTCATGCGGCACGAATCCCTGATGTTGATCCTATTCAGCGTTGTCTCCACAAAAGACAACTCTCAATGGCGGAGACGAAGAAGGGGACGTCCACAGAATTCATAATGCCAGAATGTGAGTGAACCATAGGGCTTCCTGGTGTACGCCCCCCAGTTGATGATTGATGAATAGATGGCCGTAAACTTCTTGGAAATCACGACCCAAATTGCTGTCACCACATAGTCTGTCAGCAGCATACGCAAATATGTAACACAACTCCAAAACAGAACCCCCAATATACAAGATCTGGTTGATAATATAAAATACACTGTGGTGATACATGAATAAGTATATATAATAGATATAATAGTACATTTCGACAATCTAAAAACAAAACTACGCATATTTGGGAGAGTTTGCATCCCACAACCCACACCACTCATCAACACATGAAGAGATATATTAGGTAATTTATTACTGATCGCATCGATAAATCATCACCAATCCATCTTCGTTAACCCTTTCAAACCTAAATCTCTCACACACGTACACATGAAATACACATACATACGCGCGCGCGCACGCACGCACATATACATACATATATACATTTAGAGAATAAACGACAAATGAGAGTTTGGGTTGTGGAAGTAAAACGAAGATGTTCTCGGCATAGATTTTACTCTTTATGTAACGTAAGAGTCAAATCTATTCCGAGAGCATCGTCGTTTTACTTCTACCACCCAAAATATCATATATACATATATATATATATACATATATATATATATATATATATATATATATATATATATATATATGCGTAAGTAACCACTAGGAAAAGTAAACTAACGAAGCAGAGCGCTTTCGTATAATTACATCTTCAGTGCAGATACAAAGAAGGAATTATAAAATGAAGAAACAAGGTACAGAATATATGACATAGTGAAGAGGGCATTCGGAGAGGTAGTGGAAGACGGAGGTTTGGACCGTCCTGGTAACCAACAAGTATGGGACAACTGCTCATAATTTATATTACAATTTAAACAATTTTGAAATTTCATGAGAAATATAACTATCTTATTTGTACAAACCTTGATGGAGATGAACATTTATTTCCTTATTAGATTTGATCATAATGCATTCAATTAAATTTCTGTTATGTTGTTGTTATATGTGATGATTTTAGCGCTATCCCAGTCAACTGGGTGGTTGAAATGGTTCATGTGATTGAATATACCGCTAGATTGGTTTCCCTCTCTAACGTATTTCTTGTGTTGATTGATTCGTGTTGTGAGTGTTTTAGCAGTCTGACCAACATAAAACTGATAACATGATTTGCAAGGTATTTTGTACACACACCCTTTATCACTATTGACAGAATTATTTATGAGCAGTTGTCTTACAGTGTTCTTATTGTTAAAAACTACATTAATGTTAAATTTACGTAATACATTTGGAATATTTTGCAGGTTCTCTTGGTACGGTAAAATTAGCAAGTTATTCATATTGAAAGTTTGAGTTGACCTAAGGTTATAAAATGTCCTTTTTAGCACGATTGTAAGCTGTGTCAAGAACATGTGTGGGGTATTGTAGCTTAGTACCAATGTCGTAAATACATCTTATTTCATCATCGATGTACTCTGGGCTGCAAATGCGTAGGGCCCTGAGGTACATCGACGAAAAAACAGATATCTTTACGCCATCAGGGTGTGAGGAATAATAGTGTATATATGAACAAACATTGGTTGGTTTGCGATATACACTAAACTTCAACTCACTTTCACGGCGGTAGATATTACAATCAAGGAAAGGCAAAATACCTTCACTCTCTATCTCCACCGTGAACTTAATGGAACTGACCAAATTATTAAGCTTACATAAAAAATCATTTACATTATCTTGAATGGGCCACAGACATAGGATGTCATCAATGTACCGCATCCATGTAATGTTGGGGGGAATGATCTTACTTAAAATTTTGGTTTCAAAAAACTCCATATATAAATTACTCAATACGGGGGAGAGAGGATTACCCATGCTCATTCCAAATTTCTGAGAATAGAATTTATCATTAAATTGGAATTTGCAACCTTTAACACACAATTTGATCAGTTCAATTAAGGTACCTGAAGGTAATGGTAAATCGTGCTTATTTAACTCTTCTTTTATATATATATGTATATATATATGTATATACATATATATATATATATGTATATATATATATATATATACATATATATATATATGCATGTATGCATGTACGTATTTATATATATACACACACATGGAGGAATGAAGGGACTATCAGAATGCCATTGTCAGTACATATTGTCAAAACCGATTGTTCTACACGCCCGCTTCTTTTTATACTTGATTTGATTTGATTTATTTATCTATTTATTTTTATTTTTTTGTCTGACGCCTGCCACGGTGGGCGACACCTTTTCTACAATTCTCACCGCCGCCAGGTGATTTTATTCGTCTCCATGGCAACTCCTTCGGTTGTAAAGAGGTCGATAATAATAAAGCTTGATCTCATCCTAACCTAACCTAACTTAACTTAACCTAACCTAACCTTCCTTTCGGAAGGGTAAAGGGAAGGTACCTGGCGGTAATTGTGTTAAGGATAATCTCGATAGTTTAACCGAGATAAGTTTTTAACTGATACAAATCCTTCCCTGATGACGGAGTGTCAGAGAGATGAAGAGAATAGACTGGCTGACACATGCTCGACTTCCATTTTTCTTTTTCTTTATTTTGTTTTCGCTTTTCATTCTTCTTTTTATGCTCTTTGAAATATGTAGATAGATAAAAGAGATATTCTGATACGTTATGTTTCGTTTCATTACGTCACGTCATGTTTACGTAATTCTCGTCGACAGCGTTACATAAGTCGAAGAGTTATGCAATACGCCTGACCTTCGGTCACGTGACCGCAATGCGGATGTGACGCCGTTGCCATAGCAACTGTGACGTCACCACAATTATCATGTTACGCTCGTAGCCTCGTTTCACACGTATTGACTTCTTGTCGTGTGTCGTCCACGACACGACGCCGTGCTCTCAAATAACCATGGGTGTCTATGGATGCTTTCATACGTCACGACCACGCGTGAAAATGTCCAAGGTTATATGAGAGCACGACGTCGTGCCGTGAACGGCGCACGGCGAGAGGTCGATACGTGTGAAACGAGCCTTACAGGTAGCGAAGTGGGGGGTAGGGAGGGTGGTCGATTGAATAAATTTACTCAAATATCTTTACTATCGGCCCATGGAGTCAATGTCTTAGGCACTGTAGTGGCACATCTACGGCCCAGATCTACTTGTATTCTGGCTAACGTCATGCGACCTCATTCATGTATTTTTTATATATATGACTTCTGCCATTGAGTGTAATACTTTGTTGATATGTAATACTTTGTTAATATGTAGTGTTTTGTTAATATATTTGTTTATACAAGAAAACACGTTTTACTAAGAAGTAAATATCTTATAGAAAACGAACAAAAATCAGTGTATATTTTCAAAATGGAATTCTTGGGAAGCGATTATTTTGGTCTTTGACTCCTTGGGGGCACATTTCGGCAGATATGCCCTTGTTGCACGCTGAGGGAACGAACTCAAAAAGAACTAAAAGAAAAGGAAAAAATCACAAATAAAAATCTTTAGCGTCTCAGCCTCTACAGTAGAGAATTGGTTTTGGAATAATAATTATCTAAGTATCTATAAAAATATTCTTGTCCAGGGGGGCGGGGTCCATGGTACTTTGGGGACACCTGTGGGCAGTGGCGCGGTGTAAAGATGCCGGAGTCTTTTGCTGCTAAGAAACGAAGACAGAGACATTTTTGGAAATGGGTGATAAACACTAAGAAGATAATTAAAAATGTAGTGTTGAAAAACTGTAAACAACTTCAGATGTTGAAATCAGAGCATAGTACAATGTTTCCAGAATTTTACGATAATGTGAAGTCTTTTAATGTTAACGAATCACTAAAAGAGTTTCATAGAAAAGTGTTAAAATTTAATGCCACAATTCGTGAATCAGATGAGTATACGTATTGCGATGAAATGTTTGACAGTTTACCGTTATATGATGGTGAAATTAAGAGTGAAGTTTCAGAAAATTTTAAAAAACATTATTTTGCTGGTTACAAAAGCTTTACAAAAAACGGAGAAAAACTGGAAAGACTTTATTTTTTAAGTTACATTGATATCTTTATTTAGACTTACGCCCAAGATCCGCTCGAGTCCCAAAGATCCGCTCGAGCCCTCAAGATCCGCTCGAGTCCCAAAGATCTACTCAAGTCCTCTAGATCCACTCGAGTCCCAAAGATCCGCTCGAGTCCTCTAGATCCACTCGAGTCTCAAAGATCCGCTCGAGTCCTCTAGATCCACTCGAGTCTCAAAGATCCGCTCGAGTCCTGTAGATCCACTCGAGTCTCAAAGATCCGCTCGAGTCCTGTAGATCCACTCGAGTCTCAAAGATCCGCTCGAGTCCTCTAGATCCGAAGGAGAAGAAGAAGAAGAAGAAGAAGAAGAAGAAGAAGAAGAAGAAGAAGACGAAGAAGAAGAAGAAGACGAAGAAGAAGAAGAAGAAGAAGAAGACGAAGAAGAAGAAGAACGCGAAGACGAAGAAGAAGAAGAAGAACGCGAAGACGAAGAAGAACGCGAAGAAGAGGAGGAAGAAGAAGAACGCGAAGAAGAAAAAGAACGCGAAGAAGAACGCGAAGAAGAAGAAGAACGCGAAGAAGAAGAAGAAGAACGCGAAGAAGAAGAACGCGAAGAAGAAGAACGCGAAGAAGAAGAACGCGAAGAAGAAGAAGAAGAAGAAGAAGAAGAAGAAGAAGAAGAAGAAGAAGAAGAAGAAGAAGAAGAAGAAGAAGAAGAAGAAGAGGAAGAATACCACCTGACCCCGACTTCTTCTTCTTCTTCTTCTTCTTCTTCTTCTTCTTCTTCGCGTTCTTCTTCTTCGCGTTCTTTTTTATGCCCGAAGAATTTTACCGTGATGATGACTCCGAGAAGGTTGAGCTTTCAGAAGAGTTTAAAGAACTTAAGGAAGAGATTAAGAAACGTGACATAGAATTTAAAGAAGAGATTAAAAAACGTGAAAGAAATCATGAAAAAGAGCTGGAAACCATCAAAGAATTGCTTTACAAGATTATCAGCAGTGATGAAGAAGATGAGAACAGTCCTCCGAAAAAGAAGAGAAAATGCGGTGCAGATGTAAATATTGTGAAGGAGTAAATAGTATAAATAAAACTGTATAGTGTTAAACTTGGCCGCAGGCCAAGTACCCCTGGCGTAGCCAGGGCCGGCGCAGCCGGGTGCTTGTAATAATATAAAAGAAAAATACATTTACGTAGATGGAAGGAGAAAGAGAAAAAGTATTTGCGTATTTTGGAAATTAAAGTCATTCTCTCCCACTTGTAACCAACGAATAATTCTTAAACTGAAACTAGTTTTACATCGCTAAGCGCTTTAGAAGAACCTTCTTTCCTCAATTGTACGAAGTCGAAGTAGACGCTCTTGAAACTCCTTGACCTTTCGAGCTCTTTCCGGAACTCCTCTTTCTCCTCCTCCTCCTCCTCCTCCTCCTCCTTTTCCTCCTCCTTCACTTACTCCTCTTCCTCCTCCTCCTCTTCTTTCTCCTCCTCCTCCTCCTCCTCTTCTCCCTTCTCTTCCTCCTCCTCCTCATCATCATCTTCCTCCTTTTCCTCCTCCTCCTCTTCCTCCTCCTCCTCTTTCTCCTCCTCCTGCTTTTCCTCTTCCTCCTCTTCCTCTTCCTTATTTTCCTTTTCCTCCTCATCTTCCTCTTCCTCCTCCTCCTCCTCTTCTTCCTCCTCTTCCTCTTTCTCCTGATCTTCCTCCTCCTCCTCTTTCTGAGCAGCCACTTAACCTGAATAGAAACGTCAGTCAAACTAGATAAGAACTCAGTTATTCTTGGTCAAACTGGAAGCGTCAGGTTACCTTTGCCTAACTAGAAGATACCACAGGGACGGAAAAAAAAAAAATCGGCTTCGTAAGAGTCCAAGAAAATGAATGAAATCGCCTGACGACAGCAAGAACGAAGGGAAAAGTGCAAACAGGCATGGAAGGGATAGGTTGACAGTATGATGGTCTGATGTACAGTCGCGAGCAAAAGTGGTGTTGACCCATCCAGATTTTTCCGTGATACAAAACTCATAATATTTGCCAAACAATTTTCTTTTTTATCTATTCAAGAAAATGACCTAACTTTAAGCTAAATACAATACAGGAAAAGATATCACGTACTCGACACTATATATATATATATATATATATATATATATATATATTCATATATGTATATTTATATATACATATATATATATGCAATAAAAACACTAGGAGCGTGTGTTCACAAATGCGTAAATAACCACTAGGAAAAAGTAAACTAACGAAGCAGAGCGCTTTCGTGTAATTACATCTTCAGTGCAGATACAAAGAAGGAATTATTGAAACAATATATACATATATACACACGATTTGAAGTGTTAGTTAATATGCATCTTTAAGAGCCCCCGAAACTGATAACTATATCATAAAGTAATTTGTGTGTGTGTGTGTTTGTGTGTGTGTGTGTGTTTGTTTGTGTGTGTGTGTGTGTGTGTGTGTGTGTGTGTGTGTGTGTGTGTGTGTGTGTGTGTGTGTGTTTGTTTG
>NC_134805.1:18701245-18711245 GCF_046742065.1 Oratosquilla oratoria
ATACGACACTTCGAAATATTCAACGACAAGAACGCGTAGGCGTTTCTTGGTTGCTTGGGATATGTCGTAATATATATTTTTTTCTTTTTAGAAAAATATATAAAACTATCGGCGATAAAATGTATAATTGGATGATAGTCTGGGTTGTTTCAAGACATTTATTTGTAAACATACGACACTTCGAACTGTTGAACGACAAGACCGCGTGGGCGTTTCTCGGTTGCTTATATTTCCTCATAAGGAAAAATCGTCTTGGGATATGTCGTAATATTTTTTTTCTTCTTTTTCCATTAAAGAAACTCCGTTGTGCAACAGAATGTTATTTCCTGTTTGAGGAAATTATAGCGGAGACTGTGACGTTATGTTTTCAATAAGTAATTAGTGTCTTTGGAAATATTGACAACCATTTTTCTCCTCGTTTTTTCTTCACTGTACTGCAGATCAGGTCAGTATATCTTTAACTCGCCATCTTCCCGAAGTTGTGTCACAGGAGCGAATGAAATAGACTGACGACGACCAAAATAAAAGGAAAAGTACCTGAGCATAAGACCATAAGAATAATAGAGACTGCAAGAGACCATAAGGCCTACACTAAGGAGATCCATGTTCCTTAAAGTTATCTAGTCTTTTCTTAAAACAACCAATAGGTTCATCGCCCATGACTTTGTTGTTAAACCTATTCCATTCGTTAACCGTTCTGTTGTTAAACCAAATCTTACCTATTTCCTTCTTAAACCTAAATTTGTCCAATTTGAAACCATTCCCACGAGTTCTGCCCTCTGTCTTGATATGATGACCTTGCCTGCATCACCCTTGCTAAAGTCCTTGACCCATTTGAATACCTCTATTAGATCACCCCACGCTCTTCGTCTTTCCTGAGTGTAAGTTAAGGTGCTTAAGCCCGTCTTCGTAAGGTAAATTTCTAAATCCTTGTACCATTTTGGTCATTCTCCTCTGTACTGATTTTAGTGAATTGGTATCCATTCTATAGGACGGAGACCAAAGTTGGTACCGCATAGTCAAGGATGGGTCTAACTATCGCCAGATAGAGTTTGATAGCTACATCTGCACTTTAGTTTGTAAGTGAAAAGGGTTATGTATTGGTGGGATTAATCGAAGTTAGCTTAACCCTTTTCATATAATTAAACAATTTGCAGTACTTGTTCTGGGTATTATAAGATTCTTATCAGTTTTTTCGTGTTCTTGTTTTTTCGATTTTTTTTTTTTCAAAATAATTTTCTTCTTTTGTTGGTCTTTCCAAGGGTATGGTTGCTGGTATGACGTTTCATATTTATCCTCAAAAATAAATCCTCATTACACCTTAGATTTATTCCGTTTTATTTCTGGTTTCTGTATAGCAGAATTGCTGTGTATTTACGACATCAGGAAAGAATATTCGAGAAAGGATATCCCGGCAGTTAGATTATTGAAAATTAAATGTAAGAGATGAAATAACAATATTCTAACAATCAGAATGCTTAAAGCTATTTTTGAATGTTTAGTCTGTATATCATCAGAAGATTTTGTTCAGTTGAGAGGAAATTGAGTAGACACACACATATACATACATACATACATACATACATACATACACACACACATACACATATACATACATACATACATACATACATACATACACACACACACATACACAGACACAAATCACACACATACACACACACAAGTCATACACACACACACACACACGCACACACACACACACACACACACACACACACACACACACACACACACACACACACACACACACACACACACACATACACACACACACACACACACATAAACACACACACACATACACACAAAGCACACACACACACCCAATGGCCTACTGCAGGACCTGCCTACCCTCAGGGGGGGAGACAATACACCTATGCCCTTTACCATGATAACTGACGTCTTCCTCGGCAGTCCCAGCACACAAGGCAAAGGGTGACAACTTTGGGCGTGGCTCTGCGTATATTAAATTGATCTTATTCAATTTATCTATATTGTGAATTCATGTGCCTATAAGATAATTATTCAATTCTTTATTTGTACATTGATGGTTTTCTTATTTATTCGTTTGTTCGTTTATTCAATTACCTATTTGATTAATTAATTTGTTTCGTAGATTTATTTATTTCTTTATCTGCTCATTCATCTATTCATTCATTCATTCATTCATTTATTCATATACTTATTTATTTATGCATTGGTTCGTTTATTTAGCCGTTCATCTATCTAAATATTCATATGGTTAATTATTTATTCATTTGCTTAATTATCCAAAAACTTATCATTTTGTTCTTTTGTTCTTATCTATTCATTTATATGTTTATAAATTGTTCATTTGCCTACTAATTAACTGATCTATTTGTTTGTTTTTACGAATCCAGAACAAGTGCTGACGATATCTCCCTCCCCCCTCCCCTCCCCTCCCCTCCCCTCCCCTCCCCTCGCCTCGTCACGACCATCGAGATTTTCCTTGTTCATCTGAACAAGGTCAAAAAAAGAAAAAAAAGAAAGATGAGGTCGCTTCACTTCGGCAGGAAACTGACGACATGACGTCACGAAGGGGAGTTATAGACGACTTGCGTAGTCATTATGTATCAGCACCGTAGCGCGTCACAGCTATTTTATTATTTATTTACTTATTTTCGTTCCAAAGCGAACTGCCCTGTTATTGTATCGACCTTGTCTCTTAGGACATAACTCGCCAGATCCGGTCAGAGTTAAGACTGCTGGAGAGGAATTTCCGGGCTGGTGTCGATGGTGTACCGCAAAATTTTCCGAAAAGATTTCTGAGCGTCTTGATTTTTTTTTTAATTATCTGCAACTTTTCGTGTTGTTTATGAAAAACAGTCGAGAGTAAAGGGAAGATGAGATGTGGTGTTTTTACTTTTCTCCAAAATGATAGAAATTGTATACTGTTATGAATGACGACTAGTTTCTACTTAAAAAATTAGATATCCTTTTTTTCCTCTTTTACTATCTTTATGTTAACTTTCTTAATCCACCACCTCTTCTGTACAATACTGCTCCCAAGTGATTATTATTCATTTGGACAAAGAAAATCTCTTTAATTTCCTGTCGCCTCATCACAATTTATTTTTAATAAGATTAGGGTTTTCACCTTTTTCGCTTTGTTTTATTTTCTTGACACAAATGTTATTTGTCGTCAAGCGATTTTGTTCGCCTATGTGGCATCTAGACAGGATTTGACTTCAGCCATTTTGAACGCCATCTTGTCATCGTCACACTCACCGTCACTAATTCTACCACCACCACTTTCTCCATCACCACCACCTTCTCCACCACCACCAGTATCACCGCTTTCGCCTCTACAGACACTTTTTCCTAATCCACGACGACGACGACGACGACGACGATGACGACGACGACGACGACGACGACGACGACTCTGACGACAACAACGACAACGACGACGACAACCCCACCACCACCACCCTCACCACCATCTCCACCACAACGACTCCACCTCCACTTACCACCCCTCCTTCATCTCTACCACCAAGCTCTCCCACCTCCACCTCCACCCGCGCTCCACCTTCCGCATGTCGATCCATCACGTCACAACGCAGGTCGGAACTCCCTTCCCCATTAACAAGTCATTAACTCCCATTGATTACTCCACGAGCCTGACCTCATAACACGGTCACGACCGTACCTTCACAGCAAGGTCACTGACTTGACCCTTATAACACGCTCAAGAGCGTGACTTCATAAAAAGGTCACTGATTTGACCCTCATAAAACGGTCATTATTGTCTTGACCTCATAACATACCTGCAGTCCGCATACTACCCACAGGTCTGCCCCCTCATAACACGGCCACTAGCTGTACCTCATAACATGATCGTTACCCCCCCATAACACCCCCAAAGAGTTACTGAAACTATAAACCCACAATTCTGCAACGTTCATTGCACCCACGGCTTTGAGGTCTGCAATTCAGACGCGCCCCCGAAAAAAAAAAAAAATATATATATATATATATATACATATATATATACATATACACATATATATATATATATATATATACTGTATATATATATATATATATATATATAATATATATATATATATATACATATTCATATACATTTAAAACGGCCCTGATTATGCCCAACCCCCATACAAGCCCTTGAGCTGTGACCGTTCAACAGAGCCCCATAAACTTTTTCCTTCGTTATGGGGTGTCATGGCGATGAATAAAATAACCTAGCTACGACCAGGATAGAAGGGGAAATGCCACGCACTAGGCAAGTTGTGAATGAAGATAGTTTACCACAATTAAGCTATTCAGCAGGGGATGCTGTATTTTGTACACTTGGTTCTACCTGATGAATCCAAATGATTCTTGACTCTAGACATGTGACGTCACTAAACAGTGACGTCACAAAAAACAGTGACGTCACTAAATCAGTGACGTCAGTGAGACCTTGACATCATAACAGTACAAGAACTCGACCCAAGCAGGGTGACCAGATTTTGCATAATTGCATTAAATTTAGCATATTTTTTCCTAGATGTAATATGTTACTAGAATAAATATAACGTTTTAGCACAATTTCAGCTAGCGTAGTTTTAAGCTAGCATATTCCCGCTTGAGAAATTTGGACCACCCCCCAGCACAGGCTCTCTCTTTCTCCCCCTTCCTCCCTCCCCCCTTCCCCTCCGAAGCTCCCTCTCCCCCTTCCTCCTTCACCCCCTTCCCCCCGAAGCTCCCTCTCCCCCTTTCTCCCTCCCCCCTCCCGCCCCTTCCTCCCTCCCCCCTTTCCCCCCCTAAGCTCCCTCTCCCCCTTCCTCCCTTTCCCTTTCCCCCCGAAGCTCCCTCTCCCCCTTCCTCCCTCCCCCCTTCCCCTCCGAAGCTCCCTCTCCCCCTTTCCCCCCGAAACTCCCTCTCCCCCTCTCCCTTTCCCCCCGAAGCTCTTTCTCCCCTTCCTCCCTCCCCCCTTTCCCCACCCGAAGCTCCCCCTTCCTCCCTCCCTCCTTTACCCCCGAACCTTTCTCTCCCCCTTCCTCTCTCCCCCTCTCCCCCCCGAACCTCTCTCTCCTCCTTCCTCCCTCCTCCCTCTCCCCCCGTTCCATTTCTGTCACGCATCAGTCACCCTGACCTCTCACCGCAGTCTGACCTTGCTCGCCGGCCGAGTCACTTGACCTTGATTATGCAACGACCCTATTGATCCTCCGTGTTACGCAACCGACGCCGCACCTCGAGGTTGCGTCACACACACCTGCAGGTTGCACACAAAGCACCTTCTTCGTGTCGAAAGACACCTCCCCCACCCCACCCTACCCCTTCAGTTGCCCATTCAAAGGTTTCATTGTCTTCGGGTTGTACATACATGCATACATATAACAAAGGCTTTTTTCCCCTTACACGGGAGGTAGCAAAAAAACAAAACAAAAAACAAAGGCATAGAAACCACTCCCACCCATTCCATCCCCTACACACTCCCCTCCCCTCTACCCTCTTCCCTCCCACTAACTTTTAACTTTTAAAAGTAAAGATTGTACATACGAAACCAAAAAGACTTCTTCAGCTTCCATAGGATCTTTGGGTCAGAAGCCTTTTGCCTCTTGAGTGCCTTGCAGCATTTGCTAAATACAATAGGTCGTCACCAGTCCGCCATCATAAGACAGATTTTTTTTCTCCCAGATTCTCCATTTTTGGATGGAGGAATTTTCTAAAAATATACACTTGCAGGAGACGTTTGTGGTGGAGATATTTTTGCTTCAGCAGACAGTTCAAGAGACGTTCTGGACGTATAGTCTCTCAACAGAGTCTTTCCGAACAGATATTGTTGGAGATAATCGCAGCTGATAGATGCCGTTGTGGAAGAATCCATGTCACAATGTCTCAGTGAATAAATAGATTATTAAATAAATAATTGAATGAATAGATGAATAAATGGATGAATAAATAAACAAACAAATAAATGAATAAATAAACAAAAGAATAAATAAATAAATAAATAAATAAGAAAAATAAATAAATAAATAAATAAATAAATAAATAAATAGATAAATAAATAAATAAGAAATAAATAAATAAGAAAACAAACAGATAAATACAAATAGAATCAATAAATCAATAGACTAAGTAAATGAATAAATAAATAAAAAGTGTTCTCCCTGCATGGGTAACAAGTGGTCATCTGTCTCCAGCGAAAATATCTCCAGAAAATGAGGAATATGGGAGACGCTAATGTAGGAGACGTTTTGGACGTATACTGGCTTCAGTGGAGACATTTTGAGTGGCGATGTCGTTGGTCATCACCCGTCAGGAACAAACGGAGCTGTCTAGTGTAGGCCTTATGGTCTCTTGCAGTCTCCTTTATTCTTATGTTCTTATGTTCTTATGTTTCCTTTGTTGTGTTTATGCAACTTGCTCACATGGATTTTCAGACGCCAGACGGTTCTATCCAGTTGAGGGGCAGATCACCCGGTGTCCTCTCTTTCCCCACCCCCTACCTCGTTACCTCGTCAATGTGGAGCCTGTTCACGGCTGAACAACATCGCCCGTCGTTAACCAAACTAGAAAAAGTAAAATAAAATAAAATAAAATGAAGATGTGTGTGTGTGTGTATGTGTGTGTGTGTGTGTGTGTGTGTGTGTGTGTGTGTGTGCGTGTGTGTGTGTGTGTGTGTGTGTGTGTGTGTGTGTGTGTGTGTGTGTGTATGTGTGTGCGTGCGTGTGTGTGCGCGAGCATGCGTATGTGCGTTTGTGCTTGTTATATATTCAATAATATAAAGAACCTGGGATCATGTCTCGATACGTGTTCCCAAATGCAACCTACAGGTTGTGTAGCACCTGTGGTTTCCGAAAGAGTACGTTCACCTTTTCAGCAATATGACGCTCTTCAATGTCTTTATTCTGTTTAAGGTTAGACGATTTTATGCTGACCACCCTTCACACACCTTCATGAACTCGAGTTCACCAAATCAGTCGAAGTCGTCGAGGGATATTACGGTGTCAGTGACCTGAAGACATACCACGCTAGCACTTAAAAAAAAAAAAAAAAAAAAAACTCCTTTCACTGTCCGAACAGCTGCTAGGCAAGTACTGTCAGACATGAAAGTGTGCTGAAATCGCTGAGCTGAATATATTTTCAGTAATTGAACATAGCTGATGCCTCCAAGGAGCAAGACCCCCTCGCACCTCCATCAGGCCATCAGTTTGGTGCTCGGGTAACGTTTACCGATAAACCGATGGACGAAACTCGGCCCCATCTGAGCGAGTTGAAAGGTGGAAATGCGGCTGGCATCTGCAACAACGCCATCACAGGGTTACTCAAAGCCGGAGATGAAGCCAAGATCCTTGAGTTGAATGTGGTTTTGCGAGTCCGTTGTCCTTATCTGGAGGGGAAAAGAGACAGAATAAAGTATCCGTATGGTATTGTGTCGGGTAAGTTGCTCGGCTATTTATTGATAACGCGAGTCCACTTCCATCTACTGAAGGTTCAGAGACCTCAGCAGTCTGGTTTCACGTCCGGTAAGTCAACAACTGAATGAATCTTAACACTTCATGTTTTAGTGCCAGTAGGGGTTGCTTGCAGTTTATGTTGATCTAAAGAGGGCGTTTGATTCGTCGATTAGATGTGGTGTTCTGGGATTTTCTGTAGATCCGTGTGGTTCCTGCAAGGTTAACTGACTTGATGTCTAATTTATACTTAGGTATAAAGAAAGCCGTGAAGTGCGGAGGGGGCATGTTTGCCTTCTTGTTAATTTAAGAACGAGACAGGGCTGTGCTTTCACCCCGACACTTTTCAATATCTACTTAGAATAAGTACCGGGCAGAAGTATCGATCAGTGATTTTACGGAATAGAAATTTGCAACACTAAAGACACAGACCCTGGTGTCTTTTTTTTTTTTTTTTTTTTTTTTTAGTTCCAGGTTTTAGTTGCATCCCTAAAGTCCACTGGAATTCCAGATCTCCTGGACCAAAACCAAGATCCAGGTATTTGGGGTCTGCCTGGAACTGGATACAATTTATCCTATCTATCCATGTAGTAAGGACAATAAGGCCTTACAAATCTTTACATACCTTAGTAGTGTATTGCATAACAGTGGTGGATCATGTCAGGAAATCTTCGAAAGGATTGACATTGCTCACGGTGTACAGAAGAGTTGGTTGCTCAGAGCTTCTCCAGAAGGCCCATCTCCCTATTTCAGCCAGAACAAAAGCTACCAATGACGTCACTCTGCAGGAGGGATTGATTACCAGCGCTTCTATCCATGTGGGCAATCTCGCGGGGCAACTAAAAGGTCAAGCAGAGAATGGAGGTTGCGTACCACCAGCAGGTTGTCTGACACCTGCAGACTCCCTTACACCTACACGTTGGAAAATAACAAAAATTCAAACCTACACTGAGACTGAAGGTTGCGTATCACCTAAAAGGTTATCCAAACAACCTGAAGGTTTCCAATACCTGCAGGTTGCCCAACACCTATAGGTTGCAAAACGAGAGAAGAAGTTCAGCCTCAAGCTCAGAACGAGCGAGGTGCCTGCAGCCTTTAGGAAGTTCTCAACCCTTTCACTCATGTACCCCCATAGTTATGCACTGCTGTTCGCTAACTCCTGGAGATCACTTCATCAATGAACTGAATCAGAAGGCATTCACTAAATACCACTAAATTTTAGTCTGTGGTTCCTTAGGGGTCTGTGGACCCAGGTTGAGGACCACTGGTTTAGGTCCACCACCACCGCCACCACCTGCAGGTTGCAAAGGGACGCAAGGAACACCGTGACGTGGTCGCAGAGTCAGAATAGCCTGCTGTCCCCGGAGGTAGTGTATCATGCAATGTCATGACCATGAGGTTGCATGACGTGGCCGTGTGGCCAACATGCGCAGGATGCATAGCCTTTCAGGTTGTACAAGTACTTGTTCAGGTTGCACGACGGGTTGTGTTTGCGTTCCTTGGGCTGGGGGGTGTCAGTACCGTACAGGTTGCGTGATGGGAGTGTGTCGTGCAGACTACATAACTATAGTGTACTTGGTTGAAACGTACATGCCTCTTAGGTTGCATCAAGGGCGCACAGGTTGTAGGTTGCGTTAAAGGATGAACAGGTTGTAGATAGACCGGGGTAGAATGTGTACAGGTTTGTACAGGTTGCGTAAAAAAGATGCATAGATTGTGTGAGAAACTGTGCGCAGGTTGCATGGGTAACTGCGCAATATGTAAAGAGTTACGTAAGTTGCACGATGCAACAATGCTTCAGACCCTCGACTTTTATTCATTTTCTGTTTCTTTCATCGTTTTTTTGAATGTGGGAATTCCAAAAACCCGTCAAACGAAACTTTTACGCACCAAAAAAATCCACGATTTCATATTTTCTCAGCTTCAAACAAGATTTTTATGGATTTTCGCATTTCATATGACGCTGCTATCAGACTATGCATATAATGCTCTAATGCGCATATTATGCTATGATATATACATATATACATACATATATATATCTACATATTTATATATATACATATATATATATATATATATATATATATATATATATATGTATATATATATATATACATATATATATATATACATATATATATATATATATATATATACAATATATATATATATATATAGTCAAGGAATAAACTCCTGTTCTACTTGTGTGTTTCCCTCTACTCCTCTTACAACCTGTCAGGATGTCTTCACATATATATATATATATATCCATGACTATTTTCCCTTTATAAGAGAGGTAGCCAAAAAAAAAAAGCTATAAAATCCACTCTCACCCACTTCATCCCCACATACTCCACTCCCATTTACCCTTCAACCCTCCCTCCCTCTTATCTTGGCTCCTCCTGGATGAAGGGTCATCACCTGTATCTCGCCCACTGCCCTGGGTCAGAAGCAGAGAAAGAAAAAATAGTATTGATAATGAAATTTATTATATAAATAAGAATACAAATAGATAAGAAATATATATATATAAAAAACAT
>NC_134805.1:18721245-18731245 GCF_046742065.1 Oratosquilla oratoria
TCCAAGTCTTGTTTGTTTTTCAGTTTATTGTTTACAAATCTGTAGAATAGTTTCGGTTGATCTTTACACTTTTCTATGATATCTTTTTCATATTTTCTCTTTTCTTCTCTGCACATTTGTACATATTCATTTCTATAGCAGGTATATATTTTCCATTTTTCAGGTCTTCTGTCTTTTTTCCATCTGGTCCAGGCTTTGTCTCTATTGTCTTTTAACTCCCTACAGCTTTTGTTGTACCAGCATTTTACATATTCTTTTTCTTGTTTTTGTCTTGGGACATACTTTTCCACTCCTTTTTTGTAAATTTTTGTCAAAATATTCCATTTCTCTTCTACTGTTGTTTCTTCTTTGTATATTTCTTCCCAGTTTTCCTTTTGAAAGAATTATCTTATTTTATCAAAGTTTGTTTTTTCATACATCATTCTTCCTTTTCTGTATTGTTAATTTCTTTTCATATATTTTTCTTCATTAAGTTCCAGTTCAATCAGTATGTGGTCACTTTTACTTATTGGTGTTTTATATTCAATTTTGTCCACTATTCTAGGTTCGGATGTAATTACTAGGTCTAGTTTCGATGGCTCTTCTTCATTTCTATACCTAGTGTTCTCCTGTATCCATTGTGTCATTGTATGGTCAGTAACCATCTCGAGTAGAGCGTTACCCCATGAGCCGTCTCCACCCTTTACTGTCATTTCTTCCCAGCAGATTTCTTTGCAATTAAAGTCGCCCATCATAACTATTTTTCCTCCCTCTTCCATTATCTTGTTTAATGTTATCTTTGTGTCCTCTAACATACTTTTATGTTCACTCTCTTCCCATGAGGTTGTTTTTGGGGGCACATAATTTATCACAAACTTTCTGTTCTTCTTATCTCTGTCTTCTACTTCCATCATTATCATTTCTACTGTATTCTTTCCATATGTGACACCCTTCACGTTTATATCCTTCTTAGTTAGGAACATAACTCCACCCCCTTCCTTTTTCACTCTGTTTCTAATCCAATAATTATATGCATCATGTCCTACACTGTTGGGTGGTAGTGGACCTTTTAATTTTGTTTCTACAATTCCCATTATGTCTGGTTCTTTTTCTTTCAAGTAATCATTCAGTTCGTTCAATCCTGTTATTAATCCATCTATATTTGTGTAAGACACTCTTAGTTTTCTGCCACTTCCATTGTGTTCTCTGTTTCCCTTTTGTTTTTCTCTTGTATGTCGACTTTCTTCAGTTTCATATTCACTACTCTCCAATAGAATCTCTCTTTTTCTGACTCCGTTCTTATCTCGTTTTTTTCCTTTGCTTCAAGTCTTTTCTGTTTTTCTTCCTCTCTTTCCTCTTTATTCATTTCCCTTTTTATCCATACCTTTTTATATTGTTCACTTGTTGCTAGTTTCCCTGTTTTGGATAAGATATTCTCAGCCGTAGTTTGTGACCTGAATTTAATCTTGATTGGTCTGGTCTTGTCTGTACTATATTTCCCTAGCCTGAATTTCTCTTCGATTTGTTTCATTATTTCTGGTTCATCTTCCTGAACTAATTCTAGTAAATTTCTTACTTTTTCATTTTCCTCTTTGATTCTTGTGGTTCTATCTGGGTTATGTTTCTCTTCCATTCCTAATATAATTATACATTTCTTTTTGTCTGCTAAGTCTCTTACTATATTCTCCTTCTGTCTCATCACTTTAATAACTGAGTTTTCAGTTTGTTCATTCATTTGCTGTCTGATTATGTCAGTGAATGCAACCTTGCTATTTTCATGAATTTTTTTCCAGCCCTCCTTGTTCTCCATATTATTCTCCTTTAAGACTTTATTCTCATATTTTACTTCTTTTAACTATTGTTTTAATTCTTCAATTTCCTTAGTTAAGTTTTTGTTCGCCCTCTCTAGTTCTTCCAATTTTTCAATTCTTCGTATCATACTGTCAACATTACCGAACCTACGCTCCAAGTCCTCGTTCATCTTATCGACCTTCTCTTCTGGTCTTGTCAGTCGGGGGGGGGGGGTTGTGTCCCCCCCACCCTCTTTAAATCCCTTGAAAATATTCTCATCACTTTCTACTGTATTGCTCCTATCTATACTTCTAATCTTCACATTCCTATTAGACATGTCGTCATCCTCCAGCTCGTCTTGCGGTCGCTTGTCCACCTTTCGGCGGCCCGTTAGGGCCAATTCCTCCACCTCCTCATTACCTTCCATTTCCCCAGCAATCCCTCCCCCTCTCCTCTTTCCTTACTTTCCCACTACCCCACGAGCAATTTCCCCCCACCCTGCAAATACAAAAAGGCACTTCTCTTTGCGTTGGGATCCACAATCTGCACTTTTCTTCAGAACGTTCTTCAAGCCGTCCGTTCGTTGAAAGTGTGTGTGTGTGTGTGTGTGTGTGTGTGTGTGTGTGTGTGTGTGTGTGTGTGTGTGTGTGTGTGTGTGTGTGTGTGTGTGTGTGTGTGTGTGTGTGTGTGTGTGTGTGTGTGTGTGTGTGTGTGTGTGTGTGTGTGTGTGTGTGTGTGTGTGTGTAAGCAATGGACAGGACAGAACTTACAGGTCAGCAGCATGATGAGCAGCAATACTTGGATTGTTGATTTCTTCTCCTAAAGCTTCCAACTTCTTGCGGTAATCATCAAAATCTCCATCAATCTCATTGATAGTCTGGTCTTCAATGACCCATAAGATACGCTCGGTTTCGCGTATAAGTCTTTCGTCGTGAGATGCAATGATTAGCCCTCCATTTAATTCCGAATGGCTCCAGCAAGTGCATCAATACTTTCAGTTCGAAGCTTTAAGAATCATTTAGATAAACGCCTAAGCAAGATGCTGTAGTGATTATCATTTGTTTTATATTATTTGTTTTTGTTTTGTCATCATTTGTCTGTTTGATTCTCATTAATTATTAGTTATATGTCAATTTATCATTATTTACTATTTATCTGTTTGTTTATTATTCAACTATACTTATGCATTTATTTATGTATTTTATTTGTTATTTACATTATTATAGTTTCTATTCATTTATTATTATTTTGATCTTTTTTCGCATCCGACCTCTATATGAACCAAACGGTCTCCTGTCGGTATGCTCCGCCTTTGTAATCCTTTGTAATCCTTTGTAATATCCAAGTTGTTGGTAGGTTCATCAAAAAATCGGTACATCTGGTGCATTGAGACAGAGTTCTGGAAGGGCTACTCTGGCATTCTGACCAAATTAAACATCTCTGTATGTGATTCCTCAGCTGTCAAGTGCTCACCAGAGTGCTGATCAAACCTTTCAATTTTCAAACGATCTATTTCCTCACCTCACCATCAGTTGGAGTCAACTCACTCACAGTCAATTCTAAATATGTGGATTTGCCAACTCCATGTGGACCTACAATTGCAAATCTACTCTCCATATCAATACCAAAGTCTGTTTTTTTCTGAGAAGTTGTTTGTGTCCTGAGTGGGCAAATGAAACGTTGTAAAGACCCAAGACAGGAGGCTGAATAGGTGGTGGTTCTGGAAATGAAAAATTGACAAAATATTCCTTTGGTTTTTCTAGAAGTTCAGCAGGGCCATTCTCCTCCTTTTCTCGCTTGCTCTTGGCTCTCTTCTTCTCTTCTTTTCGGGTAAGAACTTCCTTCTGCTTCTTCTCAGCTTGCTTCTTGGTGACTCCTGATGCCTTCATTTCAATAACAACAACAATAATAATAATAATAATAATAATAATAATAATAATAATAATAATAATAATAATAATAATAATAATGATGATGATGATGATGATGATGATGATGATGATGATGATGATGATGATGATGATGATGATGATGATGATGATGATGATGATGATGATGATGATGATGATGATGATGATGATGATGATGATGATGATGATGATGATGATGATGATGATGATGATGATGATGATGATGATGATGATGATGATAATAATAATAATAATAATAATTCGTGAGTTAACAGTGGTAGTGGTTCACTGACAATATACAATTTTTCCTAATTTTATGACTAGACTTATTTGAGTTAAAGAATGTGCACTGTGTACGGAATGGCGTTCGCCGCGCGCGCGCGTGTGTGTAATTACCTAGTTGTAGTTTAAGATATAGCTTCTGCCTCCACCAAACAATCTTTGCCTTGAATCAGTTTATGGTCTTCATCCAACTTGTTCCATAAGGCTACACATCTATACGGAAAGCTGCACTTATTAACATCTTTAAAGCAAGTTTACTTTTTTAAAATCTTACCTTAGCTTCTTGTTGATCTTTCATCCCATACTAGCACATCCCCTGGTATATTTTTTATTATCTAAATGTCATTATTATGTTTCTCCGTCTCTCTTCGCTCTTCCATGGGCTCAGAAATTTGCCTTACGAGGAGAGGCTTAGGCACTTTAACTTACACTCTCTAGAAAGACGCAGACTGTGGGGTGATCTAATAGAGGTGTTCAAGTGAATCAAAGGCTTTAACAAGGGTGATGCAAACAAGGTCATCATTTTAAAACAACGGGGCAGAACTCGCAGTAATGGTTATAAACTGGAAATATTTAGATTTAATATGCAAGAATTGGTTTACTAATAGGGTGGTCGACGAATGGAATAAACTTAGTAACCATGTAGTAAGCGCTGAAACTATCAGTTGTTTTAAGAAACGATTAGACAACTTTATGGATGGGGATGATAGGTGGTGTTGGATACGGAGCTGCCTAGTGTAGGCCTTATGGTCTCTTGCAGTCTCCTTCATTCTTATGTTCTTATGTTTTTATGTTCCAGGTTCCTCAGTCTTTCGTCATATGTCGTGTCATCGGAAACATCCTCGCTGAAGTCCTTTGTATTATTTTCCTTGTACAATACCTTTCATTACACCTCTGGGCCGGATCAATCTTTCCATTGATTTCTTTTCATCACGTCCTTTTTGGGTGGTTTTCGGAAATTGTTTTCGGAAACGGCAAGTGATAGTGTTACCTAATTTTCAAAATCATAAAATTGATCTCCCATAACGAATGCACAAATTTTGTCGTCGCACGGAAACGAGATGTGTTCTAGGTTAGGTTAGAGTAGATTAGGTTAGAGTAGATCATGATAGATCAGATTATATTAGATAAGGTTGATTATCGCATATAATCCCACAAAACGACGAAAAAATTATGAATGCCTTCAATCTTTACCTACAGATCTGATCAATTCGAAAACCAATTATTAATCTTATCATTAATGAATTTCCAATGATTTATTACTGAAAAAATATATACTTTCAGGAATAGTTCTCTAAACAGCGTGACATAAAAGCGAAGATACTGACTTTTGTCCAAAACGTTAGAATTACTTACTAATTTAAGGTATTCTGATGGGCAGCTTATACTTACTATTGTTTTATTATACTTCCACTTGTTTGCATAGTTTGCGTAGTCATATTCGTCTTTTACGAGTTCCCATACACACAGGTAGAATTGTGAGTAAAGGGCCTTAATTTTACAGCTGTATTGTGAAAAAATGAACTCAGTTGTGCTCTGATACCGTCCTCTCATTATACAGACTTGGAGAAGCAGTATAACAGTATCAAGCCATGGGCTTCTCTTCGGAAGCCAATCCTCCTTATTTCCTACCTGTAGCAGCTTCGGCACAAGGATGAGTGGGTGGATGAACAAAGACTGAAGTAGATATTGAGTACAAGGTCCTATTCAACAACACATTTCCAACAGAACTACGCAGTTGCAACGAAATACAAGTGTTTGACACGTCACAGCGCATTTGTCGGAAGGGGGAACGACACTAGCATAGAATTTGGGAACCCCTGTGCTATCACTACTCTGTCGCCCTCGTTGCCGGCAACATGAGATCTCTGACTGTGCTCTGCGCCTTCCTAGCGTTCCTCTCCCTGTGGACAATCGTAAGTACCGAAGCGACTAATCCGAAGTTTATCCTTTCACAGTCGTAGCGCGTTTTGTTGACTCTGTGTTCAACGACGGTCGATTTCAATTGGTTTAGGTGATGTGTTCACTCAGATAAAGTATATATATATATATATTTTTTTTTTTGCTTGTAACCACGAGGAAATTAAAGATCGGAATACTGAACGTTTTCATCTATTAAGACATTTTCGTACTTTGAAAATGTCTTAATAGACGAAAACGTTCAGTATTCCGATCTTTAATTCCCTCGTGGTTACAAGCAAAAATCTTTATTCACGTGTTTTTTGTGATTAGTGTTGCACACACACATATATATATATATATATATATATATATATATATATATATATATATATTATGTAATGTATGTATGTATGTATTTATGTACAACACTGAATGGGTCCCAGTGAATAGATTTACATTTATCAACCACAATTCACTTTAATTCTAAACCATCAGCGTCGGGGAACTAGGCGGAGACATACATGCAGAAACTGATACGTGGTCAAGCGAAGGACTCGAACCCCCGCTCACACGTAACAGGTGACCATTGACTAACCCATTGCGCTATCAAGAGAGATATAAGTTGAGCGCAACTTTCTTATATTTGTATGCTCGAGTTACATACACGAATTTTTGCGTTCAACCCACCTCCGTCATGATAGTGCAATTGGTAGTATGCAGACGTTCGAAAGTATTTGTAAAACGCTGAATGAGGATATTTTCCACGTCTATTAATTGCACTATTATGGCGGAGGTGAGTTGAACGCAGAAATTCGTGTATGTGTATGTAACTCGAGCAATGGGTTAGTCAATGGTCACTTGTTACGTGTGAGCGAGGGTACGAGTCCTTCGCTTGACCACGTATCAATCTCTGCAGGTATGCCTCCGCCGAGTTCCTCGACGATGACGGCTTAGAATTAAAGTGAATTGTAGTTGATAAATGTATATACGAGTATATATATATATATATATATATATATATATATATATGTGTGTGTGTGTGTATACATGTATACATATATATATATGTATATATATATGTACATACACATATATATGTATACATATGTATATATGTATACATATGTATATACATATATATATGTATATACATATATATATACACATATATACATGTATAAATATACATATATACATAAATACATATATATATAAATACATATATATACATATATAAATATACATGTATACATATATATATAAATATGAATATATATATATATATATATTTATATATATATATATATATATATATATATATTAATAAGTATTTTAGACAAATGATTTGGATGATGGAGAACATAAACACAGGGGAACGCTCGGAACCCTGTGTACAGAGAGTGTACGGAAAACTGTAATTGAAGTTTATGTACCGAATTTAATTATCTTTTCGGATACTTGGGAAAGGTCGTTTTTTTGGCGTGTTCTAGAATTAAGATACTAGTTTGTTTAGCTAAATTGATAAACCTTCTTCGATGGTTCGATGAATTATTAGTTGAAATATATGCTGATTCTACTATTCTTCTAGTGAATTTATCAAAACCTTTATGTAGCATTTCAGCTCCTCTCCAGTTTGGTAAATGATCTAGTTTTTCCGCATGAACTACTAAAGAATTAGATGTCCTATGTGCTTTTATGTCGTTTTTATGTTCATAAATTCTTTTATCTAATCCCCTTGATGACTCGCCATAATATGCCATTGAGCAACTATTGCACGGGATTTTGTATACGACACTGTTTTCGGAATTGGTTCTCTTTTCGGAAGTCTTTATCAAATCACCTATCCTCTTATTAGTTATTTTAGCTATGTTTATACCTGTTTTTGTTAAATATTTGTCTATCATTGGTGACGTATCTGAGCCAGGTACTGATACAAAATTGGTAGTATTTTATAATTTCTTTCTTTCTTTCCACGATTATGAATATTTATTGCTTTTCTTTTTGTTCTCCGCAACATTCCCTCTGGATATCCAAGTTTGTCAAAGATTTTCATAATATAATCAAATTCGTTTTCTAGGTATTCTTTGCTACAGATTCGTAGTGCCCCGAGAAAAAAGTCTATTACTATACCACTCTTTGTCCTATCATCATGTGCGGAAAAGTAATGTACTAAATCCTCTTTGTTTGTTTCCTTTCTGTATACTGAGAAAGCCACAGTTTTTCCTACTTGTCGTATTAATGTATCGAGGAAGGGCAATTGTCCATTTTGTTCCTCTTCTACGGTGAACTGAATATTGCTGTTGACCACGTTAAGCATTCTCACTTCATTATTTATATTGGTGTTTTCGGGGATGATAGCGAGGACGTCGCCTACATATCTAAACCAATGTGATCCCCACCATTAATTCTGATAGTTTTCTTTTTCCAATAACTCCATATATGGAGAGGCCATCACTGCACTTAAAGGACTACCCATAGCGAGACCTCTGTGTTGTTCATACTCGTCACCATTAAAAGTAAACGCACCGAAATTTACGCATAAATCTATCAATTCTATATAATCTTGTTTTCTTACGGTATCGTTCATATCTTTTATTACTCTCTTTACTGCCTCTAACGCACCGTTAATGGAAACATTTGTAAATAAAGCCTTAACATTATAGCTTACTAACTTTTTCCCCGTGAAATCTAAATCCTTTAGTCTTGTCAAAAGATCGTTAGAATTTTTTAAATGTGTATTACTGACCGACCCCATTGCCTGTGATAACGGTTTGGCTAGACATTTCATTAGCCTGTGGGGTGCACTGCCAACCCCTGAAGTTATGGGTCGCATTGGAGCGTTAGGTTTGTGAATTTTTGGTATATCGCGCATCCTGGGAGGATTGGGGTCTTCCTCCAGAAGTCCCATTAATTTTTTTCCTTTTTCAATTTTATTAAGAATTTTTCTGGCATGTATTTTGAATTTATCTGCTTCACTCATTGCGAAACCTATATGTTTTTTGTGATAAGTATTGTCGTCATCTAAGAGCTCCAACATTTTACTGATATAGTCCTCTTTTGATAGGATCACGATACCACCTCCTTTATCTACATTAGTGATTACTATGTCTTTGTATAATCCAAGATTTATTAAAGCTTTCTTGAATCTTCTGGGGATGACGCATTTGTTTTTATTGGCTAACGCTTGGTAACATGTGATAACCCCCTGTTTGAATCCTTTTTCAATATCGCTGTCACTCCATCTATAACTTCTCTTAATGAAATCTGTGAACCCCCTTGTGTTAATACCAGGGTCGAACTTAAGACCTAGCAATAGAGCTTGAATTTCAGTATTTGATAATCTCCTATCTGAAAGATTTGTTATTATTTCACACCTACAAATTTTATTCCAATCGCTGTTGTCACATAGATTCTTAATTTTCGTTCTAGTCTTTCACTCTGTGATGACTTTTCTTTTTCTAATTTCCAAATTAGGTGTGATGGTAATTGCACTTCAAATCTACAAGTACATTTATGAGTCGGTGGGCATATGTCTGATGGGCAAATGTCCGGTGACCAAATATCAGGTTTAGGTGTTCCGTTATTATGGAGCCTTTTCCATATTGGTAGTTTCACTTTATCACGTAATGTTTCTCTTTTGTTGTCCAAATATTTACAAGCTTCTTCTAAATATACTTTAGCACACTTACCGAACGGGTTGTTCTCACTAACCAGTTGCTTCGGAGCCGATCTAGGAAGGACCTTTTCTTCCAAGTAATCCTGTAGAAATTTTCGTTGTAGTACAGATCTATCCAACTTGCGTCTTCTGTGGTATTCCTGCCAAATAACCTCCTGTTGCTCTCCATCATTTGACATATTGATAAGTATTTTAGACAAATGATTTGGATGATGGATAACATTAACACAGGGGAAGGCTCGAAACCCTAAACACTCTAACGTTTCGTTCGCATAGAACTTCTTCAGAGAGTGTACGGAAAACTGTGATTGAAGTTTATGTACCAAACTTAATTGTCTTTTCGGATACTTGGGAAAGGTCGTTTTTCTGGCGTGTTCTAGAATTAAAATACTAGTTTGTTTAGCTAAATTGATAAACCCTCCTCGATGGTTCGATGAATTATTAGTTGAAATATATGCTG
>NC_134805.1:18736245-18741245 GCF_046742065.1 Oratosquilla oratoria
TATTTGCTGCTGCTATTCAATTTGTTTGTATTTTCTCTTATGCAGGAAATCTACGAAAATCAAAATATTCCAACGAAGAAAAAAAAGGTAAGTTATTCTTAATGAAAGCACATGGAACAGAAAATGTGAAAGAACTGTAGTGACACTTGTAATCGTCGAGCAAACTTCACCGTTCGGTTTTCTTCTTCCAACTTTTTTTTACTGCCTTATTATAAGATTATCTTTCTTTCTATTCCGTACACAGTGCGCCAACGAGAACAAAATGTGCCCAAGCAAATGAAAAATAAGTTGTAGTTGTTCATAATAAAGATCAAATCGTAATTCTAATCACAAGGGACATAATCGAGAAGCGTACTATTGTGTGAATATCAACAATGCAGGACCTCATAAAAAAAATCCTCAGGGCAAACTCTCAATACACAGAAATCAGCTAAGGTAGTATGCAGTCAAAAAAAAAAAAAAAAAGGAGTTGGAAGAGAGGCACGAAAGAAATTATCTACATTGAACAAGAATGCTAGTAGGGAGAAATGTATGCGTAGTTGCGTAGTGTGAGTGCATAAGACAAAAAGAACGCTACTGGATACCAACACCCAACACCAATGTCGAATATATCTTTCAGTGCATAATATTTGATATATTCTCTATGTACAAAACTCAAGAAGAGAACGAAAAAACGTAGAGAGTGAACAATTTCACATCAGGTTTAATGACCGCTTTATGGGACGATAGCCTTAAAAAAAATACTCCCTTAGCACAAGAGATGTTTTCTATAAGCAACACTTTATTAAAACAACAAAATCTAAATTTGGGTAGCTTTCATAAATGATGGGCAAGAAAATGTTAAGATTTCACTTCCATAACAAAATGCTCTATAAAATGAATACCGTTTGTGTCCAGGTGTATGGGAAACAACAACATAAAACGTATTAGTTGAATATTCAATAATCTTTAAGAAAATCGTAGAAATAGAAACACTTAAAATGGCAGAAATGCCCAAAAGAGAACGTGCACTCAATAGCGTGTGTGTGTGTGTGTGTGTGTGTGTGTGTGTGTGTGTGTGTGTGTGTGTGTGTGTGTGTGTGTGTGTGTGTGTGTGTGTGTGTGTGTGTGTGTGTGTGTGTGTGTGCGAGAGAGAGAGAGAGAGTAAATAAGCCATGCCATTACTAAATATTTATTCAAAACTGTGACTAGAATAAAAGAAAAAAAACATTATCTCATTTGTTCTTTCTTTCTCACGCCCGAACTGATGAAGAAGTGGATTGTGACACATCAACTACCTACTGCTCGAAAGTCTGCAATAGAAGAGATAACATTTTGGGACAATGTAATAAAAAGAAAAAGTGTTGTGGGTGTCGTTCGAAAGGAAAGTGTAATTTGCCCAAAAAATGCACACCCAAACCAAAGCGATGCGTGGCAGGCACAATCATAGACAAGGCCTGCAAAAACAATGATGACTGCACATGCTGTCTAACAGGTGAGTACATTTACCGCGTTCTCTTCTTCCCCAACACACCCTGTTCGCCATCCCTTACACGGCTAGGAGTGATGAAGGAACGTACTGTAGTATTATCATTATAACCATCGCTATCATCAATCAAACTAATGTCCCTGATCGTTCTTTGGACAAGCAAAACGATTAACTAGGAAGAGGAATGTTGTTGTGTAGTATGTTGCCTAGTATAATAATCTGGACGGAAGTAGACTGGAATCTGTAAAGTTAAATAGATGCTTGTAAAAAAAAAATCACCTTAAAACTATATCATATAGTATGTCTTATGTACAGTATATGCATGATATCCATCATGTTTTTTGTAACTAAACTAGACGCTAGATATGCCCCGTCCAATATGATAAATATTTATTATGATGTTAAGATAAGAGGGAGGGTGGAGGGGTGTGGAGTGTATTCAGGGATGGAATGGGTGGGAATCATTTTATGCCTTTTCCTTTTTGGCTACCTCCCTTGTAAGGGGGAAAAGCCTTGGTATATATATATATATATATATGTATGTATATGTATATATATGTATGTATATGTATATATATGTATGTATATGTATATATATGTATGTATATGTATATATATGTATGTATATGTATATATATGTATGTATATGTATGATGTTAAACTCTATACATTGGATGTTACTGATGTCCTATCTATACACATTACCCCATTTATGATGTTGGTTTCTGGAGTGACAGAAGTCGATGGTCTTCCCTCTTTCACCAGACGAATGCGAACCTTCCTCAACTGCATGCAAGGACAAGTATGGCCTCTGCCAACCAAGTTGCAACAAACGGGACACAGAAGAAAATGTTAGGTGTACAGGAGGTTGCGTATGCTGCACGTGCACGCCGAAGAAGAACAAATGTCTTTACCCCAAAAAATGTGTGTACGATAGAAGTCTTTGTATGCCAGACACTATAGAAGCCAAAGGGTGCAAGAATAAAAGAAGCTGCACTTGCTGTACACCAAGTAAGCTTCTAAATTTATTTTGCATCTCATTGCATGAAAAAATTATTGCTTTTTCATATTTGCATGTACGTGATGACATGGAATCAAAAGTGAAAAGTTGTGGTTGAAAAAAAAAATATATATATACAATATATTTTTTTTAACAGTAGACCTTAGCACTACTACTGAATCTACGTCTACTACTACCACGACCACAAGTTAGTACACTGAGCCCATTTTTCCCCCTTTGACAATGAGCAATAATCAGTAGAGCGGATGTCTTTTGTGGCACTGTGAGGATTTCTTTTGTGGCACTCAGCGAGTGAGAAGGCTCTGAACTCTTTCTGGACTAACATGTCTCGTTTCGCTGTGTTTCCTATTGAAACTTCATTCTAATCTCTAATTTAAAAATGAATCAACCTTTCCCTGAATTCCCTAGTGAGTCAAGAGCAGCGATCTTACTTAAGACGGGACATGTGGTACTGAGAGAGGGACGTCAGAGAGAAGCTGCTCCCTGAAACCTTATCCAAAATCCTTCAACGCCTTTACCTGCAGGTCCCAGGTGCAAGTGGCGAATTTGGAGCGTAGGTAACAGGGAGATAATCCTCTTTGACGTCATCACAAACATCTATATGTGACTTATCACACAAAAAATCGAAGGACACTTACACCAACTCCGAACACTTGATGTTTTAGCATACCATGGGGGTGGGGGGACCTACACAACACCAACCCTTAGGAACACACGAGAGGAGTAAAACGAAAACGAAATAAAATCCTGGACCAGTCCCACAGCTTGAACACCAAACGCTAGTGCACAACCCCCTACCAAAAGATTAAGCGAAGCTGTACATGCTGTAGATGTCATTAGATGAAAAATGGTCAGTTGTTCATATATGCATGTACACACACACACACACACACACACACACACACACACACACACACACACACACACACGCACACACGCACACGCACACACAGTTGGAACAAGTTAGATGAGAAAGTGGTGTGTGCAAAAACAATACATGAATTTAAAAATTGTTTAGATAAAATGAGAAATGAAGACGGGACCCTACGAGCATAGCTCCCCTTCCCGTAAAAAACAACTAGGTAAATACACACGCTCACACACACACACACACACACACACACACACACATATATATATGTATGTGTGTGTATATATATATATATATATATATATATATATATATATATATATATATATATATATATATATATATATATGTATATATATATATATATATATATATTTCAGATATATGGGATAGGAGGAAAACTGTTATGAGCAATCAAGAGTTTTTACGAGAGTAGTAGAGTTTGTGTTACGATTAGAAATGGAGAGAGTGAGTGGTTTGAGGTAAAAGTGGGACTTCGTCAGGGATGTGTTATGTCGCCCTGGCTGTTTAATCTATACATGGATGGGGTGGTGAGAGAGGTGAATGCAAGGATAGTGGGTCAGGGATTGGAGATGGTTAAAGAAAATGGAGAAAAGTGGGAGATATGCCAGTTGCTGTTTGCTGACGACACTGCACTTGTAGCAGGATCAGAGGAGGGATTGAGGAGGTTAGTGACAGAGTTTGGGAAGGTGTGCGAAAGAAGGAAGTTAAAGATAAATGTGTGTAAAAGTAAGGTGATGAGATGTACAAGGGGAGAAAGTTACAGCATACTGGAAGTGAGTATTAAGGGAGAGAGACTGCAAGAAGTGAATAGTTTTAGGTACTTAGTTGCGAATGTGGCAGAAAAGGGAAGAGTGGGGGTGAAGGTAGAATGTAAATTGAGAGAAGCGAGTAAATGTCTTGGTGGATTAAAAAGTGTAATAAGAAATAGACATTTGGTAATGGATGCTAAGAGGAGATTGTATGAAGGATTGATTGTGCCGACAGCACTGTACCGAGCAGAAATATGGGGAGAGAAGAAGTTTTAATGTGTTTGAGATGAAACGTCTGAGAAGTATGATAGGGGTTACTAGGCTAGATAGCGTAAGGAATGAGGAGGTGAGGAGGAAAAGAGTGGTGGAAAGGGAGTTGGGAGATAGGGTTGATGAAAGAGTATTAGGATAGTTTGGACACATGGAAAGAATGAGTGAAGAAAGACTAGTAAAAGAGGTGTAGAAGTCAGAGGTGGAGGTATTGAACATTATGGGGCGACCTAGAATGAGATGAATGGATGGGGTAAAAGGGGTATTGGAAAAGAGGGGAATGTCTGTTGAGGAAGAACGGGAGAGGACAGAAGATAGGGGTGAATGGAGAACGATTGTGTATGGATGATGCTGTAATGCATGAGGGGGAGTGGGTGAGGGATGGGGGTGAGTATGTGTGAAAAATAAATTGACAGCCCAAAAGGATTTCTCCCCATGTTCTCCTTTTCTGCATAAGGAGATGGAGAGGGGGGTTTGCTGATTTAATGAAGCGGCCTTGCTGTGGATGTGCTGTGTCTTGCAACACTGTTTCTGACCCAAGGCAGTGGACAGGATGCAGGGATGACCCGTCATCCAGGAGGTGCTGAGATAAGAGGG
>NC_134805.1:18748745-18756245 GCF_046742065.1 Oratosquilla oratoria
AAAGTTGCAGAGAGCACTATTACAAGAATAAGGACAATAATACTTCTAAAAATGCAATGGAACGAAAGGAAACGCATAAATATATAAAGGAAAAATATTATCTAGAAAGTAACATTGCAAGGATCTTTACTATCGATCAGCTTGCTAGTGTTAGTCCTGGTTTGTTGGGTGGCAATAACAGAGGGGTGAGACGGTTAAACGAGATTTGTTTGTAGGTCGAGTTTATAACCTACTTTTGCAACAAAACCTGTCACTACATCCTCTTTGCTCACTGAGAAAGAATTGATTTTATCAATATAAAGAAAACAGTTTAGGATTGTGTACTTAGGACTTTGAAAATGTTCGAGAATGCTAAGATCTCAGAAAGTGAAGAGAGCTAAACCAGAAAGTAATTTGATAAGTCGCCTAGTGCATACGACAGAAATCCAGACATTTTATTTCCGCTTCATAATAATACAAATAAACTCCTCCCACAATTCTTTACTTTACTGTTGGACTTTTATGCAAAGAAGGGAGACAATATTCGTATGGCAAAGGTTCAGAAAACAAAAGGTTTAATTAAGGGAACTAGGAAGTACGATGACGGTTGTGATTATAATTAATTATAGGTAATATATTTTTGTATTCATGAAAAGCTTATTTCCTTTACCAGTTGATTATATTGTGATGACATTAGAATTGTAATAAGTGAAGCTGAGAAAGAAGCAGTGTCATTAGTATAATAAATAACCCTCTCATTGACGGCCGAATTGGCTGGCGGGAACGCAGGTGTTCCAAGCAATATATTCAAGATGGCGCGTGGGGAGCAAGGGACCAAACTCTTTCTCCACGGCTCTCCATTCTGTTATGTTTATTTCTAGATGTTTCTCTCCCGTAGTTCCACATTTCTTTAATCGTCTTTGTAAATTCTCACTCCCAGTCTACTCTGTCATCTACGTTACCATTTTCCTAATATTAAATACTACTTGCATCTTTGATCTCCTAGATATCATTCGTACATTCCTAAAATCAACCGTCATAGGTCATGTCAGTGTTCAAGTTTTATTTTTCAAAGGTCATAGTTGGAAACTCAAATCGATGTGTCATGTTATCTTGCCTCCGCCAGCTTTATGTGGATACTTGCGCCATTACTTCCATTGGCCCCGCAACACAGTGACGCATTTTACAAACATATTTCTGAATAAGCAAAAACCAAACACCTTTATTCAGAAAACGGGAAAAATCGACACAATTAGGGTTTAGAATTTTAGATAGATAAGAGCCAACCGTTTACCCCAAGTTAGTCCCACCGTGAGATGAAACCGTATCAACACGGATCACCATGTTGAAGGAACTAAGCCACTTGCACAGAATATGATTACACATTAACGCATATGATACACGAATTTTTACATTTGTTAGTTATGTATATATTACCAGACCGTCGTCTGGTGTATTCATTTCCGTACACTGAAACAAAAACAAATAAAAATTGATGACGTAATAGGATTCCGTTGACATGAAGTTGAAAAAATGCTAAAAACTAAAAGTTCTTTTTATATTAAATATATAATCAAAATCACATTGTTTATTTTACCTTATTTTATTGCTAGCATGTAACTAAATGAAGAAGATGATAGTAATGAACAAATTCGACGTGGTTATTCAAGTTCAACCTGTTTTCACTAGATCATATGAGCGTCAATCAGTACATTGTGTATGTACACTGTCTATGGACCACTTGCATTAAATTCAACTGTTATATTCGTGAAATATGGATATTTAAATAAGATATAATCAAGTTGCATTTCTTAAAAAAACATTATTCATCCATTGCTTACTATCAGTTATCACCGCCAGAGGGGATGGCACGTCAGCTGGGGTTACTGGAAACTGCTCGACAATTTTTGGTAAGATAATTTATCTTATCCGTCTTCCGTTTCTATTTCCCTAACTCGAATTGATACAAAGTATTACAAAGGCAAAGCATGCCGAAAGGAGACCTTTTGATCCATATCTAGGTCGGATGCAAAAAAAAAAAAAAAAAAAAAAAAATCATATTAATAATAAATTAAAACTATAACAATGTAAATAACAATTAAAATACATAAATAAATGCATTGGTATAGTTGAATAACAAACAAACAGGTAAATAGTAATTGATAATAAACTGACATATAACTAATAATAAATGAAAATCAGACAGACAAATTATAACAAAACAAAAACAAATAATATAACATAAATTATAATAATTACAGCATCTTACTTAGGTATTTATCTAAATGATTCTTAAAGCTTCGAACTGAACTACATTGCACTACCTGTGCAGGAAGTTTATTCCATTCATTAACTACACGGTTGGCAAAGTTGTTTCTACCTACTTCCAAATTGAATCTATTTCCGGACAGTTTGAGACCATTGTTTCTTGTCTGATTCTCATTCAATGTGAAAATTTGGTCACTTTTGATGTTGTCAATTCCCTTTAAAATCTTAAAGACCTGTATCAAGTCACCTCTGAGTCTACGCTTTTTTAGGGAAAACAGATTCATGTGCTTAAGTCGATTTTCGTATGATTTATTTTTGATATTTGGAATCAGTTTTGTGGCTCGCCGTTGTACTTTTTCCAGTCTGTCAATGTCTTTAATGAGATTCGGTGACCATACGGAAACAGCATATTCCAAATGTGGACGAACTAACGATTTATATAGCGATTGATACAGCGATGATTTCTATGCAGATACTAACCTAGGGTTTTGGAAGCCCCCAACTCAAACTATTGATAAAGAGATGAATGATAGGCAGAATCATTGCAATGGTTTTTGAGAACCTTGACGCCTGGTATTATTTTTGTTCAGTACCGGACACGCCTAAGAGACCCCTTTGTAATAGCTCAAGGAAGCTGATAAAGTAAGACGACGTTAGCACGGGGAACGGTATTATTTTCTAGTTTCTTGAGTCTTTTATTGTGTTGTTTTAGATTAGGATGGTCAATGTTATTGTGCAGGCAATGCAAACTACTCTATGCCGTCATTGGTTGTGTTCTATGACGTCATACATATATCTTTATAGCTAGCAATTATATTCGTTTGATAGAAAGAGATGGATAGAAATGGATCTAAACTAAAATAGACCACAATAGAAATATAACTAAAAAGCTAGAACATACCAAAACAGTATATTAAATATAATCTTAGATACAAGTAAATTCTTGATGGCCGAGAATTATCAGTACTTTCCTTCTCTATCTTTATGATGCTACACTTGTTTCTGGCGATTTTCTAAGAGTTAACTTCCTTCGTAAATAAAATAGGTCAACTCGAGCAAGGAAAGTGGAAATAATTATCACAAAGAATAGATAATTACAGGATAGGTAAGAAATTAAACCAAACAAACATGGAGAACGCAGTGTGTCGTTACTATCATGTAGTGACGTTTTAAAAATAAAAATTATTTTGCACATGCACATGTTACTAAATGGGTTCAATTGAAATTCAATTTCCTATCATATTTCTTGGTTTCCTTCAAATCTAACCGAATGGAATATTGAATCCTATCGATATTTTGGTGATTTCTTTGTGGACTAAGAAATCCCGCATTCGCTTATGACGGAAGAAAACTCGCTCAAAAAATAAAAGTTAATTATTTTCATCTACCATTGTCCCTCGCCTCAGCTACTTTTCCTTAAATCTTCGTTACGATTTTGTTTCTATGGATAGAAATACTATTCATTGCTGATAGAATACAATTGTCTTCAGATCATAACACTGACCGTCAATCTTATACCTCCCGCGGTGAAGACTCGTATCTATCTATCTATCTCACTGACCCTTCATTCAAAAGAAGGTAAAAATAAATGGAAATTGATTATGGATAGGAATGGGCTGGGTGTGAGTAGGTACATTTCTTGGATAAGGGGACGAAAGCCTCTTAGTATAGAAATAAAAGTCTTCACCGTGGGAAGTGTTTTATATGCGGTCGATGGCCCTAGGCTACTACAAAGTAACCTCAGGTGCATTCAGAGCGTCTCGGGTTTAGATTATTCTTATCTAACTGGAGATAAGAGTGTCTGTGAAGACACGAAGGGAAACGGTCTCTGACCTCACTCTAAGTCTAGACAGAAATACATATACCAAAGTTTTTTTTTTATAAGGTAGCCAAAAAACAAGGCATAAAAACCACCCCCACTCATTCCATCCCCATTACACTCCACTCCCCTCCACCCTCTTCCCTCCCTCTTATCTTGGCACCTCCTGGAGGACGGGTCATCCCTGCATCTCGCCCACTGCCCTGGGTCAGAAGCAGTGTCGCAAGACACAGCACATCCACAGCAAGGCCGCTTCATTAAATCGGTGACCCCCCTCTCCGTCCCCCCCATGCATAAAAGGAGAAGACGGGGAGAAATCCCTTCGGGCTGCGTCAAATTTTGCTCACACATACTACCTCATCCCCCATCCCCCCACCCATTCCACCTAAACAACATTAAACACTAATTACATTTTAGTTAGCATTACAAAGTTATCTTTGCTATCCCTCTGAGGCAGCGTTCCTTAACCAGCCAAGGTTCCCCGGAACCCGAAGGTTCCTCAAGAGGTCCCTAAGGGTTCCGCGAGAACAAGTGAGATAAGCTAATGCACGTTTGATTTTTTATTCAATTTCATATACAGAATATAATTAAACACGCACGACCTATTTTTGGTTATTGTAATAATGTAATATAGACATCATTCTAACCTATCATTACGATGAAAATAAAATGAGAAAGATATGGCGCTTTTTTTTTTTTCCTTTTTTTTGCGCAGGGGTTCCTTGAGACATGCAATTTATTTTAAAGGTTACGCAAGGGTAAAAAGGTTGAGAAACGCTGCTTTGAGGTACAGTCACAACGTTGCCACCGACAGGGTCTGGGTACACCTAACACAGAAACTCTTGTCTTCATTTTCTTAGGAGGCTAACCTCCGACCAATTGACGAACTTGTTGCTTCCGCGTTCTTCGGAGCTTGGATGAACCTGCTTCCGCGTTCTTCGGAGCTTGAATGAACCTGAAGGCGCTCGAAATGCCGACGCCAGCTCATAGGCTACCAAAGCGCAGTTGCCAAGTTTCGAAATTATTGTTTGTGCAGAAGAATCCATTCCTGGATACCAGTGACTTAACTCTCCTGTTGAAGTGTTACAGTTCGTTCCGCGTTTTTTTTTTTTTTTTTTTTTTAATTAGATCTGAAAAGGACTACGTCACACCACATGTGCTCACGGATCTGTTTTCGTGGAAAGGGAAGAATAGTCTGCGAAAATGAAAGGGTATTTGTGTGTAAAAAGGCCTGTTGCCAGTGAGCGTCTTTATAGTTCTTTATTTGTTGCACTTTGGGACGCAAAATGGACAGAAGGGGACTTGGCGTCGATAATTTCGTCATCTAAATGTGGAAACTGGAATCGGAGACTGATAAAAACAGGAAGACAAAAAATATTTAGTAAAGGGCAAACAGAACTGAGAGTCTGAGAGAAAGTTGAAAATGAAGTGAATTTTAATAGAAGAGAAAGTATGAATATGTATTTGCGCGTGCTGGCCTCGCATTCACAGAGTTCTGGGTTCGAATCCCGCACTCCTTTCCGATTCCTAGTAGTGACTGTTACCTGCTCCGACAGTCCAAGCGCATGTATTTTTCTTTTTCTTCTCCTTGTGGTCGTAATATTATTCGCGATTGTGTGTGCGCGCGCGCGCATGTGTGCTTTATTTCTGAAATTACTTTCTTTTTCGTCTTTTTGTAGGCGCAATATTATCTGTGGATATGTGAAATAGTGTTTTTTCGTCTTTTTGTAGGCATAATATTATCTGGACGTGTGTGTGTGTGTGTGTGCGCGCGCGAGCCCCATTTGTGAAACGGTTTTCCCAAATTGAAATGATCAGTCTGTCCTGGTTACTTTTGAAGATTTAATTTTGTCCTGATGGCGTCCATAAAGTGTGTTTTAATTAGGCAAGATGATGGCTTCCAGTAAACGATATTTGGATTACAGTGTGTTCATTGGACAAGTCGGGGTGGCTGACTTCCTTTCAGAAGATGGTGTCCTTTTGTGATATTTTCTTTTGTGGCGGATAAGGAACGAAAACTGACTTTGTCAGGTATCCTGCATTTGTCATAACTCATTTCGAGATTCCTCAAACTTCTTTACTTGATCTCCAAAAGTCTATAGACAAATATTCCTGAGACCAATACTCCTCAGACGAATATTACTTTGACCTATCTATTTAGATGAATATTACTTTGACTAACAGAGCTTATACCAATTCTCCTTTGACTTGTGTTCCTTAGACGAAAAGAACATAAGATCATAAGAAGTCACACGGAAGATCCGAAACACTGAATAGATATATAGAGCATCAAACGTGTCTCACTGGAAAATAGATGGTGAGGAGAGTTTGATGCCACAGCCTCCTAAACAATCTATCAATTTAATAACTGATATTTTTTGGATCATTGTCACCTAAAGGTTCAACCGTATTGCCTCCCGTGCTTACGGGCAGTGTGCTACCGAAAGTAGATGCTATACAATATGTATATATATATATATATATATATATATATATATACATACATATACATATGTTGATTTAAACTATGACAAATGTAACTGAAGGTGGATGAAGTATACGAGGAATAATGGAAGAATTTGACTGCCTTAACTTAAAATTCTTCCATTATTCCTCGTATACTTCCTCCGCCTTCAGTTACATATACATAACGTGAGAAACCTCTCAGAAGACCACAGTTTGGAGAATTTGATGGAAGAACAGGAGAACATCAAGTGGGACAATGTTCGATTAACGTCTAAAGACGGTAGAGAAGTTCATACAACAAGATGGTGACCACCCACATGTTTTGCGTAGGATTCTTGGAAAACTGAGAGATTGGTGGTGGCGTTGTAAAGTTGAGTGATGGATCGGATAGGGTAGCTCGGACCGTGACTAGACGACGTAGTAACAAGACATTAAGAATTATTCAGGATTCATCAACATCACAAAATTCAGACGATGGAATTGACTCATTCTGCGATGACGGAAGTCAGGCAGTGGACTAAGAAAAAACAATACACATTGTTTAAGAAGGAAATGATGAAGAACTAGTTTACTAAAAGCATGGTTAACGAATGGAATACGCTTAGTGACTTATGTAGTGAGCGAGAAAATGATCGGTTATTTTAAGAGGAGATTAGGTATCTGCATGGATAGGGATGACAGGTGGTGAGGGACATGGAACTGCCTAGTGAAGGTCTTTTGGTCCCTTGCAGTAACTTCCATTCTTATGTTCTTTGTTGGTAACTTGAGTGATGTTGTGGGGAAGAACGTGGCAGATCAATCGTGTTTTGGAAGTTTGGAGTAGACATAGGTGCAAAATGATTGTTAATTTTGCATAAAATAATGACAGAAAGATAAATAACCCCTTCCAAAGGCGTGCAGGTCATAAATGGATTTAGAGAAATTCAAGTGGAACAATAAAGAACAAAACTTGTTTCATATTAGGAGAT
>NC_134805.1:18761245-18786245 GCF_046742065.1 Oratosquilla oratoria
CCACACTCACCAAATGAGTCATCCACAATCAGCAGATGTGTCATCCACACTCACCAAAAGAGTCATCCACAATCAGCAAACGAGTCATCCACAATCAGCAAACGAGTCATCCGCAATCAGCAGATGTGTTATCCGCACTCAGCAAATGAGGCATCCACACTCACCAAATGAGTCATCCACAATCAGCAGATGTGTCATCCACACTCAGTAGGTATGTCATCCGCTCTCAGCAAGTGAGTCATCCTCACCAAATGAGTCACCCACACTTAGGTATGTCATCCGCACTCAGCAGATAAGTCATCCACATTAATCAAATGAGTCATCCACATTTAGTAGATATCTCATCCGCAATCAGCAGAGAAGCCATCCGCAATATATCCCCATATACTTTGCATGTTACTGGCGTCATGGGAATCGCGACACTTCCCACGCTCCGGCAGGACATTCCAATGTCGAAAGGCCCTCGTTGCCTAATCGTCGCTCGCGCAGGTGTTTTGATAAACCCAAGTCTGGTGTAATACTGAGGTTCGAAGGTCAGTTGAGTAGAAAGCTACTCTCTGCATCATGTAACCGTCGAAACCCTTCTGTGGGATCGAGCCGTGATCGTCCGCCACGCCAAGAAGATTTCAGGGTTCTCTTTGTAATAAAAATGTATTATGGTCAAGTATTGTATAACGGGTTTTGATTACCTTCATTAACCTTGCAATCATATAGTCCAACACGGATACGGCATTCAGCAAGTGACCCATCCACACTCAGCAAGTGACTCATCCATACTCAGCAAGTGACCCATTCACACTCAGCAAGTGACCCGTCCATACTCAGCAAGTGACCCATCCACACTCAGCAAGTGACTCACCCATACTCAGCAAGTGACTCATCCACACTCAGCAAGTTACCCATCCATACTCAGCAAGTGGTCCATCCACAATCAGCAAGTGACCCATCCACACTCAGCAAGTGACCCATCCACAATCAGCAAGTGACCCATCCACAGTCAGCAAGTGACCCATCCACACTCAGCAAGTGACCCATCCACACTCAGCAAGTGACCCATCCACACTCAGCAAGTGACCCATCCACACTCAGCAAGTGATCCATCCACACTCAGCAAGTGACCCATCCACACTCAGCAAGTGACCCATCCACACTCAGCAAGTGACCCATCCACACTCAGCAAGTGACCCATCCACACCCAGCAAGTGACCCATCCACGTTCAGCAAGTGACCCATCCACACTCAACAAATAACCCATCCACACTCAGCAAGTGACCCATCCACACCCAGCAAGTGACCCATCCACGTTCAGCAAGTGACCCATCCACACTCAACAAATAACCCATCCACACTCAGCAAGTGACCCATTCGCACTCAGCAAGTGACTCATCCATACTCAGCAAGTGACTCATCCACACTTAGGAAGTGACCCATCCACACTCAGCAAGTGACCCATCCATATTCAGCAAGTGGCCCATCCACACAGCAAGTGACCCATCCACACTCAGCAAATGACCCATCCACACTCAGCAAGTGACCCATCCACACTCAGCAAGTGACTCATCCACACTCAGCAAGTGACTCATCCACACTCAGCAAGTGACCCATCCACACTCGGCAAATGACCCATCCACACTCAGCAAGTTACCCATCCATACTCAGCAAGTGACTCATCCACACTCAGCAAGTTACCCATCCATACTCAGCAAGTGGTCCATCCACAATCAGCAAGTGACCCATCCACACTCAGCAAGTGACCCATCCACAATCAGCAAGTGACCCATCCACAGTCAGCAAGTGACCCATCCCGACTTAGCAGATGGGTCACCTTACTCAGCCTGAGCCATCACACTCACGCGGTGACTCATCCCCATCTGTCGAAGGTTCGTCCCCCATGAGTCTCCGGGCGTTACTGTGACTCACGCAAGACGAACATGACTCAAGCAAGACGAGTCAGACTTAGAGTCAGGGAAAAGATACATGACCGTTGACCCTTTTGCTTCTGTTGTATCTGCTCTTCCTGTTTAATTGGGGGTTAAGCTCCCACGGGCTTTGAGTGTGAGCCCGTTTGGAGGGTGATTTAACTTAGGAGTGCGTGTGGGTCCAACCACACACACTCATACATTCACAAGATGTGCATACGTATATGATATACGTATGCATATTTCGGTGAACTGTGTATTCAGGTTGTGTCTGCCGTCAGGATGTTTCTTTTATCTTTGTGGAGCTCAGTGGAGTGGTATGTAAGATAGAATGGGTGGAAGCGGTGGTGAGGTAAAGGCCAAAAAAACCGTTGGATGTTTATCATTGACGTTTCGTCCAAGAACGACTTCTTGAGAAACGAAACGTCACTAAAAACACTCCAACGGTTTTTTGGCGTTTACTTCACCATCCTTCCACTCACTCTGTGGAGTGTTGATGTGGAGTAGACGTCACTCCCACTCCACACACACACACACACATGATGGAGAGTAATTTGAATATATGAGAAGTCTACGATAGGAGACGCGTAGCTGTAGCTTAAACTGTCATCTTTACCTTATGCGATTAGACTGTTGGGGGCAGTTAGTAGGCACTGCTGGAAATCGGAGAGGAGTGCAGGATTCGAACCCACAACTAAGCGAAATATGATGGGGAGAAAGTTGAAAATGATGCAGTTGATCGCATGATTTTTGTTTTTGTTTTTTGTGCAGATTCGTTAATTCCTTTATTCATTCATTTATTTGTTTATTTTTATTTGTTTGTTCGGTTTAGAATTAATGAAAGATTAAATTTCAGAAATTTATAGATAATTGTGAAGTAAAGGATGCTGTTCTACTTGTCATTATTGATTTGATCAACAGGTTTTCGTATTAGAGTTTCCCATCTTGGACCAATCCGCCTTTGCTTGTGGATTTATCAGATGCGGCCTTGAAATATCGAGAAGAACTTCCACAAGTACAAAATGTGAATCTGTTAAATATATGTTAAAGATTAATTGAGACAGAAATTAAAGAACTTAGCTCAACTAGGTTTTAGTTGTGGCTCTAGCGTTCTAAATGATTTTTTACAGAAAAATAATGGATGTCAAAAAAAGAGGAGGCATGAGATTGAAATTAGATGGCATGGCCGAAAAAAGACACCTCAGTAAAACTCGAATTAAAAAATGGCATTGATTTTATTACCTTGAAGTTATCTCTTCATTTAAAATCCCATCTATACGTTTCCTCATAATTTGATTGATTTTTATGTCAAAGGTGATATCCTTTAGATGTGGTGGAACACGCCTCAAAAAAAGAAAAAAAAAATGGAAACCATACCTAATTTAACCCTTTCCGTGACGGATATAATCTTTATTTTAATTCTATCTATCGCCAGGCGATTTTATTCATTTCCGTGGCTCCTCTCCGGTATCGAAAGAGGTCGATTAAACGCACACAATAACATAACCGAAAATCAAGAAAGACAGTTATAGAAGGGACCTGAAAAAGAACATCTTTCCCCACAGTAATAGACATCTGGAACAAGTTGGACGAAAAAGTGGTGTGTGCAAAAACAATTCATGAATTTAAAAAAAGTTTAGATAAAATGAGATATGAAGACGGGACACCACGAGCATAGCTCCCCTACCCGTAAAATACATCTAGGCAAATACGAAATCTACAGCCAAGAGCCTGCGTGACCCGTTCTTCAGGACGTGTCGTCTGCATCAATGTATCTCCAACGCGTTACATCACTACCAAGAGTAGGTGATATTCCTGACGGGTTCTTCATATCCTTAAGGTCCATTTTCCTAGTCTTTAATGATGCACAATACGACCATCAAACATACAAGAAGAGGATTTAAAATCTCATAGCAGAATATTACCCAATATCAAGCAGTACTTCATAATTTAGATTTTTTTTCGTTCGATCGACAACTGGTGATGACGACTACCTTCAACAAGGAAAAAAAGAAGACATTACTGAAATTAGTAACGATGGTTGCAAAGAGACAAATCTTCTCGTTTAAACTAAACCGAAGAATTGAGATTAGCCAGAGGATTGTTTAAATTGCATGAGAATTAATTAAACAGTCTATTTGCAATTATATTACTTCGTTCTTCTCAACGATACTGACATGTGGAAGACAGTTCGTATTGAATGGTTGAGCGTATTTTGTTTGTTTATTCGTTTTACTTTATCTATTTTTATTAATCCATTCCCACCTTTTCGTCTTTTCTAATCAATAATGAAATTCTCACGTGACGTAACTGAGACATCAATTGTCGTCTCTCATGTTTTGAGCCTCTGTATTTGCTTTGTCGTTCGAAGGAGAAATTTACAGAAACGCGTTTACATTCTCCCCTTGGATCTACGAGCGTCTCGCTGACGCCATGAATCTTGATTCTCTTCGCCATCAGTGTGGCAGTTTCGTAGGAAGCCCCAGGAATCTTTGAAACCTGTTACCAAAATATTCCCCTGAATTTCCAACTTGTCTAGCTTCAAGGACTTCCTTTCGCGTTTCCAAGAACGCGAAAAAGAAAGTTTGTCAACTGGGCCAGGATTTGATTTCCAGTAATTTTCCAAACGCAAAGGTCGTTTCCATCATTTCATATTTTTGTAACGTAACACACATTGCTTGAGGTACAATCGCGAGCAAAAGTTTTTACCCACTCAGTTTTCATGATACAAAGTTAAAATTCTTCATCTGACAATTTTTTTTCAAGGCAATGACCAAACTATAGGAAAATATATCACGTCTCGACATTATATATATATATATATATATATATATATATATATATATATATATATATATATAATATTAACGTGTGATCTGTAGCTTAGGTCAAAATTTTTACACGTGACTGTACCTCTTATATATATATATATATTTTTTTTTTCTTTTCTTTTTTTTAAGAACTCAAATCCATTACATATATAATCATCTAGGTAACTGCTTCTTTGCACTCTTTGTAAAAGGATTTGTCCTAAAATGATAACAGTAATAATGATAATAATAAATTAATTATTATGTAAATGAATACGAATAAATTAGGTTGTATCTACACCACATCGTGACCGTAGTTGTCACAACAAATAGTTATTATAACATTTATTCAAAACTTGCAAATAACACTGAATAGCACATACATGTTTACAATTTATCATCGAACTCTGAATATTTTTTAGTTAGATAACAAGAAGAAACAAAATTTCATTTTTTTTTCTTGTCCTTGGCTTCAAGGTATAAATTTCCGGTCATTTCAATGTCAACAAAATAGAAAAAAATTATTTTGATCCTAAAAATTTGCTTTTCTGATTAGAACAATGGATGTACACTTTTGCCTTATTCCATTAGTGTATGTGTTACTATTGGCTTTCATGTCAAGTAAATACCTTTGCAAAATCTCAATTGCTTATCTAATAGCTTTTGAAATGTTGCAAATAAATTAAAACAATTAAAGAAAGAATATAAAGTGTTCTAAAGATTTTTAATAAGATAATTCTTGAACTGACCAGATCTAGCAAGAATTTTTTATATTTAGAAGAATTTGCTTACATTTCAGAAATCTTCTCAAATGTTCTAAAATGTTTTACAACTTTTCCTAAGTTTCTAAAACATTTTAGAGCATTCTCTTCAATGTAAACATTTCCAGAATATTCTAGAACTTTCTGGAATTTATAATAGTTTTCTAAAAATATTCAGAATATTCTAAGGTAGGTTCATGAATATTCTATAAAGATTGAGAACATTCTGGAACACATTCAAGAAAGACTAAGAATATTCTAGAGTATTGCTTGACAATATAAAAGTTGGGGTTTGCAGACCACCAATCAGTTCTGCTTTGTCTGCCTGAGAAGACATATCACAAGAGGTGAAATTGCATCAAGAGGATGCATTTATTCTTCAGATGCGTTCTGCTACACATGTGGTCAATTCATCAAGGCAAGAGCAAAGAAGTTCCTCTGTGGCAGCACCTGGAAAATTGTGTGTAGCAAAATACGTATACAATATATATGCGAACATATATATATATATATATATATATATATATATATATATATATATGTGTGTGTGTGTGTGTGTGTGTTACTCCTAACTCGCCAAAAAAGGTAGAAAATAATGATAGTAAAATAATAATGATGATAATGACAATAATAACAATCATATAACCATAATAACAATAATAATGATAGTAATAGTAATAAAAAATGGATATAAAAAAAACTTTGCTCTATTACAAAATTACGGTAGTAATCATAACTATCTCATAGTTGATAGATTTTTGTGAGTGTGGAAGCATTCAGATTCCTCGCATTATACAGAAACGTGTAATTTGCAACAGGAGGCCATGGCACCATATCTTGTCATGGCTTCCTTAGAGGACCCCAAGTTGAGCACCAATGTTCTGGACAAGGGCATCCGGAGGAATTTTTGGAGGGGAAAGAATTTTTGCAGGAAGGGAAGTATTTTTTGTACGGGGTCAAAATTAAAGATATTTTATATATATGTTTAGTGGTATAAGGTTACATCAGGGTACACGCTTCAATTTAGCCGCATAGGGATATATTTACATTATCTACATGAGTTATTGTTTGACTTTTATCATACACTGATATGTTATAACTTAAAAAGATTTAACGAAATTATACGTAACGATCGGCAAGATTCAAATAATGGATTTCTAGGGGGGCATCTGCCCCCCCCCCTCCCATACCTCCCCTCCGGACGCCCATGGCCGGCAATGGAAAACGTAAATGAAATGATAAATAAATAAATGTTTGAATGTTTGAAGTTATCCCATCTATTATTGATGCAGCTGAGATGGGCCTTCTGTGTGGAACGATACAGACCTCAAGAAGTGCATGTCAAGTGTGTTTTTGGTATGTTGGGATGGTTGTGGCTGTGAACGAATTCTGAGATCAATGTAATTAGCAGTGGCGGCGCCAGGGGGGGGGCTTTAGCCCCCCCCCCCAAAAAAAAAAAAGTCGCCAGCCCCCCATTAGCCCCCCCAACTGAAATGAGCAAATTGAAAATTTAAAACACTCATTGAAATAACTTTATTAAGTGGAATTTTTAATTGCCAGGGCTAAAGATTTGTCAGCCATCAGTGCTAGCCCTACCATTAACCCCCCCCCTTCTGAAATGAGGATAATATATGTGTATTATCATATTACTATTAGCCCCCCCAAAAAATTTGCTCAGCCCCCCCTTAGCCTCCCCAACTAATTCCTGGCGCCGCCGCTGGTAATTAGCTCAATCATTCTGATCAGGTGCTAGCTTATATGTATGCGAGACTGATCTATTGCACCTGTGATGTCCACTGTTGAGATGGGTTGGAAAGCCACGAAATTTATTTTTTGCACTTATTATAATAATAATAATAATGATAATCTTATTTGGCATTGAATCAATATACATGAAGTGCAGATAAAGAAAAAAACACATAGTTCGAAATAACAATTACAAATGCCGAGGATAACATGGCAGGCCGAATGAGTAAACTGAGAAATATGAGACTAAGCAAAAAATAAAAATAAATAGATAAATGAAATAAAAAATATAAAGATAAAAAAGTAAGGCGTTACACATGGCTATTCGAATCAACGTTTAACGGTATGTTACGCTGCCAAACGCACGATGTAACGGAAATGCTGTCGTGCGTATTGAGCCAGTCCGCGGACCGTGTCTATGGAATACACAACACTACGCGATCATGTACTTAACAGAGGTCATGCGTCGAATTGAAGGCAGAAAATGACTGCACCACAGTTTTTCCATTTGTACCATGATGTATCGTGCCATCTCTATTACATATAGAGAATAATAGTACAACAGGTATGGGTTGAATTGTTCATTTACATTTTTGTTATTCCGTATGGCAAAAGGCTAAGTTATCAAAATTGGTGAGGTAGGTAATTATTAATTCTGGGTTGTGTAAGTGTTAATGGAGAGTGAGGTGCTGTTACGTTACAGTCATTCAGGATGCGTTCATGGGTCTGTATTTGGTCGTATGAGCAAAAGTCTGAGTCAGGGATTCCCCCATTTTTCATGATTGTTGCGAAATGGCTTGCACCGTTGTATTCAAACGCTCTAATCAAAAGGCCCAGTAGTGAGAATTTTTGTTCAATTTCAGTTTATATCTAGATGAAAAGGATTGCTGCAATTTGCAGAACTTTAAGTTAGGTTAGTATATTTTATGAAGTATATTTCATATGTTTTATTTAGTATATATGTACTATATTTTATATGTTTAGTATATTTGTATGAAGTATATTTTATAATTCAAACGGCGTTAAGGTTAGGTTAGGATTGTATATTTTATGAAGTGTATTTTATATATTTCAGTATATTTTATTAATTATATTCTATAATTCAAATGGCGTCCAGGTTAGGTTAGGTCAGGTCTGTATATTTTATGAAGTGTATTTTATGTATTCCACTTAGTATATTTTATGAAGTATATCTTATACTCCAAATGGCGTTCAGGGAATACAATAAGATAGTAGTTTATATTCATATATAGAAAGTGGTACAGTGAAGACAGACCACTTACATATTCTGCTTCGAATTTTAACATGTTCAGCTACCCTATCTCCTATATTACAAAGGATTACAAAGGCGGAGCATGCCGACAGGAGACCTTTTGATCCATATGTAGGTCGGATGCGAAAAAAAAAATTAAATTAATAATAAAATAATAAATAAAAACTATAATAATGTAAATAACAAATAAAATACATGAATAAATGCATAGGTACAGTTGAATAATAAACAAACAGGTAAATAGTAATTAATAATGAATTGACATATAACTAATAATAAATGAAAATCAGACAGACAAATGATAACAAAACAAAATCAAATAATATAAGATAAATTATAATCATTGCATCATCTTACTTAGGTATTTATCTAAATGATTCTTAAAGCTTCGAACTGAACTACATTGCACTACCTGTGCAGGAAGTTTATTCCATTCATTAACTACACGGCTGGCAAAGTTGTTTCTACCCACTTCCAAATTGAATCTATTTCCGGAGAGTTTGAGACCATTGTTTCTTGTCTGATTTCTAGAGCTGAGACAATATTTTCTTCATTCGACCTCCAGGCCGGGCATAAGCTCTCTAACAATTTCTATTGAATTCCGTTCGCATCTTCACATACAGAGAGACGACAACCGGAATTATTCAGTCTCATTGATCAACATCACAAAATTCAGACGATGGAATTGACTCATTCTGCGATGACGGAAGTCAGGCAATGGACTAAGAAAAAACAATACACATTGTCTAAGAAGATGATGAAGAACTAGTTTACCAAAGCATGGTTAACGAATGGAATACGCTTAGTAACTTATGTAGTGAGCGAGAAAATCATCGGTTATTTTAAGAGGAGATTAGGTATCTGTATGGAAAGGGATGACAGGTGGTGAGAGACATGGAACTGCCTAGTGAAGGTCTTTTGGTCCCTTGCAGTAACTTCCATTCTTATGTTCTTTGTTGGTAACTTGAGTGATGTTGTGGGGAAGAACGTGGCAGATCAATCGTGTTTTGGAAGTTTGGAGTAGACATAGGTGCAAAATGATTGTTAATTTTGCATACAATAATAACAGAAAGATAAATACACCCTTCCAAAGGCGTGCAGGTCATAAATGGATTTAGAGAAACTCAAGTGGAACAATAAAGAACAAAACTTGTTTCGTATTAGGAGATGAAAGCAACGGCGTTGTCCACATTACCATTATACTCGTAAAGCGAATCTTAGTAGTGACCATAAAACGGTAGGTGGTACATAAATTCAGTTTTATAACCGAGAGAAGTAAACTAGCATTAAAGAAGGAAATAACCCTTGCGAAAGTATAATAATAATAATAATAATAATAATAATAATAATAATAATAATAATAACAAAAAAGGAATTTCACCCCTTTCCTCAACTTTGGTGATTCTTAACCGTTTTTGGCTGCCACCCAAAATCTGTCCAGATCGACCATGGCGACCCGTTTCAAATATCAACCAACGGTTTTTTCATCTCGTTTAAACCGTCTCTATCTCAATGCTTTTGCTTAAACTTAGGTAATAATAACTTGGGAATTCTGCAATCAGGATTAATACTTATGATAGTAATTTGAAAAGGAATATTGGGAAAATAATAAGTCAACAAATCCTTGGTGACTCATTCGAATGGCTTGGCGACTGGTCTACTTCATTGAAAAAAGTTCGGATATATTTAGGCGTCCTGACTTCAGACCTCGGCAAAGTACAGGAAATACATATTGTAGTATAATGTCTGTGCTTAATCAAACTTTTTTCCTCTCCAAAGATTTAATTTATTATTAACATTACCATACATTCACCGTGTATACATACTTATGTAAAATCAGAGTCGAAAACCTCATTTAGGAAGGAAGGCAAAAATAATTTTCTAAAGTGCTGAACCTCAATTCATATGTTTTCTTCTAAAACCTATCAAAGCTGTAATATAAAGCTGGCAAAGATACGAAAGTTTAACAGTAGCACATTATTGTGTAATACACACAGAAGTATAACTATAATTCCTGTAACATATAATTTACATGAAGTTCATTTTCTGAGTTAAAAACGTATTTTACTTTGTGAAACAATATAGAAATATATCGACTTTAGATTTGATTTGATTTGATAGAATCATGCGATGATACAAAAGCCAAATTCGCATGAATTAATCATTTCAATCGAATAAGGTTTTACATCGCATTTTAATACGAGTAAATAAAACGTAGTTTTTGTTATATTTGGCAACTGTGACAATGTCGCTAGCTACTGCTGCGCCATAAGCCACGATTACTATTTTTCGTAGGTCGTCACTTCATCTTAATCCAGCGTCACGTAACTAATATATCTAATTTACTTTCACATTTAATTTCAAGTCATCACTATGTCATTATGTACGGTAATGTCAGTAATTGTACGACAATCTTGAATAAATAATACAGATATAATTTCTCATAATTATTACCTTTTATTACTCGATACGCAAATGGCTTAGGATGGGGGAGGTATGAAAAGGTACTGAAAATTTAACTTTGTTCTAATTGGTTTAGGACATGCGATTTTTATTTTATTTCGTTATATATATATATATATATATATATATATATATATATATATATATATACATATATACACACACACACACACATATATATACACACACACACACACACATATATATATATATATATATATATATATATATATATATATATATATATATATATATACTCCTCTCTTGGTTCTCTCGCTATATATATATATATATATATATATGCAATAAAGATACTAGGAACTTGTGTTCATAAACGCGTAAGTAACCACTGGGAAAAGTAAACTAACGAAGCAGAGCCCTGTAGTGAGCAGAAGCAACTCTCTCAAAGCCCTGCAGTCAGAAGGACCAACTCTCATAAGGTCCTGTAGTAAGGAGCAACTCTCAGAAGGCTGTGTAGTAAGAAGGAGCCCCTCTCAGAAGGCTGTGTAGTAAGAAGGAGCCCCCTCTCAGAAGGCCCTGTATTGAGAAGGAGCCCCTGTCAGAAGGCCCTGTATTGAAAAGGAGCAACTCTCAGAAGGTCCTGAATTGAGAAGGAGCAACTCTCAGAAGGCCCTGTAGTAAGAAGGAGTAACTCTCAGAAGGCCCTGTAGTAAGAAGGAGCAAGTCTCAGAAAGCCTGCGGTGTCCTTAACTCCCCACATGAACGTCTACGGGGTAGTTTGGCATAAAGTCTCGCCGTGGCAGTGATGGGGATGGACAATTAATGTATATGTTGTAAATAAACTCTCCTACTGGGATTCGAACCCTCGCCTGAGTGGTTTGCTTTTTATAAGACGAAGATCGTACCGTCACGCCACCGCGACCCTACAAAACGGAACGACTTAGTTCACGAACTAATCGTGTAGAGATAGCTGGCTTTCGGACTCTTATTGCTAATGTGTAGGTCAAGAACTTATTACGCCTCTACTACAGGCATTTGTATCCAAACGAATGCACAACCTCAGCCCTGCCAAGCCATGTTTCTCTGAGGGTGTCTCCTTCGCTACTTTTGAGTACGTCGGCTGTGTATATAAACACCTTGGTTTTGTAACCAGGGCTCGGTCCCCCTCTGTACTTTTAGCACGCAGCGGTCAAGGTCGATCTTAGCGGGCGACCGTCCGACCCAGAGGTCTACGCTCGCTCTAACCAGAATAAAGCCAACAAACCCACTTGCGGATCATTTACTCCCTCGGCACCACAGTCTAAGTAACCCACACGTAATGTTACAGGCCTACTAGTTAGAAAAAAACAGCTGTCAGAGAGCCTATAAGTCAGAAGGTCAGGATTGTTTTAGTGATGAACCAACAAAGGATTTACTAACGACTTTGAACATTGAGCGTACACAGTAATGTTACCAATGTAATGGTCACTTGAAGAGAAAAGAATTTTATAATATTAAGAACTGTGGTACTGTAAAATATATATCTAATTCTATTCGCCTTCACTATAATGAAAAATAAAGAAACATGGTATATGAAAATGTTATCAATCTCCAACATAACCTACACTTCCTAAATTCTGGCGACGGCTGCAGTCACGGCGCCTAACGTTCGTCGTCTTTCATTGGCTGGAGATAATGATGGCGCCGGGAAAGGTGCTGGGCATAACCGGCGCCGACGCGACGTGGCGCCACAGATTGGCCGTTCCCGTCAGTTGGAGTCTCAATTTCCCCAGACCCAATAGTCTAGATCAGTGGTTCCCAAACTTTTTCCTGTCATTTCCCCCTTGCACCCAGTTCAACCATCCAGATTTCCCCCTTTCATGTGTATGAGGGAAAGAGTAGTTAGAACACACCGTGTCTATTTACTATTATATTTTTCAAATGTACATATATACTGTTAAACAGGCATTCTCTCTCCCTCTCTCTCTCTCTCAGACATGAGAAAATTCATCTGAGATTTTTTTTAGTTAGTAGGTAGTGTAATCATTTCGCTCCTGGTAGATTCAAATTTTCCCCAGTTTGGGAACCACTGGTCTAGATGGTTCATGACCTGAGATGCCAAGGTTAACCAAGGTCATAACCGAATCAACATCTGCAGTTAACCAAAACTAGCTAATTTAACTGGTTTGACACCATCTGTTGGTGGGACAACGCATCCGACCTGACGCCATCGCTACGTGTTGTGCATATTTCATTGTGGTTAACGCTAGGGGACGTTATAGTACAGGCCACGCGAGGTCAGATGACGTCACCTTAGTCAAGGAAGTAATGCTACTTGAATGTCGGACATTTTTGTCTTCCCTTTGTAGATTTTATTCTGGTTAACGATGGGGGATTTTATTCGGTTCAGAGGATTTGCATATAGAAGCCAGTACCACCTGATGCTGGGTAGATCTTGCACTCAGCCATCTGCATTCAACAGGTGAGTCATCCGTTCTCAGCAGTTCAGTCATCCGCACTGAGCAGATTAGTCATCCGTACTCAGCAGATGTGTCATCCGCACTCAGCAGATGTGTCATCCACGCTCAGCAGATGTATTATCCACACTCAGCAGTGCAGTCACCCGCACCCAGCAGATCAGTCATCCACAATCAGCAAACGAGTCATCCACACTCAGCAAACGAGCCATCCGTAATCAGCAGATGTGTTATCCGCACTCAGCAAATGAGTCATCCGCAATCAGCAGATGTGTTATCCGCACTCAGCAAATGAGTCATCCACACTCACCAAATGAGTCATCCACAATCAGCAGATGTGTCATCCACACTCAGCAAATGAGCCATCCGCAATCAGCAGATGTGTTATCCGCACTCAGCAAATGAGTCATCCACACTCACCAAATGAGTCATCCACAATCAGCAGATGTGACATCCACAATCACAAAAAGAGTCATCCACAATCAGCAAACGAGTCATCCACACTCAGCAAACGAGCCATCCGTAATCAGCAGATGTGTTATCCGCACTCAGCAAATGAGTCATCCACACTCACCAAATGAGTCATCCACAAACAGCAGATGTGTTATCCGTACTCAGCAAATATGTCATCCACACTCAGTAGGTATGTCATCCGCACTCAGCAAGTGAGTCATCCTCACCAAATGAGTCACCCACACTTAGGTATGTCATCCGCACTCAGCAGATAAGTCATCCACATTCATCAAATGAGTCATCCACATTTAGTAGATATCTCATACACAATCAGCAGAGAAGCCATCCGCAATATATCCCCATATACTTTGCATGTTACTGGCGTCATGGGAATCGCGACACTTCCCACGCTCCGGCAGGACATTCCAATGTCGAAAGGCCCTCGTTGCCTAATCGTCGCTCGCGCAGGTGTTTTGATAAACCCAAGTCTGGTGTAATACTGAGGTTCGAAGGTCAGTTGAGTCGAAAGCTACTCTCTGTGTCATGTAACCGTCGAAACCCTTCTGTGGGATCGAGCCGTGATCGTCCGCCACGCCAAGAAGATTTCAGGGTTCTCTTTGTAATAAAGATGTGTTATGGTCAAGTATTGTATAACGGGTTTTGATTACCTTCATTAACCTTGCAATCATATAGTCCAACACGGATACAGCATTCAGCAAGTGACCCATCCACAGTCAGCAAGTGACTCATCCATACTCAGCAAGTGACCCATTCACACTCAGCAAGTGACCCGTCCATACTCAGCAAGTGACCCATCCACACTCAGCAAGTGACTCACCCATACTCAGCAAGTGACTCATCCACACTCAGCAAGTTACCCATCCATACTCAGCAAGTGGTCCATCCACAATCAGCAAGTGACCCATCCACAATCAGCAAGTGACCCATCCACACTCAGCAAGTGACCCATCCACACTCAACAAATGACTCATCCACACTCAGCAAGTGACCCATCCACACTCAGCAAGTGACCCATCCACACTCAGCAAGTGACCCATCCACACTCAGCAAGTGACCCATCCACACTCAGCAAGCGCTCCATCCCCATTCAGCAAGTGACCCATCCACACTCAGCAAGTGACCCATCCACACTCAGCAAGTGACCCATCCACACTCAACAAATGACTCATCCACACTCAGCAAGTGACCCATCCACACCCAGCAAGTGACCCATCCACGTTCAGCAAGTGACCCATCCACACTCAACAAATAACCCATCCACACTCAGCAAGTGACCCATCCACACCCAGCAAGTGACCCATCCACGTTCAGCAAGTGACCCATCCACAGTCAACAAATAACCCATCCACACTCAGCAAGTGACCCATTCGCACTCAGCAAGTGACTCATCCATACTCAGCAAGTGACTCATCCACACTTAGGAAGTGACCCATCCACACTCAGCAAGTGACCCATCCATATTCAGCAAGTGACCCATCCACAGTCAGCAAGTGACTCATCCATACTCAGCAAGTGACCCATTCACACTCAGCAAGTGACCCTTCCAAACTCAGCAAGTGACCCATCCACACTCAGCAAGTGACTCACCCAAACTCAGCACTTGGCTCATCCACACTCGGCAAGTGACTCATCCACACTCAGCAAGTTACCCATCCATACTCAGCAAGTGGTCCATCCACAATCAGCAAGTGACCCATCCACAATCAGCAAGTGACCCATCCACACTCAGCAAGTGACCCATCCACACTCAACAAATGACTCATCCACACTCAGCAAGTGACCCATCCACACTCAGCAAGTGACCCATTCCCACATAGCAGATGGGTCACCTTACTCAGCCTGAGTCATCACACTCACGCGGTGACTCATCCCCATCTGTCGAAGGTTCGTCCCCCAATGAGTCTCCGGGCGTTACTGTGACTCACGCAAGACGAACATGACTCAAGCAAGACGAGTCAGACTTAGAGTCAGGGAAACGATACATGACCGTTGACCCTTTTGCTTCTGTTGTATCTGCTGTTCTTGTTCCATTGGGAGTTAAGCTCACACGGGCTTTGAGTGTGAGCCCGTTTGGAGGGTGATTTAACTTAGGAGTGCGTGTGGGTCCAACCACACACACTCATACATTCACAAGATGTGCATACGTATATGATATACGTATGCATATTTCGGTGAATGCATCCTTCCTAACGTGAACTGTGTATTCAGTTTGTGTCTGCCGTCAGGATGTTTCATTTATCTTTGTGGAGCTCAGTGGAGTGGTATGTAAGACAGAATGGGTGGAAGCGGTGGTGAGGTAAAGGCCAAAAAACCGTTGGATGTTTATCATTGACGTTTCGTCCAAGAACGACTTCTTGAGAAACGAAACGTCACTAAAAACACTCCAACGGTTTTTTGGCGTTTACTTCACCATCCTTCCACTCACTCTGTGGAGTGTTGATGTGGAGTAGACGTCACTCCCACTCCACACACACACACACATGGTAGGGAGTAATTTGAATATATGAGAAGTCTACGACAGGAGACGCGTAGCTGTGGCTTAAACTGTCATCTTTACCTTATGCGATTAGACTGTTGGGGGCAGTTAGTGGGCACTGCTGGAAATCGGAGAGGAGTGCAGGATTCGAACCCACAACTAAGCGAAATATGATGGGGAGCAAGTTGAAAATGATGCAGTTGATCGCATGATTTTTGTTTTTGTTTTTTGTGCAGATTCGTTAATTCCTTCTTTATTCATTCATTTATTTGTTTATTTTTATTTGTTTGTTCGGTTTAGAATTAATGAAAGATTGAATTTCAGAAATTTATAGATAGTTGTGAAGTAAAGGATGCTTTTCTACTTGTCGTTATTGATTTGATCAACAGGTTTTCGTATTTATCTGATTTATCAGATGCGGCCTTGAAATATCGAGAAGAACTTCCACAAGTACAAAATGCGAGTCTGTTAAATATATGTTAAAGATTAATTGAGACAGAAATTAAAGAACTAAACTCAACTAGGTTTTTGTTGTGGCTCTAGCGTTCTAAATGATTTTTTTACAGAAAAATAATGGATGTCAAAAAAAGAGGAGGCATGAGATTGAAACTAGATGGCCGAAACAAGACACTACAGTAAAACTCGAATTAAAAAATGGCATTGATTTTATTACCTTGAAGTTATCTCTTCATTTAAAATCCCATCTACTGTATACGTTTCCTCATAATTTGATTGATTTTTATGTCAAAGGTGATATCCTTTAGATGGCGTGGAACACGCCTCAAAAAAAAAAAAAAAAATGGAAACCATACCTAATTTAACCCTTTCCGTGACGGATACAATCTTTATTTTAATTCTATGTATTGCCAGGCGATTTTATTCATTTCCGTGGCTCCTCTCCGGTATCGAAAGAGGTCGATTAAACGCACACAATAACATACACGATAATCAAGAAAGACAGTTATAGAAGGGACCTGAAAAAGAACAGCTTTCCCCACAGTAACAGACATCTGGAACAAGTTGGACGAAAAAGTGGTGTGTGCAAAGACAATTCATGAATTTAAAAAAAGTTTAGATAAAATGAGATATGAAGACGGGGGCACCACGAGCATAGCTCCCCTTCCCGTAAAAGACAACTAGGCAAATACGAAATTGCCAAGAGCCTGCCTAGGCCGTTCTTCAGGACGCGTCGTCTGCATCAATGTATCTCCAACGCGTTACATCACTAGCAAGAGTAGGTGAAATTCATGACGGGTGCTTCATATCCTTAAGGTCCATTTTCCTAGTCTTTAATGATGCACAATACGACCATCAAACATACAAGAAGAGGATTTAAAATCATCAAGCAGTACTTCATAATTTAGATTTTTTTTCGTTCGATCGACAACTGGTGATGACGACTACCTTCAACAAGGAAAAAAAGAAGACATTACTGAAATTAGTAACGATGGTTGCAAAGAGACAAATCTTCTCGTTTAAACTAAACCGAAGAATTGAGATTAGCCAGAGGATTGTTTAAATTGCATGAGAATTAATTAAACAGTCTATTTGCAATTATATTACCTCGTTCTTCATAACGATACTGACATGTGGAAGACAGTTAATTGTATTGAATGGTTGAGCGTATTTTGTTTGTTTATTCGTTTTACTTTATCTATTTTTATTAATCCATTCCCACCTTTTCGTCTTTTCTAATCAATAATGAAATTCTCACGTGACGTAACTGAGACATCAATTGTCGTCTTTCATGTTTCGAGCCTCTGTATTTGCTTTGTCGTTCGAAGGAGAAATTTACCGAAACTCGTTTACATTCTCCCCTTGGATCTACGAGCGTCTCGCTGACGCCATGAACCTTGATTCTCTTCGCCATCAGTGTGGCAGTTTCGTAGGAAGCCCCAGGAATCTTTGAAACCTGTTACCAAAATATTCCCCTCATTTCCAACTTGTCTAGCCTCAAGGACTTCCTTTCGCGTTTCCAAGAACGCGAAAAAGAAAGTTTGTCAACTGGGCCAGGATTTGATTTCCAGTAATTTTCCAAACGCAAAGGTCGTTTCCATCATTTCATATTTTTGTAACGTAACACACATTGCTTGAGGTACAATCGCGAGCAAAAGTTTTTACCCACTCAGTTTTCATGATACAAAGTTAAAATTCTTCATCTGACAATTTTTTTTCAAGGCAATGACCAAACTATAAGCTAAATACTACATAGGAAAATATATCACGTCTCGACATTATATATATATATATATATATATGTATATATATATATATATGTACATATGTATATATATATATATATACATATATATATATATATACATATACATATATATATACATACATATATATATATATATATATATATATATATATATATATATATATATAATATGTATATAATCTTAATGTGTGATCTGTAGCTTAGGTCAAAACTTTTACACGTGTCTACCTCTTATCTTTTTTTTAAGAACTCAAATCCATTACATATATAACCATCTAGGTAACTGCTTCTTTGCACTCTTTGTAAAGGATTTGACCTAAAATGATAACAGTAATAATGATAATAATAAATGAATTATTATGTAAATAAATATGAATAAATTAGGTTGTATCTACACCACATCGTGACCATAGTTGTCACAACAAATAGTTATTATAACTTTTATTTAAAACTTATCAATAACACTAAATAGCACAGACATGTTTACAACCTATCACCGAACTCTGAATATTTTTAGTTAGATAACAATAAGAAACAAAATTTCACTTTTGGCTAGTCCTTGTCCCCAAACCATCATTTCCCAGTTATTTCCATCTAAACAAAAATAGAAAAAAGTATAGTTTTGATCCTAAAATTTTGTTTTGTTAGAACAACGGAATTACACTTTTGCCTTATTCCATTAGAGTATGAGTTACTATTGGTTTTCATGTTAGGTAAAGACCTTTACAAAATTTCAATCGCTTATCTAGTTGCTTTAGAAATGTTGCAAATAAGTTAAAACAATTAAAGAACGAATATAAAGTGTTCTAAAGATTTTCAATTTTGATAAGATAATTCTTAAACTGACCAGATCTAGCAAAAAAATTCTCATATTTAGAAGAATGTACTTACATTTCAGAAAGCTTCTCAAATGTTCCAGAATGTTATACAACTATTCCTAAGTTTCTAAAACATTTTAGAACATTCTCTTCAATGTAAAAGTTTCCAGAATACTCTAGAAATTTCTAGAATACAGTGAGAAACTATAGAATACTCAAGAATTATCTATAATCTATAATAGTTCTCTAGAAATATTCAGAATATTCTAAGGTAAGTTCATGAATATTCTAGAAAGATTGAGAACATTCTGTAACACATTCAAGAAAGACTAAGAATATTCTAGAGTACTGCTATATAAAAGTTAGGACTTGCAGACCTACAATCAGTTCAGCTTTGTCTGCCTGAGAGGACACAAGAGGTGAAATTGCATAAAGAGGGTGCAATCATTCTCCAGATGCATTCTGCTATAAATGTGGTCAATTCTTCAAGGCAAGAGCAAAGAAATTCCTCTGTGGCAGCCCCTGGAAAATTGTGTGTTGGTAGGTTCAATTTGGATAGTCTTTGCTCATATGTTAGTTCGGCGAGTGTCGGAGCTAGTTTTGTTGTCGCTCTTTGCAATCTTTCTGGGCACCTCATTTTGCTCATGAAGATTGTAGGAGAACAGAAGAAGTTAAGATAACTGTTATTTTATCAAGAGTAAAATCCAATTAAATGTATAAACAAAATTAAATAAGTTTAACTAAAACTCACACTCTTCTTTTACAGGATGGCATAGAGGGGGAAACAGATCCATGGATTCTGTTATTCCTAGAATATGGCGTGAACCTACTGATCACTCAGTTTACTGCTTTTTCTGTATAGTGGATCCTTCTAAATGCTGATCTGAGAAAAATGTAGATGCTGTTCTTTATCCAAAGATTCCATCTTCCACTACACCATTACCAGACAGTGCTGCTTCCTGTACCAGCCCCTCCAGAAGGAAGTCAACCATCAGAAGGAAACAGCAAATCATAAGATGAGGTAAACAGAGAGGAAGACTGTGACATCACAGATACAGTTGTGGTTAGGATGAATCCTTAGTACCCAAAACCAGAGACCTCAGTTGAGCTATTTTGGAGCAAAAAATAATTCTAAAAACCACAAAAGCAAATTTTCACAGGATTAATGGAAAGTTTCTATTGTTTTGAAGTGAAAAGTGAAAATATCGCTTGCATGTCAAAGACAAAAATCGTGTTGGTGTAATAAATTTTTAATAAAAATACATCAGCCAAAAAATACGAGAAAGACGATCAATGGATGTGTGAGCAAAATACATATACAATGTATATGCTAACATATATACATATATATCTATATATATTTATACTCCTAACTCGCCAAAAAAGGTAGAAAATAATAACATAATAATTATGATAATGACAACAATAATAATCATATAACCATAGTAACCACAACAATAACAATAATAATAATTATAATAGTAATAAAAAATGGATATAAAAAATACTTTGCTCTATTACAAAATTACGGTAGTAATCATAACTATCTCATAGTTGATAGATTTTTGTGAGTGTGGAAGCATTCAGATTCCTCGCATTATACAGAAACGTGTAATTTGCAACAGGAGGCCATGGCACCATATCTTGTCATGGCTTCCTTAGAGGACCCCAAGTTGAGCACCAATGTTCTGGACAAGGGCATCCGGAGGAATTTTTGGAGGGGAAAGAATTTTTGCAGGAAGGGGAGTATTTTTTGTACGGGGTCAAAATTAAAGATATTTCATATATATGTTTAGTGGTATAAGGTTCTATCAGGGTACACGCTTCAATTTAGCCGCATATGGATATATTTACATTATCTACATGAGTTATAGTTTGACTTTTATCATACACTGATATGTTATAACTTAAAAAGATTTAACGAAATTATACGTGACGATCGGTAAGATTCAAATAATGGATTTCTAGGGGGGCATCTGCCACCCCCCCTCCCATACCTCCCCTCCGGACGCCCATGGCCGGCAATGGAAAACGTAAATGAAATGATAAATAAATAAATGTTTGAATGTTTGAAATTATCCCATCTATTATTGATGCAGCTGAGATGGGCCTTCTGTGTGGAACGATACAGACCTCAAGAAGTGCATGTCAAGTGTGTTTTTGGTATGTTGGGATGGTTGTGGCTGTGAACGAATTCTGAGATCAATGTAATTAGCAGTGGCGGCGCCGGGGGGGGGGGGCTTTAGCCCCCTCCCCCCAAAAAAAGTGGCCAGCCCCCCCATTAGCCCCCCCAACTGAAATGAGCAAATTGAAAATTTAAAACACTCATTGAAATAACTTTATTAAGTGGAATTTTTAATTGCCAGGGCTAAAGATTTGTCAGCCATCAGTGCTAGCCCTACCATTAACCCCCCCCCTTCTGAAATGAGGATAATATATGTGTATTATCATATTACTATTAGCCCCCCCCCCAAATTTGCTCAGCCCCCCCTTAGCCTCCCCAACTAATTCCTGGCGCCGCCGCTGGTAATTAGCTCAATCATTCTGATCAGGTGCTAGCTTATATGTATGCGAGACTGATCTATTGCACCTGTGATGTCCACAGTTGTGGAGATGGGTAAATTTCGTGGCTTTCCAAGCCACGAAATTTATTTTTTACACTTATTATAATAATAATAATAATAACAATAATGATAATAATAATAATAATGATAATTTTATTTGGCATTGAATCAATACACATGAAGTGCAGATAAAGAAAAAAACACATAGTTCGAAATAACAATTACAAATGCCGAGGATAACATGGCAGGCCGAATGAGTAAACTGAGAAATATGAGACTAAGCAAAAAATAAAAATAAATAGATAAATGAAATAAAAAATATAAAGATAAAAAAGTAAGGCGTTACACATGGCTATTCGAGTCAACGTTTAACGGTATGTTACGCTGCCAAACGCACGATGTAACGGAAATGCTGTCGTGCGTATTGAGCCAGTCCGCGGACCGTGTCTATGGAATACACAGCGCTACGTGATCCAGTACTTAACAGAGCTCATGCGTCGAATTGAAGTCAGAAAATGACTGCACCACAGTTTTTCCATTTGTACCATGATGTATCGTGCCATCTCTATTACATATAGAGAATAATAGTACAACAGGTATGGGTTGAATTGTTCATTTACATTTTTGTTATTCCGTATGGCAACAGGCTAAGTTATCAAAATTGGTGAGGTAGGTAATTATTAATTCTGGGTTGTGTAAGTCTGTTAATGGAGAGTGAGGTGCTGTTACATTACAGTCATTCAGGATGCGTTCATGGGTCTGTATTTGGTCGTATGAGCAAAAGTCTGAGCCAGGGATTCCCCCATTTTTCATGATTGTTGCGAAATGGCTTGCACCGTTGTATTCAAACGCTCTAATCAAAAGGCCCAGTAGTGAGAATTTTTGTTCAATTTCAGTTTATATCTAGATGAAAAGGATTGCTGCAATTTGCAGAACTTTAAGTTAGGTTAGTATATTTTATGAAGTATATTTCATATGTTTTATTTAGTATATATGTACTATATTTTATATGTTTAGTATATTTGTATGAAGTATATTTTATAATTCAAACGGCGTTAAGGTTAGGTTAGGATTGTATATTTTATGAAGTGTATTTTATATATTTCAGTATATTTTATTAATTGTATTCTATAATTCAAATGGCGTCCAGGTTAGGTTAGGTCAGGTCTGTATATTTTATGAAGTGTATTTTATATATTTCACTTAGTATATTTTATGAAGTATATTTTATAATATAAATGGCGCTCAGGGTATACGATAAGCTAGTACTTTATATTCATATATAGAAAGTGGTACAGTGAAGACAGACCACTTACATATTCTGCTTCGAATTTTAACATGTTCAGCTACCCTATCTCCTATATTACAAAGGATTACAAAGGCGGAGCATGCCGACAGGAGACCTTTTGATCCATATGTAGGTCGGATGCGAAAAAAAAAATTATATTAATAATAAAATAATAAATAAAAACTATAATAATGTAAATAACAAATAAAATACATGAATAAATGCATAGGTACAGTTGAATAATAAACAAACAGGTAAATAGTAATTAATAATGAATTGACATATAACTAATAATAAATGAAAATCAGACAGACAAATGATAACAAAACAAAATCAAATAATATAAGATAAATTATAATCATTACATCATCTTACTTAGGTATTTATCTAAATGATTCTTAAAGCTTCGAACTGAACTACATTGCACTACCTGTGCAGGAAGTTTATTCCATTCATTAACTACACGGCTGGCAAAGTTGTTTCTACCCACTTCCAAATTGAATCTATTTCCGGACAGTTTGAGACCATTGTTTCTTGTCTGATTTCTAGAGCTGAGACAATATTTTCTTCATTCGACCCCCAGGCCGGGTATAAGCTCTCTAACAATTTCTATTGAATTCCGTTCGCCTCTTCACATACAGAGAGACGACAACCGGCGACTGATCAATAATACCGTAAACAGCAGGCGTTCCTCGGTGCGTTCCTAGATGCGTTCCGCTTTAGTTTGGCCGCGGTTAGCGCTCCCAAATTATTAAAGCAATATAGGTGCCGGTATTGTATGTGGCCTACTTTTTGAATGTGGCATACAAAATTTTTTCTTTGGTATAGTATGTGGCCTACCGGGTTTTTATTTCGGTATGAACCTGTCTCTTAAACTTTAATAGTTTGGGAGCGCTAACCTCGGTCAAACTAAAGCGGAACGCACCGAGGAACGCGCCCAGCTCTGACCGCAAGCCAGGGACATGGAAACATTCGCAAACTGATACAGCAGCGGTCCACAATTTCTTCGCAGAGGTCTATGGAAAAGATCAATCATCCCTTTCCAAGAACGAAAAACCTTAACTTTCCTTGACACAACGAAGAAGGTTACCAAACCCATCCAGATTAAACTTTTCATTGTGATTGCCCTGTAACATTTGTTCTAGCGTCCGCCAGGCGATTTTATTAAACCGTGACGTAAAATTCGGAGAATTTCATCTTTGTGAACGTTGATCAACTTGGTGTAGGCAAAACCGTCAAATGCGGCCGAAGACAGAGTTAATTTTTGCGTTCATTTTTCTTTTCTTCTTCGACTTTTTCATTGTTTTTTTTATATCTATAATCATAGAGGTGGAGTGGGTGGGGGATGGGGAGTGAGGGAGTATGTGTGAGAAAAATTTGACGCAGCCCGAAGGGATTTCTCCCCGCCTTCTCCTTTTCTGCATGAGGGGACGGAGAGGTAGGGGGGGGTCGCCGATTTAATGAAGCTGCCATGCTGTGGATGTGCTGTGTCTTGCGACACTGCCTCTGACCCAGGGTAGTGGACAAGATGCAGGGATGACCTGTCATCCAGGAGGTGCCAAGATAAGAGGGTGGAGGGGAGTGGAATGTGATGGGGATGGAATGGGTGGGAATGGTTTTTATGCCTTTTTCTTTTTGGCTACCTCCCTTATAAGGGGGAAAAAGGCTTTTGGTATACGTATGTATGTGTAATCAGAGTACAGGAGTATTCGAAGGCGTGATAAAACATGGCGTGGCATTATTGCATTTCGACTGCGTCTCAAGTTC
>NC_134805.1:18788745-18816245 GCF_046742065.1 Oratosquilla oratoria
TCATTAAGCAGGATGTAATTGACAAATGTACAGATCAACCTATGCTTTTCTTCAGATTTGTGAGTGATAACATGAAACATTAATAAAGAATATCCAAGCTGAGAGTAGAAGGACTAGTATATGAAAAAGCAAAAATGCAATCTAAAATAATGAATGAAAGGTCAAAGACAAGATGTCATGAAGAATATAACAGGAAGTCCGTGAGGTGTTTAGATTACTTGAGGGAGTTGATATACTAAAGGCTTCAGAGCTAGATAAGATCTCAAATTGGATTTTCCAAGAATGTATAGGACAACGAATGGATAAATGCATCAAGCAATTGCATCTTCTATGGAAGAGAGAAATGTGCCCTTTAGCTGAAAATCTGCAAATGTAGTACCAATATTAAAAGGAGGAAAGAAGGAGGCAACATTAAAATCTAGTCCAATGTCCTTCATCAGTACAATAGGGAAAATGTGTGAGAATTAAAAAAAAAAATGAAATATTTAGAGGGAAAAGTATATAAAAAAAGATGAAATACTCAAAGTAGAAAATAACACTGGTTGACAGTCACTTTGGATTAAGAAGCGTGAAATCTGCTTAGTTTTTATTCGGGAGTGCCCGATGTGTTGTATAAGAGAGTGGGTTGGGTGGATTGTGTATAACTGGACTCTGAAAACGCTTTCGGCATGGTGCCGCAGAAAAGATTAATATAGATGTTAGAAAACATTGTGGGTGGGGGCTCAAAGAAGCACACTGAAATGGACAAAATACTTTTTAAGTAATAGACGTATGAAAACAGCGGTAAAAGATGAAATGTCGGAGTGGAGAGAAGTAACTAGCGGAGTACTACAGGATTCAGTCCTGGCACCAGTAATTTTTCTTTTGTATATCAGTGATATGGTGAATGGAATAGGTAGCTATGCACACTTAACTGAAGGTGATGCTTAGGTCATGAATAGGATCAGGAGTGGAAGATGAACTTCTATACAAATATAAAGTTTTTGAAAATAAGTAAAAAATGAGATGGGAAACAAGTTTAAAGCAAAGTGGGGGAGGGATTTAAGGATTTTAATAAGGATTTACATATACCAAAGGCTTTTCCCCCTTACACGGGAGGTAGCCCCAGCCCCCCCAAAAAAATGCATAGAAACCACTCCCAACCATTCCATTTCCTATATATTCCACTCCCCTCCACCCTCCCTCTTATCTTGGCGCCTCCTGGATGACGGGTCATCCCTGCATCCTGTCCACTGCCCTGGTCCAGAAGCAGTGTCGCAAGACACAGCACAATAAGGATTTGTCACCAGGAAATGATATGAAGAGAATAACAGGAGAAACCTCTGATTTGCTGAAGAGTATAAGAGTGACATTTCGTCACATAGATGAGGACAGGACGCAAAAAAAAAAAAAAAAAAAAAAATGAAAGTCTGATTCGACCCAAACTGGAATATGCTGCAATGGTTTCGTCACCACACCCAAGGCAATATATAATAAAGTCTACAGAGGGCAGCACCCAAGATGATCCAAAGCCTAAAGGACAAGACAGTGAAGAAAGGAAGAAAACGGATCCTCCCCACGTTAGAGGAGCGAAAAGAGAGACTACATAATAGTTATACGAGTATTTATTACCGATAAGTTAAATGTATGGAGAAATGGGCAAAGGATTTGCTGGCATGGGATGAAATATCAATAAAAAGTCATATGTAAAAAATAGGAAAAGCAAGATTGTTCAGTAGATGTTAGACAGCAGAGCTTGTCACGTAATTGAAAATAGAATGCAAAACAACAGCAGAAAACAATTTCAAGGAAATTTTTATGAGAGGAAAGACTGTATCCCATGAGTATATCATCAACTTCATATGCTACAAGTTGGTAAACACACACACACGACTCGGTAGTGCTGTTGGTAGAGTTCCAGACTGTCACTACGGCGGTCCAGGTTCGAATCCTACCCAGGGCTGAAATAATCTCAGTATCGTTGCGCTTCGAGTCGTTTCTCCAACTCTCGTGGGCGGGGAGTTGGGTGTGTGTATGCGTGTAAGGTCACAGCAGTACCAATAGATCGGTCATATACGAGCTCTGAGCTCTCTTCCGGGAGGGTAATAGCTGTCAATCACGAGTCCAACACGTGGTCCAAGACCATGGTGATGGTGAATTACACACGCGCATACATTCTAGGGGTAATGGCATTTCTTTCTCCCGGTGAAATTTCTCGTCCATATTAAATACGAGTATAACGTGAGGTAAAAAAAAAAAAAAAAAGACAATGTATTGTTTGAAACTCATAAAAGGCCCAGGGACACTGTTGGATTCTGAGAGAAGGTTGTCAGGATAGGAGCTTGTACAGTGGAATGGTTAGGAACGACAGTGGGTGGTAATTTCCGTCGACTAGAGCAAGTGACTCATGTCCCCGCCTATAAGAGAGACGGACTACCCAGTCTCTCGATCTAAGTCCCTGCCAATTGACTACGTATTGGATGCGCGTGAGATATTCGCCATCTTGGTTTGCAGGAGATTGAATAGACATTGTTGCAAGGTTACTCCATTCTTATAAGAAATATAGATGACGTACGTTTCAATCGTCAACGGTAAAAATGTTTAGACGAAACGTGTTTTTCGTTTTTATAGTAGTAAACGTACGGGTTAACAGAATTCAAATTTTATATAGTTTTTCATATTGCTTTATATGGTGGAAATGTAACTTCTTCAGTTGTCGGTAAAATCGCCTGTGTGCATTAGCACAGTCTGCAGTACTGAACAATAAATCGTTTTGGAACACCAGTACCGGATTCGATGGTTTGCTGTAAATCTTTTTGGTCATTTGTTACCTGAAGCGTCGATTGCTAGAACTCATCTACTCTGTTGATGCAACACTGCAGCGTCCCGCCTTATATCTTCATTTTACCATTTGTAGTTGTTTCTTACACTATTTTGAAGAATTGATTTCTAGAGCTCGGCTCCACTGCTAATGCAGCACTGCAGGGCCCCACCCTGTATTTTCCTTTTAGCAGTTGTAGTTGTTTCTAATACTATTTTCCTTTAGGTCGTAGACATGGGTCCTCAGTCTCTTTTTAAACATCGCTTTACTGCCACTCTTTGTCATCAGGCAGCTCGTTATACAACCTCCTCGATGCACATCTTACAAAGGCTCTGAAACCCGTTCCAAGTTCCTCCTCGACTCATCTAATCGAGGAAATTGCAAATCTCAAATTCAAATCTTCGACTTCAGTTCTTTACCTTTCTTTTGATACCATGGAATCCCCGAAGATGCGTATTGTAAAACAGATTAATGAAAATATATTGAATCAAAATATACGAAGAAAGTTTACAATGAGGGGCAAGTAGTATATATAGAGAATGGGGAGGCACGTATTTCGGGTGAGTTATAAGACAGATTTCAAACGCTTTAGCTCATGTCTTCACATGCAACGAGTATTGTCAAACAGGAAATGAATTAGTCCCACAATGAATGAGCAATATATATATATATGTATATATATATATATATATATATATATAGATATATATATATATATGTATATACATATATATATATATATATATATATATACATATATATTCAAAGAAAATTTTAGTATGATCCTGTTTCGTTCTGGTGAATTCAATATAACAAAAGTTGACAGAATTGCTTTATTGAAAAATCTGACAACATTGCTTTGATGGAAAATCTGACAACATTGCTTTGATGGAAAATCTGACAACATTGCTTTGATGGAAAATCTGACAACATTGCTTTGATGGAAAATCTGACAGCATTGCTTTGATGGAAAATCTGACAACATTGCTTTGATGGCACTTTCTTTAAAATTGTAGGGAACAATGAACCGTGTCATTTTGTTGTCTTTTATTGTTCTCTTGGTCAAAGTAAAAAGAAAATTAATGACGTAACTAAAACGTCAAATAACACTTTGAAACGTTGCATAAAGAATTAAAGATAAATCATTTTTTAAGTCCATGTAAAAACGATCTGTTTCTTTTATAAAATGTTGATGATTATATGTGTTCAAACCAATGAGTAGTGAATGGTCGGTCAGACGAAAGTCCACATAGATGTTTATTTGTGGTGAGGATGACAGAAGGATTGACTTGATATAGTGGGTGTAGAAGGACAAATCTGATGTAGAATCGCAACGTAGATAACATCATTATCAGGTAATTACGAGTATTATACGCAAGCAGGATGCAAACGAACATATCGCCAGGATTTTAGAGCGAAACGTAGCACTGTAATTCGACTACGTAGCGATAAAGGAAAGATCAAGATCGAGAAAGGATTACGGCAAGAAGATACGATTTCACCCAAACTATTTACATCTTGAAGATTTTCAGAAGGCTGAGTTCGTAAGGGAGAAGTTTGAAGGTTAAGGGCGAATATTTTAATAACCTAAGATTTGCGGATGACATTATTCTTATATCAGAGCAGAAGATCTGTAGGAAATGCTGAGTGATCTGGACAAGAAAATTCTCAAACTAGGCTTAAGAATGAATAAGAGTAAAAATAAAGTCATGTTCAACACGAAAGTTGAAAGTAAAGTGATGTGTTCTGGATATGTGTTCCGCGTGCACATGCATACATACATGCGTGTGCGTATCTGCGTGTGCGTATATTGAAGGATCCTGAAGCCTCTTGTTATTCATTTATATCTAAAAGGACAATATGCGGTCTTGTCATTCATTTGTTCAATTCACCGTTCCTCAACCAACCAGGGTTCCGCAAAAGGTCCCTAAGGTTCCGCAAAATGTCACTAATGTTCCGCAAAAGGTCCCCAAGGGTTCCGCGAGAACAAGTGAGATAAGCTAATGCACTTTTGATTTTTTATTTAATTTCATATACGTGATATATTGAAACACGCACGACATATTCTTGGTTGTTGTAATAATGTAATATAGACATCATCCTATCTAACCTACTGTTACCATGAAACTAAAATGAGAAAGATTTTTTTTTTTTTTTTTTTTTTGCGCAGGGTTCCTTGAGACAGACAATTTATCTTAAAGGTTACACAATTGTGAAAAGGTTGAGAAACGCTGGGCTATTTTCTTATTAAATTATCTATTTATTCGATTATTTATTCATTTATCTATTGTACACGTACACTCGAACGCTACTGTACACACCTTATGTGTACATCGATATGTGTACACTCATGTATACATTGTGAGCGCGTACATTAACACGCTCGCATGTGCATATATGCACATATACACACATATGCATACAGACATGCATATTCATGCGCTCATATATACTCGTGTACTCATAGATACTCATGCATAATCATATACTCACATGTACGTGTGTGTGTGCGTGCGTTCAAGATCACGAAATTACCCATAGATCGGCCCATGTATGAGCTATAGAGCTCTCATCCGAGATGATGATAGATGTCGATCACGAGTCCAGCACGTGGTCCAAGACCATATTGAAACACACGCATACAAAGCCCAACCTGTCTTGAATTCTACAGCAACTCTCGGTCGGGCAGCTCAGCGTCTCCCTCCGTAGTTGTGTCCTTGGCCATGACTTGAGTCATCTGTCAAATTAAGATTCTTGGCTCTAATTAGGAAACGTCACATCCGTTCGTAGCTTTGTTGTTTGGTGTCGCTGTCTTTGTGTGTATCCTACGAGGAAAGTCCAGGGTAATCCAAGATTGCATCGAGATGTCTGCGGCGTTTGTGTGAACCAGTGCTTTACGAATTTATATCGAGTGTCGGAAATGCGAAGATTATTTTACAACGTCTAATCCTAGTGCAGCAACTGTTGCGTCAGTGTGTCATAAAACATGGTTAAAAACATGATGTGGTTGTTTACCACATCACCACTAAACGCATGCGCATGCGCGAATACGTGTCTGTATGTATGAGTATTCGTGCGTTCGTTTGTACGTACGCGAGTATGTGTGTGTGTGTTCGTGCGTGGAATACTGAATTCTGGCGGGGTCGCTGGGTTCGTCTCCGTTTTCTTTGATGGCGATCCAACCCGTGAATATATTGTTGATGTGAAAACAAAAATGCATTTTCCCGTTTTCTTTTCCTGTGTGTTATCGATGTTTGTGTTTTTTAGGCACACGTTTGAACGCCACGGCAATTGTAATTGTGTCTCATGTATTTGATTAATTGCCTAATAAACTTATTATTGTCATTATATTAACTTTACGTGCTAAGGCACAACTGACAAAAACGAATCATGGTACCTTGATAGCTTCACTTAATTTCCATATTCGAGTTATTTTAACTTACCTTTTTTTAAACCTGGTTATTTATAATAAAGAACAGTTCATCTCTTCAATGGATTAAAAAAGATAATATTCCTTTCTGAATTAGCCAATCAGTTCATGTATCTGTCTGTTGTTTGGTTGCTTGTTTATGTTTATGTAGGAAGAAGGTGTTAGATGATTGTCAGAAAATTGTAAATCCCGAAAATGCGTTTTTACTAAGCTATTGGAATCTGTGTTATCTGCATTGTGCTGACAGAGGTATTTTGTTGACATACCTAATAAAAAAAATTTCGATTATTTGAAAATCATCTCTTGGTGTCATAATAATAATAGTAATGAGTTTATTTGGCAGTAAATGAAATACATCAAATACAGATAATGAAAACTACATAGTTCGAAATTACAATTGCCGAGGGTAACACAAAAAAGTATAAGCTTATTTCCACTGTGGTCCTCATTTGACTGTTATTCTACACTACGCTACACAGCACATAAACATTATTACAGATCGAGACCAAAATTTGAACAACATAATGAAAAAATACATTTAAAACTTCATAAATATAAAATACTAGTTAAGTATTGAGGACTTGAAACTCAAAAAAGGAAATTTAGATAAACACCTATGCAAGATGCTGTAATGATTATAATTTATTTTATATTGTTTTGTTTTGTTATCATTTGTCTGTCTGATTTTCATTTATTATTAGTCATATGTCAATTTATTATTAATTATTTACCTGTTTGTTTATTATTTAACTATACCTATGCATTTGTTTATGTATTTTATTTGTTATTTACATTATTATAGTTTTTATTTATTATTTTATTATTATTATGATTTTTTTCGCATCCGACCTAGATATGGACCAAAAGGTCTCCTGTCGGCATGCTCCACCTTTGTAATCCTTTGTAAAGTATCAATTAACGAAGACCTATTTCACTATCGCAAAGTCTCCCCTAAATGTTTACCTACGTTTTCTGTCATGCCCAATAAACATCCCGTCCTCTGGGCTCTGTCCTTGAATAGAATTCAATTCAGTAAAATTTTAGAACGTTTCAACGTTTGTAGTCTTCTCACTTTCAAGGATCAAAAGCTTTATTTACAATATACAAAGGAATCGTACATGCCTAGAGACAAATGCCTACAAACTATAAGAAATAGAATTATAAGATTATGAGTTATGTTCCCAGATTCTTTAGACGTGATCATGACTTAACCGTCAGTGCAACTTACAAACTAAGAATTTATTACACCTCCCGTCAAATAATATCATTCGACTGAGGGCTTAAATCTCTCTAATATAATTCTATGAAGATAATTTAAGGTGCGAATTTTTTCGACTGAGAAGGTTTAGCAGAAGTGTTTTCAGGAGAAAATAGCAGATTTATTTTTACTGCGAAGGCAATTATTAGGCTGACCTACAGGGCTACCAACCTTTCAGCGCGTTCCTGTCGTCGTCTAAAAATATTCCACGCCACATTCAAGTATATTCGGAACCGCGAAAAACATTTCACAGAATATCAGGTAAAGTTTGTTTGGATATATAGATTTGGATTGTAGTGAATATCAAACTGAGCAGTTATATGTTGAACTACAACATAAACTGAAAAATACGGTACAACACAAGGAAGGTAAATGAACATTACAATACAAGAAATTGGCGAATATTTTTGTTCGAAACTCAAATTAGATAGAGATAATTGCCATCATCATTATTATCATTAATGATATTATTATTATTACTGTTATTATTATTACTATTATTATCAAATATCATCATCATAGTCATCATCATTATCACTATTATCATCAGTCATTATCATTATTATTATTATTGTTGTTCTTATTATTATCATTATTATTGCTATCAATATTTCTTAATAATTATTGCTATTATTACTATTATCGTTATTATCATTAATATGAATATTATTATTGTTGTTGTTGTTGTTGTTGTTAATATTACTTTATTATGTGAATGATATTTTGACGCAGCCCGAAAGGATTTCACCCCGTCTTCTCTTTTTCTGTATGAGGGGACGGAGAGGCGGAAGGGGGGGGGTCGCCAATCAAATGAAGCGGCCCTGCTGTGGATGTCCTGTGCCTTGCTGCATTGCTTCTGGCCCAGGGCAGTGGAGCGAGATGCAGGGAGGGAGGGAGGGATGGTGAATGGGAGTGGAGTATGTGGGGATGAAATGGGTGGGAGTGGATTTATGCCTTTTGACTTTGGTTACCTACCTTGTAAGGAGGAAAAGCCCTTGATATATGTATTAATGTTAATGTTATCATTACTATCATTATTGTAATTATTAGTTGTTAATATTATATTATTATTATTACTATATCATTATTATTATTATTATTATTATAATTATTATCAGTATAATTATCATTATTATTGCTATTACTATTATTGTTACTCTTATTATCATTATTATAATTTTATTACCATTTTGTTATTATTATTTTACTATTATTAAATTCATTAGTAGTAGTATCATTACTGTTATTATTAATATTATTATCATTTTATTATCATCATTATTATTATTATTATAATCATTATAATTGAAATCATAACTAACATTATAATGATTATTATCATTATTATTATTATTATCATCATTGTTATTATTATAATTATTATTATAATTATTATTATAATCATTATTGTTATTATTATTATCATTATCTTCATTATCATTATTATTGTGTGCTATATTTAATGCCAAGCTACGTTAAATATATGTAAACACAAAGTGAAGTTAGTACGTAAGTTACATAAAATGTAATTATAATGTCGAAAGGTACATTAAATTAAACGTTCACCAAAACACAAGCCCATTTGTAAACTCTGAATTTGGTAGCCCTTAAAATTTTCAAGGGTGCCGGTTTAGTATGTGGCCTACCCTATTTGAATGTGTCCTACCCCAGGAAAATTTTGAAACAAACAACAATACTTTCAAAATGTTTTCATTTAATAATTAAAAAACAATTTATTAACAAGTCATACAAAAATTTCTTGGATATCCTGCAAAAGGCATAAAAATAAGTCGCCATCAGGTCCCTTTGAATACCGCCAGCAGCATTCATCAAGATGCCCTAAAAGGTAGGCCACATATCAAACCTGCAGCTTTTCAAGTTCCATTTGGTGATGTCATTTTTTTAGCGTAATTTTATTTTCATTTCTGTGAACTACCAGTTTCAAATATTCAAGTCTTGGATTTGCATAAAACATGCAATGTTGTAATTTATACAGTAGATCAAAAATGTATATTGTTCCAATTTACTTTTTTTTTAATTATAATTTTTCATTTGTCGAAAAAAAATGTATGAGCAGCTTGTGATATTCGAATGCAAGTATCGTGATTCAGTGATTGAACACATTTTGCAACGAACAACAAAGAAAAGGGACGAGACAGATTGGAATGACATGATAAAAACTGAGATAACGCCACCTACAAAATCTGACTCCCAGAAGATGTGACGTCGAACCGGCGCGACCGTTGTGGGCGGAGCCTCATCCGACTATGATCAGTGTTACCAACCTTTTTTTCAGGCGACCCCCAATATGATCCTTATAAACCACGACCCCACTAATTATTTGTATACGTGTTAATATATATGACTAGTTGTTGACTGTAAAAAGTAGGGGACAAGTATGATAAATATATGTGTAAGAAAGGTAATGTAAGGTCATGTAATTTTGTAACAAAACAATAATAGCGTAAAAGATGTTTTGGTGACGCCAGGAAAAACGCATGGTAATCCCAGAGTTAGGAAACAGTGGACTACAGTACAACTGTCCCAAACTCTAGTAAGTTGCTGCCCATTTCCTTTGCTCTAGATACAATGGATGGCACCAAAGGAAAGAAATAAAGTATTAACAATCCACACAGGTTTTGCCAAATAAACACAATTTGATTTGGATCCAGTGTAGAATGTAACACACACACACACACACTCACAGTTGGGAGTGTGTGTGACCCATAGATCGGTCATACGAGCTCTGAGCTCTCTTCCGGGAAGGAAATGGCTCTCGATCACGAGTCGAACACGTGCTCCAAAGACCATGGTGAATACAAGGTCCATATAGTATATAGACCTTGGGTGAATACACACAAACCCGGCGTACGGACCTGTGGGGGTCCGGGGTGCTCCGCCGTCACTCAGGCACACGCCGTCACTTAGGCACACGCCATCGCTGATGTCATGATAAGATATTTTTATTACCCAACCTAACCTAACCTAACCATTAATGCTCCTAAGCAATAAACTGAGCAATAGAAAAACGACACCATGACCTGAGTGACGGCGGAGCCCTTTGTACCTTTGTTGATTAGCGTGTGTGTGTGATTCACCATGGTCTTGGATCACGTGTTGGACTCGTGATCGAAGGCTATGTCCCTCCCGAATGAGAGCTCAGAGCTTATGTATGGCCGATCTATGGGTAATCTTGTGACCTGATACACACACACACACACACACACACACACAAGAGAAACAAGAGGACACGCAAAGAAACTAAAGACAGTTATAGAAGAGACCTGAAAAAGAAGTTTTCCACACAGGGTAACTGACGTCTGGAACAAGTTGAACAGTGAAACAGTTAGTGCCAGAAATATACACGAATTCAAAAGCAAACTAGATGTAGAGAGATACAAAAACGGGTCAACACGAGCATAGCTCCAGTCCCGTAAAATACAACTAGGTAAATACGCACACTCCAACTCTCGTGGGCGGGGAGTTGGGTGTGTGTGTGTGTGTAAGGTGTGGGTATGCATTACCCATAGATCGGTCATATATGAGCTCTGAGCTCCCTTCCGAGAGGGAAATAGCTGTAGATCACGAATACAACACGTGATCCAAAGACCAGGGTGAGCCAAGATGAATCACAACTCCCTGCCCACGAGAGTATGAGTAACGACTCGCAGCGTAGTGATACTGAAATTATTGTTTGTGGGGGTGGGGGCGAAACTCAACAATTGTTTGTGTGTTTGGGGGGCGAGCGAAATTCTACAATTTGTCCGTTGCTTTTATAAAAATCTCTGGCGAACAATAGCAGGCGACATGATAGAGTTCTGAGAACGCATTGCACTCGCGAGCAACAGTTTGGGGACCACTGACGTATTACATCAAACCGACCGATTCCTCCGCCTAAAAAAATAGTACCGTAACACGATATTATTTTCCTGTATCATTGTACTCATAATTCATCTGTCTTTGTATTATAACTTTTGATTACGAAAAATTTATACTTATGGAAGAACGATTACTAATGTGATTTGAATTTGTGGTAATTGTTATTGGGAATCTTTTAGTACTTACCTTCGTTCGGGAAACTTTCCCTCAAAGTGTTGTTTACTTCGTTCATTTTAGGAGCATTTCCTGAAACTTCGTAACTTTAAATAAGATACGATTTAACTCCCTTCCTCTTTATTTGTTTTTAATTCTTTGTGATTTTGGTTTGATAAATCGGGGATTGACCTGTAAGAAATTACTTAAAAAGTCAATATTAATCCGTGTCCTTTTGAGCTTTTTCTGAACTCGTCAGAGTCCAACCGTATGCAGTCCGCACTAAAAACATAAGAATAAAGGAGACTGCAAGAGACCGTAAGGCCTACACTAGGAGTCTCCTCGCCTCAGACTAACCAGAACACTGGTTCCAGACGGACCTCAAATCTAGGAACGTCGTTTTCGGAGTTCAAAGTTAACTTAGTCTTCAGACTTCAAATTTACACAGTTTGAGAACTCTGCCCGATAGAAACTGTGACCGGTAAGTTCTCCTTACATTTGTTGAACCTTAATTTTCATAAATTCATTGAGAATAAAAGTCAAGTAAAACGAGAAAGTATTTTGATAAAATCGCAGTCTCTATAATATTACTAATACATTTAGAAATATTTGAGCACAGCAACCAGAATAAATGTTCTCGAATCTGTTTCAATTGATCTATTGTAGCAGAAATACTTTGGAAATAATGCTGGAATTTGTGTGTATAAACATAGCTCTCCAAACCAATGCAAGTCACTACACTGGTGGGATAGAGGCGAGTGTAGAGTACCATGAGGCAGTGGTCCACTCCTCGTTGGGACAGGAAGCCTTAGAACATTGGCTCTCATCTGTGGCCCAGTGGACCCTTGGTGGACCACAAAGTGTCACAAATGGAGCCACTAACTAAAGATGAGTCAGTGTCGGCTTTGGGAATTGGTGCCGGAAGCCTTAGAACATTGGTTCTCATCTGTGGCCCAGCGGACCCTTGATGAACCACAAAGTGTCACAAATGGAACCACTAACTAAAGATGAGTCAGTGCCGGCTTTGGGAATTGGTACTGCTGTGTTGTGTGTCCATGTGTGTGCATCGTTTATCATAACTTTCCTCGTCTCACTGATAAGAACCGTTGCAGGTGCAAACTCTGAACTTTGTGGAACTCCACTGGTCTCTGCTCTTCATCCTGACGTACTGTATTATACTTCCCTTCAACATACCTTCCTTTCATTCGAGTAGTTTGCCTCGTAGTCCTCCAACAAGCACCAATCTCTGCATAGGACGATTGTGAGCTACTTCATCAAAAGTCTTCTCTAGACAGAGGTACACACAGCCCTACCAGTCGTCCCTATCTTGTGTGTGTGTATGTGTGTGTGTGTGTGTGTGTATGTGTGTGCATCGAGTTCGTGTATACCCTGATGAAGAAATGACGCCTTTTGATGACACATCCGATAAGAATTGCGTAAGAAGGCGACAAGTACTGTACTTGTATAAATGACCCGATGTTGCCTAGGTCGAGAACGAAAATTAGATAGGTCTAAAGTGTGTTCCAGATTAGAAAAAACATGGAACATAAAATGAAAAGGTGAAAAAATTAGGCTTGAATTCTTTTTCATCTTTGTCCTCTATTTCTCATGACCGTAAAGAGACAAATTTCGTTTCGAAAATTTCGAAAATTAGATCGTTTGTTTGTCTGAACATCATATATTTTAGTTAGAAGAGAGGCGAAAGCTATAAGCAAAAAATAGATAAACACATGAATAGCTCAAAAACAATGACCTGGTATTCTACCACCACCAAACCGGAAATTCCTGTTCTTCAGAGGACCATCAATACTGAACTACAACTACATTATCGTCAGGCACTGCCTAACGATTTATTGTTATGAGTATTGCTCCATAAGCCTTTTTTGTGTCTTCTTCCTTTGCTGGTAATACTTTCTTATTATCATTCTTATTCGTTTTGTCTTCATTTACTTTCATGTGTCTTGCAATTGGTCGCTAGAAGAAAATAAGATTCTTTACGTAAGGAGATGAATTTGATAATCTCCGCCATTTGGAAAAGTGCCATTAGGCATGGGAGGGTGAAAAATTGACCTCGATCAATTCATTGGTTGATATGACGACGCCAGTGACGTGCGTGATGAACTGAAATAGAGCCAGACCTTCTGCTCAGCCGAGATGATGTTCCTCTTCTGAAGAGGGAAACGAAGGTCATTTTGGAAACCTGAAAAAGATTACAAAAGATTAGAAAGGCGGGGCATGCAGATAGGAGACCTTTTGGTCCATAACTAGGTCGGGTGCGAAAAAAATAACGATAAGTAAATATATAAATAAATAAATGAAAATATAATTATATAAATATTAATAAATAAAATAGAGAAATAAATGCATAGGTATAGTTGATTAATAATCAAAAAAGTTTTTCGTCTGTGTTGATGTGGACGAATCTTTTCTGGAAGTTAAGATGTATACTCGAATGCTGAGGAGTGCACACCGATTTTGGTGATAGGTCAACACCGATTTTGGTGATTCTGTCAACACCGATTTTGGTGATTCTGTCAACACCGATTTTGGTGATTCGGTCAACACCGATTTTGGTGATTCGGCCAACACCGATTTTGGTGATTCTGTCTACACCGATTTTGGTGATTCGGTCAACACCGATTTTGGTGATTCGGTCAACACCGATTTTGGTGATTCGGTCAACACCGATTTTGGTGATTCTGTCAACAGATTTTGGTGATTCGGTCAACACCGATTTTGGTGATTCTGTCAACACCGATTTTTGTGATTCTGTCAACACCGATTTTGGTGATTCTGTCAACACCGATTTTGGTGATTCTGTCAACACCGATTTTGGTGATTCTGTCAACACCGATTTTGGTGATTCTGTCAACACCGATTTTGGTGATTCTGTCAACACCGATTTTGGTGATTCTGTCAACACCGATTTTGGTGATTCGGCCAACACCGATTTTGGTGATTCTGTCAACACCGATTTTGGTGATTCTGTCAACACCGATTTTGGTGATTCGGTCAACACCGATTTTGGTGATTCGGTCAACACCGATTTTGGTGATTCTGTCAACACCGATTTTGGTGATACGGTCAACACCGATTTTGGTGATTCGGTCAACACCGATTTTGGTGATTCGGTCAACACCGATTTTGGTGATTCGGTCAAGGCACGGACGTAATCTGCCGTCTTTTCGATTCCTTAGTATTGATAGTAGCCTATATGTTTTTCAAAATCAGTAATCGACATTTGTCTTACTCCTGAATCATCACAATAAATAAATAAATAAAAACGGACACTCCTCCTACATAATTCACAACACTCTGTGCTACACATCAGTTCATTAATCTTTGCAGGAATCCTGTGAATCCGCAGAAGGCCCCAGATTACCATATAAGGCACTTCTCGAAATTAACATAGGCTGCATGCCACCTATCTAACGACTGCGCTGCATAAGAACTCGAACCGATAAGATTCGATCAGTTATCAACGTACCGATCGTGAAGCCAAATTGCTCATAGAGCTGGGCGCGTTACTGCCGGACAGATAGTGCGTTACCGCCAGACAAGTAGTGCGTTACTGAAAAATCTATATACATGTATACATATACGCATATGTATATACACACACACACACACACACACACACACACACACACATATATATATATATATACATATATATATATATATATATATATATATATATATATATATAATACGCATTAACGGAAATTCACCCCTGATTTTTCGGTAAAGCACTGCCTGTCTGGCGGTAACGCTCGGTAACGCCTGGCGGTAACGCGGCCAGGCGAGCAACCTGGCCGACTCACTGAGTAATGTAATCTAGAATTAACTTACAATTTCCCTTTCTATTTCGAGGCATGTGTGTTTTAGGATACGCTACTGGAATGCCAAATGTCAACAGAGATTAGATGTTATCTGTGAATTCCACTGCCCTCCCGCTTCCGGCATTACATGACGCAGAATCTCCTGCTCTCCCCTCTCCCTACTTGCCATTCGTCAGTCACAAACTATGTGGTCGCCTAAATAAGATTTGTTTTTTCTTATAATTTGTTTTAAACCGACTTTCAGCGAATGCCGAAACGATTGGAACTTTTAAGAGAAGATAAGTTTATGGATGGAGATGACATGTGGTAATGGACATGGAACTGCCTAGTGCAGGTCTTATGGTCTCTTGCAGTCTTCTCCATTCTTATGTTCTTATGTTTTCAAGAAGTCCACCACCACACGGAGTTCCACCTCCCCATGGAGTTCCACCTCCACACATAGTTCCACTTCCTCACGGAGTTCCACCACCACCCTTGATCATTTGCACGTGGCCTTATCCCTCACCATAAACCCTATCCTTACAATATATAAACATCTTTTATTTTAATCAATATCACTTGAAACATCACTTGAAAACGTGCAAAGTGTACAGAACGTCGTGAATACACTGAGAACGCTCCACTGTGTTTTAATATGTCTTTTGGCAGTAGTATTCCTGCTCTTAACTCTACGTATAAGTCTACTGTTATGGTCTCAGCTTTGCTAACCAACATATTCATTATGTGGATGTACTGGAAGGATTTTGCAATTTGGAAAAATATGGTGATGTTCCTGTACAAGATCTTAATATTTGCAAAGGACTCGTATACTATTCACTAACAGTTCCTACTATCCCAAATTCTCCCAGACGTTTCTCACTAGCTTACAAAAAAAAATCAAATTAATTAAAAAGATTTACATAGCACCAAAGCTGACAAAAGTAACTGTTTGGTTGTTTTGAACAGAGTTGATTATGTTGACAAAATGAAAATTTTGTTGAATGATGAAGTCACGTATTCTAAACTCCATAAGAATCCACTTGAGTCAGTTAATGCAGAATTTGATAAGAATCTTAAAAAGTATTTGAAAGTGAATGACTTACTCATTAAACAGTTTTCTATTTTGTCACCATATTTGTACGGGTTGATTAAAACCCCATAGACCTGATAATCCTATTAGGCCTATAATCAGCTCTACTGGTTCCATTTCTTATAGATTATCAAAATGGCTAGTGTCCATTCTGAGCCCCCTTGTTGGATCCATTTCTCATTCTCACATTAAAAACAACGAAGATTTAATCAACAAATTTACAGTCTAGACCTTACTTATGATTTCAAGTTAGTTTTGACATTAATTCTTTATTTACATGTGTTCCCATTTTTTATTTGCTTGAGTTTCTAAGGAAAATTTCATTCACACAACTTACCATTACCTGTAGACATTATTATCGATTTGATTAAACTTTGTGTGGTTGACTCGGTATTTGTTTTTAATGGTGAATTTCATGTTCAAAATTTTGGTAGGGTTATGGGGAACCCCTTATCCCCAGTTTTAAGCAATTTGTATATGGAGTTCTTTGAAAGGGAATTGTTACCTTGTAGTCTCCCCCGTAAAGTCATCTGGTATCGATATGTCGACATTTTATGTATTTGGCACACTGATATTAATTTGGACAATTTTCTTATTAAATCAAATGATTTAGTGCCTTCTATTAAATTTAAAACTGAGGTAGAACAATATAACAAATTACCCTTTTTAGATGTTTCTATTATTAGAAAAGATAGATGTTTTAGGTTTGACATTTTTAGGAAACCAACCAATGTTTTGTCATTTGTCTATTTCTATTCTGCACATCATGTTAATATTAAGGTTTCTGTTTTTTTTCATCCATGTTTTTAAGAGCTTATAGAATTTGCAGTCCATAATTTTTAGACCAAGAAATAAGAAAAATATATGACATTGCATCTGGCTTGAAATATCCTGAATATGTTATAGATAAAGCACAATATAGGGCCAGGAAGTCTTATTTTAATACATCCTAAAAAGATACTTTTTGCAAGAAAAATCTTTTAGTTCTTCTCTTTCATGAAAATCTTGTAAGACTTCCTCGCATCCTTAAGGAGTTCAATATTTATGTTATTTTCAAAAACAGTATCATCAAAGAACTCCTCATTAAAAATTCCCCTTCCAATAATGTAGGATGTGTCTACAGTATTCCCTGTAAACACTGTAGCTCCTGTTACATTGGCCAAACTGGTAAAGAATTAAATATCAGGATGAATCAACGCAGATATAGTATAAGGACGGGCCAAATGTCTAGTGGGGTTTTTGTCCATGTAAGGGACACAAACCATAGGATTGACTGGGACAATGTTAAAAAAAAAATTTGTTTGTAATTCTGTTTTAGAAAGGAACATCATTGAATCCAGTTTTATAAAAAGCAATTTTGATAATAATATCAACTTGAGTTTAGGTTTATTTGAACTAGATAATTTCATAATTAATGGGATAGTAAAGCAGTACCATGGCTTCTAATTGTGCCAGATGTCCTGTGGACATTTCGGCCACATGCTTATTTTTTTTTTTTGTATTTGTTGTTTTAATGTTTTATTATTACTGTTATTATTTCCATGTGTATATGAATGTGTGTGTATATATATATTGTCTGAAGGTTTTATGTGGCTATAACCTTCCCCAGTTTTCTTATTTCTCTATAAATATTGCGTTCTATTTCTCTTTCTTGTACTCTGAGGATGTCGTAAAAGACGAAAACGTTTAGTATTCCGACTTTATTTTCCCTGTGGTGTCTGCACTATCATTTAGTCACGTGTTTTATATATATATATATATATATATACTTATATATATATATATATATATATATATATATATATATATGTATATATATATATATATATATATATTCGTGAAGCGTGGCAGGAGATTCTCTTTTAAGCATATTCTGTTGAAAACGACAGCAAATTCATTAGAAATTAATTTCTTTCTTAAGCTTTCTAGCTTTCGGAAAGTAGATTTCTGGGGGAATGAGAGGGGAAGAAGCAAATTTCCAATAGACATTGGGAACTTATATTAACACAGAAGTCTAGGAGGACCGAAACAACACCTTTGGACCCACCACAGACGCCATCTATGCAGGGAAACCATGGTACACAACACAGAAATCGTCGCAGAGGAGAAGGACCTCCAACGTTTGACCATTTTGGAGGCTGTAATCATAAAAGATTTACAACCTATTATTAATGTACAAACAAATGATTTCTCCCTCCTCCCCAGCATGAAACCTACACGCAGGAGACATTTGCTCACCAAAATACAACCACCAGATCAGAGAACACCCATAAAGGTCCAAAATATCCCCGCAGAGGATAAAATGTCATGCCTTAGGCGATCGGCTAGGCTTAGGAACCAACCAAATAGCGCCAGCCAAACAGAGGAGTCATTAAGTGACCTCTCCAAGTTTTTCCTTTATACATATTTATACTCGTCTTGGTCACACTTCCCTTCATTCCAACTGAAGATGCAGAACGATCTGCGAAACGTCTTGGGTTTATTATACTGTGTTTTGTTTATTTTCATTTATTTTGTATATAACATAGACTTCTGTGTTAATATAAGTGCCCAATGTCTATTGGAAATTTGCTTCTTCCCCTCTCATTCCCCCAGAAATCTACTTTCCGAAAGATAGAAATTAATTTCTAATGAATTTGCTGTCGTTTTCAACAGAATATATATATATATATATATATATATATATATATATATATATACTGTATACTTTTCATTCCGCTTGTTCTTTAAGAGGGTTACATTTCGTCACACGCACCTGATTTTTTTTTATGATGTTCTGTTGTAAGTAACTTCACTGCCAGTTCTACTTAGAAGTTCTAAATCTGGTGATGAACAAGGTCATAAACAACATGGGAGGGCAGGGGAGAAGCCCAGCCAAGAATCTTCAGTCAATTTCCTTCCTGTGTTGGAATACCGGAAGCTTTGGTAGCGAAGCTTCTGCTTAGCTCAGGCTGTCGATGGGGAGAACTCGACGGATCAAGAAATGCAGTGCTTGTTTTGTACAATGTCTTACAGAAACTGCCCTCTTTGCTGTAGCGAATTCCGCCTAACACATATGTACACACAGAGCTGGGCGCGTTCCTCTATGCGTTCCGCTTTAGTTTGGCCGCGGTTAGCGCTCCCAAGCTATTAAAGCTTAAGAGACAGGGGGTTTATACCGAAATAAAAGTCCCGTAGGAGGCCACATACATACTACGCCAAAGAAATTTTTTGTAGTAGGCCACATCCAAGAGGTAATAGGCCACATAATATACCGGCACCTATTTTGCTTTGATAGATTGGGAGCGCTAAATGCGGCAGAACTAAAGCGGAATGCACCGAGGAACGCGCCCAGCTCTGTGTACACATTTACCAAACTTTCCATTCCCATTTCCATGGGTCATCCCTCCCTCCTGCCACACTGCTCGTGTCCAGGTGTTTTTCAAATGTGATTTTCCTTGGTGTGTTTTGTAATTTTGTTCTCATGACAAAGGATTACATAGGCGGAGCATGTTGAAACTGAGTTATATTCATAGGTACATTTATACAACTTCAATGATTTAACCAATTTATTAGTATGAAAACACTGTGTAATCAAACCCACATAAATCAAATTATTTAACAAAATTATCACTATGAAAGCCCTCACATTTTTAAATGCTATGTAACTAAATTCATACAATTTTAATTATTTAACAAACCTTCGCATATGTTAAAATGTTAAGTACCTAAATCCATACAATTGAAATAATTTAACACAAAGTTATTAATATGAAAGCCCTCACATTTTTTAAATGTTATGTAATTAAACCCACACAATATAAATGATTTAACCAACTTATTTATAAGAACAAAAGAATAAAGGAGACTGAAAGAGACCATAAGGCCTACACTAGGCAGCTCCGTATCCATCACCACCTGTCATCCCCATCCATAAAGTTGTCTAATCCTTTTTTAAAACAACTGATAATTTCAGCGCTTACTACATGGTTACTAAGTTTATTCCATTCATCGACCACCCTATTAGTAAACCAATTCTTGCCTATTTCATTCTGAAATCTAAATTTGTCCAGTTTATACCCATTACTGCGAGTCCTGCCCTGTTGTTTAATTATTACATACATATACCAAAGGCTTTTCCCCCCTACACGGGGGGTAGCCAAAAAGAAAAAGGCATAGAAACCACTCCCACCCATTCCATTTCCTTTATATTCCACTCCCCTCCACCCTCCTCTCTCCCTCTTATCTTGGCACCTCCTGAAAGACGGGTAATCCCTGCATCCTGTCCACTGCCCTGGGTTAGAAGCAGCGTCGCAACATAATACTAGATTATTATTGTTGTTACAGAGCTGGGCGCGTTACTGCCGGACAAGTAGTGCGTTACCGAAAAATCTGGGAGTGCATTACCGTCAATGCGTTACCGATTTCAAATTCCCTAGGAGCGGTCCGCGTTACTGCGTATATATATATATATATATATATATATATATATATATATATGTATGTATATACAGTACCGCGAACCGCTCTAAAGAAATTAAAATTAGTAACGCATTGACGGTAATGCACCCCAGATTTTTCGGTAACGCATTGAAGTTAATGCACTACCTTTCCAGCGGTAACGCGCCCAGCTCTAGCCTATTAGTATTAAAACCAACATATATATATATAACTCAATCCATACACTTTAAATCAGGCGACAATCAAAACTAGCAAAAGCAAGTGTATGATAAACGATGTATAATCCATGGAAGGTTGTTACTGAGTCGTGATGTTAGGCTAGAATCCAGGGGTCATCCTTCTAGATTAGCTTGACAAAGCCGATGGAAATGAGAAATACGAACACGCACAACTGAAATATGTATATAAACCATCAATTAGATCACTTATCATTGAACAGTTACTATACAAATTGAATAGAAATACATACACACACACACACACACACATATATATATATATATATGTATATATATATATATATATATATATAAATAAATATATATACATACATATATATATATATATATATATTCGTGAAGAGCTAGAGTCCAGGGGGAAAAAATTCGGAAGAAAGTACTCACTAGACTCAAATATCCTTCTAGATTAGCTTGAGAATCCAGCTGATGGAAATGACGCGTACGAAGCGAAATCCGTACACGCACAACTGAAATATGTATATAAACCATCAATTAGATAACTTATCATTGAACAGTTACTATACAAATTGAATAGAAATACATACACACACACACACACACACACACACACATATATATATATATATATATATATATATATGTATATATATGTTCGTGAAGAGCTAGAGTCCAGGAACAATTTTTTTCGGAAGAAAGTACTCACTAGACTCAAACAACGAGTCCAGTGTGCACTTCCTTCCGGAAATATTATATATATATATATATAAGTGTGTGTGTGTGTGTATGCCTACATAAACCAACAACTTTGCTGATGACGTGGGTGTGGTTGCAATTTTAAACGGGATCCAAGACATACGCGTACCATCTTTGGAAACGAGTGAGGGAATGGGATTAAAGCGTAGTGAAGCAAAGACCAAACAAATTATTGATAATTTCAAGATGAAGAGATAAGATTGGAGGAGAAAGCACGCTAGATAAAGATTAAGAAAAAAATATGGAAGCAACTGTATGTTTGCACTGAATTCAGTAACGAGCAGTAGAAATATTACTAGGGGAATAGAGCTGAGAAGATACAATGTAGTAATAAGACCAACTGTACTATACAAGTCTAGAACTTGGACACTTACTAAGGAAAGAAAGAGAAGTTTCGTAGTGTTTGAAAATAAAATTGAATAATGAGAAAGATATTGGGACTTTTGTATAGCGAAGAGAAAGGACAGGGGAGAAGAAGACCCAATATAGAAATCCGAGAAATGACTGGACAGTGCAGAATTCAAGATATATTACGATCAAGGAGGCTGCAATGGGCAGCACACTGTACCCGGATGTGTGAAGAAAAACTGTGTGTGTGTGTGTGTGTGTATGTATATTTATGTATACATTCACACACACACACACAATGCACTTTAATTCTAAGCCATCAAAGGCCAGCATGTTGAAATTGAAATGTGGTACTGCCTAGGACTCGAACCCGGCATCCCCATGACAATTGCGACAGTGACTTTCCAACAAGGCTATATACACAACAGCAGTACCCACCAATATAAATAGATATATAAATCAGTGAATTAATTAATAAATAAATACGTAACAGATCCTGGCTGGGGTTTTGGCTCACTCTTATCTTCAATCGAACACTGACCAGTGTTGTAAGTCTATCTGTTCGCCGGATTTTAACTGTTTCCTATTGTAGATTACTTCAATTTGTCGTTATATATAAACACACACTGTGATGTTTTATTATGACAAGTAGTTACGTAAGAAAACGAGAATTTTGAGAAACGGAAGAAGATTTGCAAAAAAAAAAACAGAATTCTGGAGCATCAGGGACGTCGTGTAGAAAAATTTTTTAAAACAGAAGAACTTTAGTTTACTACATACCAGGTTTAATATATAATATTTACAGACTGAATATCTGTCAATGATATACGCAGATTTTTTGCAAACAAATCTCAACAATAGATTAATGTCCAACATCTATGCTACCCACAGTTCTATATCATTCAATATCAAGGTTTTGAAATGAAAAATTAATTATAGAAGAGACAGTTGTGTCATTCAGCGTTTAACAATTTACTCTCCTAATTCAAATAAGAACACAAATTTCTTAATGCCCAGATATCAAATATGTCCACTAAAACATGGAAAAATAAATTTAAAATGTCTATTTCCTTTATAGTTTCTTAGATAAAAATGATATGGTGACGGATGAGATCTTATATCATTTGAAAGTAATGTTACGTTTGTCCAAAGCAAGTTAAACTGAAACGCCGGTTGGCAACCCTGCTCACCTCACAAAATGCGAAAAGAAAAACAAATAATCTCAATGACTGTTATTTGTGTATTCCAAGTTTCTTTTTTAAATAATATTTAATCATCTCTAACCCGCTTGGAGCCACAAAAAAGAAAGAAAGAAAGAAAGAAAAAATAACCAAACGTATTGCTCCGTGTAGCGAAACATCAGGTCTACCAATCGTTTCAACTTTAAGAAAGATATAATCGTTTTCTTAATAGTTTTAGAAAATTAATGCATCTGCAAGATATTTATGTGGTAGTAGCTAGACTGACATAACCTCTGACAGAGAAGGAAAACGATTTGCTGAAGATTGCGCAATGCATGTCTGTTATTTACATAATTTTTTTCTTCTTTCTGTCGCCTTCTGGAAATACTCTCCCATTTACTAAACTTTATTCTAGCTGCCGGTAAACGATTTTATTCAGACGAAGAAAACGCATTCCGCAGCTAATTAACTAATTGCAAACTGTATCGACATCTCGTTCCAACAATGTATCTTAATACTTCTGGAAACTTCTACTGGGAAGCTTCTGGAAACTTCTACTGGGAAGCTTCTTACTACAAATTTTATACGGCCATTATTTTAGGGACTTTTAGGAATATCCCACCGAACTAGACCCACACGACTTTCTTCTATGACTGAAAACGAATCTCCACAAAAGAAAAAACAATAATAAAACTACTACTACTGTCCTACCAGTGATAGAATTCCATCATGGCGGACACTTCAGAAAACACAACAACCGGGGCACGGTTCAGTTCTCTCCACGGTAATAATACCCGAGAATGTCAATGAAAATTAGCCTTATACACTTGCCGTAAACGTAGATGTACTATTTTTCGGGGGGAAAAAACAGCGACGCCTCGGGAAGGGATATATTTGAGTCATCTGGCTTTGCCAGTCGAGGTCTGAGGACACACACGGAGGCCACGAAAATGTCGACACGAAGAGTCTTGCGAACGTGTCTGAAACCAAACGCCGCGGGAAATAATCCTTTTTTGAACTCACCGAAGCTCTGGGTTCTGCGGTTCCTTGCTTGACCTGCCTCTTGGGTCACCATGATCACGACAGTGGGCCTCCGGCGGTTCGACAGAGCTCCATAAGTTTCTACGGGTAACCAGGACCCGCTTGCGTCTTGGTATATGGGAGTTTGTGGAATCGCCATAAGCGGAATCTCTGTTTATTTCTTTGCCTTTACGCACAGATCAGGAGGTTGGATGGAATCTGTAGCAGTCAAGTGGCCGATGAGGGCGATGACGTAGAGATTCTGCTCGTCGATGACACTTGCTCTTGGCTGAGGTGCTTTTTCCATTGCACAGGACCAGGAATTATAAGATTCAACCTGTTGAGGTTGGCGTGGTTAATATTACGTCTCACAAGGAGAATTGGGCTAATTGGTATTCTGTATGTAGCTAGGACGGTGGAGATTTCACCATTCAAACTTTAACAAGACCAACGCACTGACATGAACCGAATCCGGTCGTGATATAAGTACTCACCGACTGGAGGGGCTCGGTGGGGGAAGGGGTGGAGATAGGACAAAACGTTCTCGGATACGAGATTCGACACGATCTTGGATTATGTGATGGACTCGTGATCGACATCTGTTACGCTCCCGGATGTGAACTGAGAGTCCTTTCAGTGGATCCATGGGCTTGCGCGCTGTCGATCATTAGTCCAAAACGTGATCCAAGACCATGGTGAATCACACACACACAGCGGTTCGAGTTCGAATCCCACACCAGAGCTGAAATAATTTCAGTATCGCTGCGCTGCGAGTCGTTACTCCAACTCTCGTGGGCAGGGAGTTAGGTGTGTGTGTGCGTGCAAGGTCACATCACCACCCTTAGATCGGTCATATATTAGCTCTGAACTCTCATCCGAGAGGGTGATAGCTGTCGATCACGAGTCCAGCACGTGATCCAAGACTATGGTAAATCACACACACCATTTACATCTGCAAATTTGTATGGAAAGTTATATTTCTTAATAACCCTCAAATATTGTGTTTAAGAACATTGTGGCTTTTGCATATAAATATCAGTTTGTGATATTTCAAAATCCTTGATGTAGTGTTACAATTATCTTTTCTAAGAATAAGACAACAAATAAAATAAATGTGTAAACATATTGTCGATAGTATACAAATTGCGGCATGGAAAATTATTTTTTATTTTATTATTATTTTTTTTTAATTCTGATAACTCAGAAATAAAAAACGGGAGTGCGACCTAGGTATCAGGTATTAAAAAAAAAAAAAAAAAAAAACTTGGTAGATGGATGTGTCACTACAACAAGACGCTTTTTTATTTACTTGTTTACATTTTTCCTTTGGATTTAAAACCTTCTTTTGGTAACACTGCATGCTACTGAGACAACTTTTGACCATGCATCCTGTTGTTGACGATCCGATGCTGGTAAAGGGTCAAGGGATTTACTCCCAAATGCACTGAAGCGCTGTACCAGGACGAGACACGTTTCTGCGCCTGTGCGACGCAGTCCCAACACCGTAACCCTTTCCCTGTCCAAAAGGTAAGGGGGGACCAGGAGATCGGGGACTCGTAGCCCCCCCTTAACTGAATGAAATCATCTGGCGGCAGCCATAATATATATATATATATATATATTGCAGAAACCACAGGGAAATTAAAGTCGGAATACTGAACGTTTTCGTCTATTACGACATCCTCAGAGTACAAAGAAAGAAAAAATAGAACACAATATTTATACAGAAGAAAGAAAACTGGGAGAGGTCATAGCCACATAAAACCTTCGGACATTATACATACAACACATTTAATTACAAATGGAAATGTTAATGTTAATAAAAATACATATACATTCATATACACATAGAAATGGTGATAGTAACAAGAAAAAAAAAATAATAAATAAAATAAAAAAAATATATATATATATATATATATATATATATTTTTTTTTTCTGAGTTGGCATCCGCCTTACGTATCGCGGGGTCCGGCCCTCCCAACCACAATCTCCGAAGATAAGAGAGACTTCTCCGTCTCTCTTATCGGGTTATCCTCACATTTTTTATTATATTGATACTAGATTTGACCAGAATTAATTTCCACACTTCATTCTTACCACTTTCATATATGATTCTTGTAATCAGTGCGTGCTTGTCATACATACATACATATACCAAGACTTTTTCCCCCTTCCAAGGGAGGTAGCCAAAAAGGGAAAGGCATAAAAACACTCCCACCCATTTCATCCCTAAATACCCTCCACACCCCTCCCACCTGCTTGTCATGAAAAAATATATATTGTAGCGTTACCAAGAAAGAAACTATGTATCATCATTATTAATAGTATTTATATATCTCCCTTTCCCGCCGTCTTGTTTAGCCACACAAATAAAAATTATTCTAATAATCACTGACTGAATCGCGATTAGTAAGGAAATGATAGGCTAGGGTGAGGTTATGATGATTTAGATGATTTAGACTAGGTCACTATTGGTATACTGAGAGCACTCTTTACAAAAATACTTGAATATTTTCATATCCTTTCCTTGTCTTCTCATACCACTGACATGAGGTTATAATGCTGCTCAAGGACACTATGGATGGATCCATCTCTCCCATGGCCCGGGGTCAGTGGCCATTTTGTGTCCAGTAACAACACTGAAGTATATATATATATATACAGTATATGTAGAGACATTGGGACAAATTATGGGAAAGGTGGAGGGGGAAACACGGGTCTTTATCTGAATATCGAGTTTATTCCTGACCGGTTTCGCTTACAATAGCTTCTTCAGAGGAGTGTTCCTCTGGGTTAAGTTAATAAAGGTTTATTGTATAAATATGTACAGCTTTACATACATTGACATACAATGGGGACTCTGGGTCGGAGTTGGCGGTGTATATAGTGAGCCAGGTCCACGTTCCCTCCTCGCGGAGAAGTCGGTGCCTGGTACCAGTACAACACGTCAAACAGCATCGGTATAACATATATAATATAATACAATACAATAATAATGATAATAATAACATAATAATAATAAAACATAATGATACTTTTTGTTTTCCTCAAAGATGTGGATATATTCAGAGGTTACAAAGAAAGCAATGGCCTCCGCTAGCGGACCCAGGGATCTGGGTGTGC
>NC_134805.1:18821245-18823745 GCF_046742065.1 Oratosquilla oratoria
CGCGAGCGTGTTTGTGCATATGTGTGTGTGTGTGTTTGTGTGTGTGTAAGTGTGCGTTTGTGCGTGCGCGAGCGTGTTTGTGTATGTTTGTGTGTCTGCGTGTGTGTGTGTCTGTGTGTGTGTTGTATGTTTGTGTGTATGAGAGAGAGAGAGAAGGAGTTATGGAGAAAGAAAGTGAGTGTGTGTGTCTTTATGTGTGTGTGTGGTGTATGTGCGTGTGCATGTGTGCGTGCGTGTGCATGTGTGAGTGTGTGTGTATCTGTGTGTGTGTGGTGTGCGTGCGTGTGCATGTGTGTGTATGAGTATTTGTGTGCGTGTGGTGTGTGTGCGTGCGTGTGTATGTGTAAATGTGTGTATGTGTGTGTATGTGTGCATGACTGTGTGTATGTGTTTGTGTACGTGTTTGTGTGTATGTGTGTGAGTGTTTGCGTGTATGTGTGTTTGGATGTGTGCGTATGTGTGTGTGGGTGCATGTGTGTGTTTGTGCCTACGTGTGTGTGTGTGTGGGTGCATGTGTATGAGTGGTTGTGCCTACGTGTGTGTGTGTGTTTGTGTGTGCGTGTGAATGTATGTGTGTATATTTGTGTGTGTGTGTCTGTGTATGAGTGTTTCTGTGTATGTGTTTTTGGATGTGTGTGTGGGTGCATGTGTTGAGTGTTTGTGTGTATGTGTGTGAGTGCATGTGTGTGTGTGTGTGTGTGTGTGAGTGTTTGCGTGTATGTGTGTTTGGATGTGTGCGTATGTGTGTGTGTGTGTGTGTGTGAGTGTGTTTGTGCGTGTGTGTGTGTGCGTGTGAATGTATGTGTGTATATTTGTGTGTACGTGTGTGTGTGTGTGTGTGTGTGTGTGTGTGTGTGTGTATTTTGGGGAGAAAACAGTTTGAATATGGCAATATGCATTCTGTGCGCATGTGTGTGAATGTGCCTGTATGTGTGTACGTGCTCAAGTGTGCGTGCACGAGCCTCCATGTTGACTCCCTTCTCTAGGGGGTGGCAATTTTCCTCGCATTCTTGCTGCCGCCAGGCGATTATATTCGTTTCCTTGTCTGTAACCAACCAGTTTTCTTTATTATATATATATATATATATATATATATATATATATGTTTCTTTTTGCCGTCAGTCTATTTCTTTCACGTCCATTAGGCACTCGACTACCAAGGGACATAAAGTGATGTCATAACTAAGATGTGACGTCACAGTCACGTTACAGTTAAGATTATGACGTCATTGTCAGGTAATGAAGTGCGCGTCGTCCAATGGAACAAAGCTTCGTATCTCTGGCGACTGAGGCGTGACGTCAGAGCCTCTCAGTACGCCTGATGACGCCACAGATTTCCTTTTTTCAGGGTGGGGGATTGTGGCTGTGGAAGTGGAATGCGTCGGGTGTTTGCCTTGACTGGCTACCCCGTTTTCAAGGGGAAGAGGCACTTAGTGTATAGCTATAGATATATATATATATATATATATATATATATATATATATATATATATATATATATATTCATATGAGTGGAAGGGTGGTGAGATAAACACAGGGATTTATTCTGATGTTTCGTCTTTACGAGGACTTCTTTAGAGTACATACACCTCCAAACAATTCACACCCTATATACCTGCCGAAGCTCTCCACGTTCCGCCATGAACTGTTTACAGGGTGTGAATTGTTTAAAAGTGTATGTACTCTGAAGAAGTCCTGGTAAGGACGAAACGTCAGAATAAATTCCTAACGGTTGCCTGGGTTTATCTCACCACCCATCCACTCATCTGTCTTACATACTTCAACATATATATATATATATATATATATATATATATATATATATATATATATATATATACACTCGTAGATACTTCAGCGTTGTCGCTGGACTCACGATGGCCACTGACCCCAGACCATGGGAGATTGTAACATACAGGGCTGAAGCATAGCTCACATTTCATCTGTCCTCAGTTGGCGAGGGAGTCTAAGTCCATTACTATTAGCCCCTGCGGTTCCACGTGGCACTTTTCCCTCTGTTTTGGCTGCCGCCAGGCGATTCTATTCTCCTCCGTAGCACCAGGAGATGGCACTGATGGAGAGCCACCTCACAAAACTCGAATTCAAAGGCAGACTGTAGACACACACACAGCCAAAGCTATTTTCTTTCAGGAAATTTTTGTCCTTAAGAAGTTGTCGGATGTGTGTATGTATGTGTGTGCGTGTGTCTGTGAGATTTCGTTGGGGTGAGCGTGTGTGTAGGCGTGTATATGCCTGTTCCTTTTTATGTGCGTGTGCGCGTGGGCGTGTGCAAAGAATAAACAACCTATAATTTAGAACAGGGTTCCTCAATTGTCACATGTGATTTATGCTTTCAAAAAAGTACGATAAGTTAACTCATTTAATAAGTTAAGTCATTTCATCTGCCTGAAGATGGTTGTATGTAACAACCGAAAGCTTGCGATTGTATTTATATAATTAGTGTCAATATACCATGGATCTCGGTAGACTTGTGTTTAAT
>NC_134805.1:18826245-18861245 GCF_046742065.1 Oratosquilla oratoria
GTTAAATCAAATAAGATCCTAGAAACACAAAGAACAAATTCAACAAGAACCCACTGTGTTGGATAAGAAGAAATGAAATAAATGATATCCATATATTTCGATCATGGACAGTGATCCTCTTCAGAGGAAAACAGATCACAGTCCGTGATCGAAATATATAGATATCGTTTATTTCATTTCTTCTTATCCAACACAGTGGGTTCTTGTTGAATTTTACGAATGTGTTACGACATTACTTTGTAGTTACAAAGAACAAAAGAAAAAAAAATCTGGGGGAAATGTAATTGGCATTGAAGAAAGATTAGTGAAACAAAGAGTGTGTAGTATGAATCATATCACATTAAGGAATGGAAGATAAAGACAAAGATGCAGTAATGCCTGCCATTTATTTTATATTATTTATTTCTTTTATTATTTATATGTTTATTATTATCATTTACTTGATTATTATTTATTATAATTTATCTGCCCATTTATCATTATTTACTATTTACCTGTTTATTATCTAACTTTACCTATTTATTTATTTTATTATTGTTATTTATATTAATATTATTTTCATTCATCATTAGCATTACTTCGCATCCGACCGAGTTATGGACCAAAAGGTCTCCTGTCGGCATGCTCCGCCTTTGTAAAGACGTGTATTGTGTTAACGAAAGCCGGGGAGATAACATCAATGGTAACAGAAAATAATTAGAATATATAGGCAGCTGAAGAGATGATGACGCAAGGCACGTGTAATATTAGAGGACAAGGACAATCAATTTTATGTTTGAAATTCCACGGTGGAAGAGATAGTCGATTGGCCATGGAAGTCAAGAGATAAAGACACGTTTGATAAAAATTGGATAAGAGGAAGATGAAGAGGAAGAAAGGACAAAAAGAAAATAAGTTAGTTAATAAAGCTAAAACGAAAATGAACAAAAATAGAATATGTATATATCAAAGTAAGAATTAAAAATCTCTGTAGACAATGAGATGAGGAATGAAAGTGGTATATACCAATACAGATGATTAAATACCAATGAATACTTGAAAAGGAGAGATGATGATGCAACGTGTCCTGTACAGTTCAAGATGAATAAAAACAAAGATCAAAGTGGATGATGGAAATGGAATTTGTCAAGAGATAGAAAGGAAAGAATTGTGATGATAACTGTGATAAAGGAAGGTGATAAGGTGGCAAAAAATAAATATAAAGATAATAATTGAGGATAGTGGTAAAAGAGACGGGCCATTTTGTTTTCTTCCGACATCAAAGCAATTTTTGCTGTCAGCCAGCACGCAGGATAACTATGCATCAGACATGCCCAAAGTGGCTGACGAAGTTAGGTTAGGTTATCCTAACTAAATCTAAAGGCTGAGAAAAACAAGGGATCTGTAGATCACAAAAGCGGCGTCTGGAAAACAAAATAAACCCAAAGAGATTTTTCTCGAGATATACGCTTCCTCAAAGAAGAAGAAAAATAAAATCATTCAATCAAATCTATACAAACGTGATTCTATTGTTGTTGAATAAATGCAATTTTGTTCCCCCCCCTTCAGAAAAAAAGAAAATAAATAGAAAACATATTGTATGTAAAAATATATCTAATGTCTAACAACGAAGACGTGTACATAGTAAGGAAAACAAATATTCTTGAGATATACGAGTATGCTCCCCCCAAAAATCAATCAATTAATCAATCAGATCTATGAAAACACATTTCTATTGTTGTTGAATGATTCCAATTTTGTTCTTTCCCACTCAAGAAGGAAAGAAAGAAAATAAATAGAAAAAATATTATATATGAAATTATATTTAATATCTAACAACAAATACGTATAGAGTCCCGGGTTCTAACCTCGTTTCCCCCATCAACAACTGCCGGTGATTGCCACTTGCCCCGGCAGCCCAAGCACAGGAGCAAAAGGCGAGTTTAGGCCACAGCTAGACGCCTTCTCTCGTGATCCCCTCGTTACTCCGTGTTGTATAAGAACGGAAAACTAGGTCTCCTCTTAAGTAGCAATGACTCAGCTGATAATGAAACTTCGCCAAGCACTCGTGCCTCCATGTGCTTCCTTATCACTACGGTAGGCATTTATATAAGGATTCTAATACCGCCATGAAGCGCCTCAGGTCGTAGGCCTCCTCTTCTTTAACTCAAAATAGATTTTCTTTAAGAAACTCGGCAACAATTAATCGAATGGGGACATGCGTCAGGGAGCTTGTTGCTCCACTTACACGTCGGTATTAGTCCTAACGGTCTCCCTGAGCAAACTCCCATGGCGTGGTTGGACAGAGACTGAAGTCCCGCCAAAGCTTCATGACGGTGGAGGGACTGGATCCAACCCAAGCTGTGGCCCATAGACTAGAATGTTGGCAGGAATATGACAATCTGGGCCATAACGAGGCCATACCATGCCCAAACGAGACCACCTTGCCCCCAGGAGCAAACCTAACCAGGAAGGACTGGGTTACCTTAAACAGAGGAAGAGCCAAGGTGGGCAAAACGAGAGAAAATCAACACAAGTGGGGATACACCAATAGCCCCCAATGTCCCTGTGGCGAAGTACAGACGATGGTCCACGTCCTCCGGGAACGTCTATTAAGTCCCCATTGCTCCGACCAAGACCTGAGGGAAGCAAATGAAACTGCCCTTATATGGACACGGTTCTGGTGCGACAAGGTATGATGATGGGTTGATTGCAGGGGAGTCCCGTGCAACCAAGTCTTTCACTCCAAACTCTCGACAGGTTCGATCAAGTTGCCCCATCAACGGGTTATTGAAGATAGTCCACCAGCTGGATGGAATTTCCTGTTATCAGCCAGAACTTAAATTATTACTCGAGACAATATTCATGAGAATGAAAATCCATGTGAACAAGTTGTATAGACACATTTCGGACGTTTCGGACGAAACGTCAGGAATAAAAGCTTCACCTCCAGTCCATGTTTCCTTTACCGTGTCTATACATTCATGAGAATGTTAAAAGATTATTCTGCTGCCTCGTTGGAATCTCGCTGTCCCTAAGTATCCTATAACAGTCCTCAGGTTGACCCATAGATCTTGTGTGTGTTTTTTTTTCCATAGGTGATGGACCGAACATAAATGGGTAGGTATCATAATTTTTACTCGCAGCATTAAGAATAAAAATAAATAGATAAATAAAAGAGGATTTGGGTTGGCCTTGCTGGGATTCACAGAAACCCAAAATTTGTGAAAATAAACTTCAAAACAAATTATAGTAAATTTTATTTATTGAGTCACCCATGCAGATATTAACACACAGAATTGGCCAAACAAAAAACACTGAGTGTCCCAAATGCGCGTTCATTCTGAAGGATCTCAGGGCCAATCTGGAGGCTGTTGCCGGATACCTAGAGGCCGCGGAAGACCAAGATACAGGGACGGTGAGGAGTACATTACCCCCAGAAGGCACCTAGCTATGACGGAAGCAGCCGGCAATTCTCTTCCACCCCCCTCGTTTTTTTTTTTTTTTTTTTTTTTTTATTCTTATTGTTCTTAGGACCTATGTTGGACAGCAAGCAAGACTCTTTGTCATCCTCATGATGCCTTCTTCGCTACTGGTTCCCTCTTTCAGATGAATACAATCACACGGGTTTAAAAAAAAATGGTTCCATCAGAGAGAAGAGAATAATTGGAACAGTCGTCACTTTTGTGTTATAGTTACGAAAGATAATGTCATGTACCGAAAGCCCCTATGTACTTCTTTTTTCGTTGTAATCTATTGTAGCGTAGTCACAAGACTTCTCAGTTTGCTATGAGAATTTGGAACAGTTACGTAAGGAGATAGGCTTAGTCTTAGAGAGAAAAAAAAAGCCTTTTTCATTATCTACAGTAAGCAGTGACTGTATCCCAGAAGTCTTATCAACGCCTTTTTATGTGAGTTTTTGTGTTTTAGAGGACATAGCCTATCTTTATGGATCACACTTTTGTAATAAGACCTAGAATAGATTTCAAAGCAGGGCGTGACGATAAATCTTTGTAAAAAAAAGAAATATCTGTTCATTGTCAAGTTGCTGAAACGGGACAAAGGAAACATGAGCTGGGAGTGAAACGTTCATTCCTGACGTTTCGTCTTGTGACTTCTTCAGCGTAGATGAAACGTCAGCAATAAATGCTTCATTCCCCAGTCCATGTTTCATCTCCTACGTTTAAGCAACTTGTTCACGTGGATATTATTTTTCAATTGTTCATTATCAGATATTATTAGTTATTGTGTTTGGTCTTGTCCATGTTCTTCAGTAATTGGGAAGTATGAGTGTCGCCTGGGGACCTTTTAGTCCATAGTGGGGGTTGTTTGTATAAAAACTAAATAAACAAACATACCATACATACATAACAAAGGCTTTTCCCCCTTACAAGGGAGGTATCTAAAAAACAAAAGCATATACATATACATATATGGAAAAGGTGGTAGAGAAACGCGGGTTAGAGCGAGAACACTATATTCCTGACGTTTCGACTACAAGTCTTCTTCACTCTGAAGAGGACTTGTAGTCGTTACGTCGTGTAGTCGTTAGAGTGTTCTCGCTCTAACCCGCGTTTCTCTACCACCTTTTCCACTCATCTGTCTTACCTTCATAACAATATACATATACATATACATATACATATACATATATATAGTATTAAATTTTATTTATCGATTCTGTGCGTGCTTATCTGTTTTCATGAGCGTCCTGTGTAACTGTCCATTTGTCTGTCAGTCTTATCGATCCTTCCGTCTCAGCCTGCTCCGCCTTTGCGTGTTACCCTTTATCACCAGGGAATGTCCCTACTTGTCTGAGCACCCTGTTACCTGTGTTTATGAATCATTTGTCAGGTGAGGCGTCTGTCCATCTACTGGCACCATGTAACCCAGTACTGCCTGTCGCATGGTCGGATTGTCGGCAACTAAACCGGCTTCCTCTACTGGCGACTTTGCAATGAGGAGATTGTGTTGGACGCTCAGATGGAGGAAGAAGAAAACCTTCGAAAGGGTAGATGAACTTAGAGTCATTGGCCATCCAACCCTGTTGTGGGTCAATAACCCACGTGTTTCCCGTGCGTGGCAACCCTGCAGAGCCTGGAGACGGGAGTCCTGGAAGCTGAGTGATAGCCCAGTGTCGTGTTTGCACAGAAGGGATATCCCTGGGACTCCCAACACGCCTCTTTGGCCGTGTGTTCCAGCCAGGACAGGTGTCCCCCTCTTGGCTCGGAGAGGCAAATTGGCTGGGCTGACCTGAATCTGTGGGTCAAGCATGCCCTGAGTCAAGCAACTACCACCTGGGCCGACACCCCACGGTCTGTGGTTGTTATCGTTTTAATGTCAAGGTGGGTGCGTATAATTTTTTTTTTTTTTTTTTTATGTTGGATTTTTTCTTCCGGCCCGGGTAGTCTTTGAGGCTGGGGTTCCATTCCGGGGTTACACTTTAAGGCCTGGGTGTTATCAGGGGTCGGGGTTACTTTTAAGAGGTCCGATTTGATAGGTCAGGGTTCTTAGGAGATCGGGACTGTTTTCGGGGTGTCGGGGTTCTTTTCGGGAGGTTAAGGATCATCTCGGAAGGGCGGGGATCTTCTTTGGGAGGTCGGGATTCCTTCTTCGGGAGGTCGGGATTCCTTCTTCGGGAGGTCGGGGTCTTCTTCGGGAGGTCGGGATTCCTTCTTCGGGAGGTCGGGATTCCTTCTTCGGGAGGTCGGGGGTCTTCTTCGGGAGGTCGGGGATCATCTCGGGGGTCTTCTTGGGAGGTCGGGATTCCTTCTTCGGGAGGGCGGGATCCCTTCTTCGGGAGGTCGGGATTCCTTCTTCGGGAGGTCGGGATTCCTTCTTCGGGAGGTCGGGGGTCTTCTTCGGGAGGTCGGGGATCATCTCGGGGGTCTTCTTGGGAGGTCGGGATTCCTTCTTCGGGAGGTCGGGATCCCTTCTTCGGGAGGTCGGGGTCTTCTTCGGGAGGTCGGGATTCCTTCTTCGGGAGGTCGGGATTCCTTCTTCGGGAGGTCGGGAGTCTTCTTCGGGAGGTCGGGGATCATCTTGGGGGTCTTCTTGGGAGGTCGGGATTCCTTCTTCGGGATGTCGGGATTCCTTCTTCGGGAGGTCGGGGTCTTCTTCGGGAGGTCGGGGATCATCTCGGGGGTCTTCTTGGGAGGTCGGGATTCCTTCTTCGGGAGGTCGGGGTCTTCTTCGGGAGGTCAGGATTCCTTCTTGGGAGGTCGGGGATCTTTTCGGGAGGTCGGGAATCATCTCGGGGGTCTTCTTGGGAGATCGGGATTCCTTCTTCGGGAGGTCGGGATTCCTTCTTCGGGAGGTCGGGGTCTTCTTTGGGAGGTCGGGATTCCTTCTTCGGGAGGTCGGGGTCTTCTTCGGGAGGTCGGGGTCTTCTTCGGGAGGTCGGGATTCCTTCTTCGGGGTCAGGGTTCCTCTCTCGTCGTCGTTCGTTGTTCTGACCCAAGTAGACACTTCTGTCCTCACGAAGGGCCAGGGAACGAATGGACACAAACGATTTGGGCAGATTGGCCAATATGTAAATTGTTTCTCTTCCTGTCGCAGTGGCTTTGAGGGCTTCCCAATATTTTGCCCACTCACATACATACATACATATATGCATACGAACATACATATATTGTATATAGATATATATATACATATATATATAATATATATGTATATATATAATGTATATGCATATATATATATATATATATATATATATATGTGTGTGTGTGTGTGTGTGTGTGTGTGTGTGTGTATGTATGTATGTATAATCATGAAGAACCCACAGTCGGAATAAAAGGAAACTTTAGAAGAAAGTGTAACTTCTATATTTCGGCTAATAGCTATAGCCCTCTTCAGGAAAGTACAGATAATTTGTACTTTCCTGAAGAGGGCTATAGCTATTAGCCGAAATATAGAAGTAACACTTTCTTCTAAAGTTTCCTTTTATTCCGACTGTGGGTTCTTCGTGATTATATTTACAAATGTACTACAACATTTTGTCTAAGTGATATATATGTATATATATGTGTTTGTGTGTGTGTATGTATATTTGTATGTATATGTATATTTATAGTGTGTATATATGTACAAGGAAGTTCGCTGGCTGAGCGGGTTAGGGCATCGGTACTTGCGGCGAAGGTCGAGGGGATGGCAGTTCGAACCCTGCCACCGGCGAAGTTGAACCAAGGGCATGGTTCATTAAATTCCACGCTACAAAGTCCTATGTGAGGGGTACCGTCCTAGCCCTCTAATACGGGGGGAGTTTGTGACGTTAAACTATATCATATATATACAGGTATGTATATATACAGTAATGTGAGCAATTTGCTTGTGTCGTTTGCATAATCAACTTAGTCTCCTTCCTCGTGTACTTCATGAAACAGACTATTCAGATCAGCAGTACTCGTAACAGAGGAAAAGAAATTCATCTTTAAGTAACGAATGATTTAGAGACGTTTTGTGGAATTAGGTTCACACGGTGTGCTTCGACGTTGCGATCCTTTTGTCTTGAGCTTCCTCGATTATGGCGCCCACCTATAAAAAGAAGAACAAGGAGCCCCGTCGCTATCGTCTCTCTCTCTCTCTCTCTCTCTCTCTCTCTCTCTCTCTCTCTCTCTCTCTCTCTCTCTCTCTCTCTCTCTCTCTCTCTATCTCTCTCTCTCTCTCTCTCTCTCTTTTCCCACGGAAATTATCTAAATCGTCTGACGGCATCGTTAATGAAAGGAAAAGTTACACCCGATAAGGAAGGTGTTAATCAAGTTTCATAACCTCTTCGCTGCCGATTGGGGAGAGGACCACGGAAATGAATACGAGAGGCTACCGGCAGGCAGAACCTACCGAAGATTATCACCCGATAATGAGGGGGTTGAAAGAGACGAGTTACAACCCGGTTCCTACCCAGAGGCCACCCGGTTCCTACCCAGAGGCCACCCGGTTCCTACCCAGAGGCCACCCGGTTCCTACCCACAGGCCACCCGGTTCCTACCCAGAGGCCACCCGGTTCCTACCCAGAGGCCACCCGGTTCCAACCCAGAAGCCACCCGGTTCCTACCCAGAGGCCACCCGGTTCCTACCCACAGGCCACCCGGTTCCTACCCAGAAGCCACCCGGTTCCTACCCAGAGGCCACCCGGTTCCTACCCACAGGCCACCCGGTTCCTACCCAGAGGCCACCCGGTTCCTACCCAGAGGCCACCCGGTTCCTACCCAGAGGCCACCCGGTTCCTACCCACAGGCCACCCGGTTCCTACCCAGAGGCCACCCGGTTCCTACCCAGAGGCCACCCGGTTCCAACCCAGAGGCCACCCGGTTCCTACCCAGAGGCCACCCGGTTCCTACCCAGAGGCCACCCGGTTCCTACCCAGAGGCCACCCGGTTCCTGCCCAGAGGCCACCCGGTTCCAACCCAGAGGCCACCCGGTTCCAACCCAGAGGCCACCCGGTTCCTACCCAGAGGCCACCACGGAAACGGATAAAAGATTACCTGACGCTCAATAAGATGAAAACCGAGACTTCGTCCTCGAGGTTTCAATATGAGGGCATTGGAGGACAAGACGTGACGCCCTGTCCAACCTGTCTATTGGTGACATTGTCTCAACAGACAGGCACATGGGGGGGTTGGTTATCTTATCTTTCCTATCAGCACGAGGGTAAACAGGAACGAGGCACTAAAGGCATGCTCTCGAAACGTATGACGTGGATCTCAAAAACGTTTTGAGGCGAGAAGCTAGAGGTTTGGCGGTTCGAATACCGGTAACGGTGACGGGATTAAGGACTCCGACGGATGCAGCCCGACCAAACCGCTTCATAGAGCCGATAACGGATGAAACAGTATTAATAATAACAATAGTAATAATGACTATTATAGTAATAATAATGGCTGAGCGGGTTAGGGCGTCGTTACTTGCGGCGAAGGTCGAGGGGATGGCGGTTCGAATCCTGAGATCGGCGAAGTTGAACCAAGGGCATGGTTCATTAAATTCCACGCTACAAAATCTCTCTGTGAGAGGCACCGTCCTGGCCTCCCGAGAGGGGGGAATTTGTGACGTTAAAACATATCATTAAACCATATCAATAACAACAATAATAATGATAATAATAATTATAATAATAATAATAAAAATAATGATGATGATGATGATGATAAAAATGCATACATGTACCAAGGGCTCTTTCCCCCTTGCAAGAGAAGTAACCAAAGTCAATTGGCACTCAGTCCTATCTTCTGTCCTCTCCCGTCCTTCCTCAACAGTCATTCCCCCTCTTCCCCAAAGCCCCCTTTCACCCCATCCATCCATCCCATCCTCGGTCACCCCTTCCTGTTCACTCCATTCACCCCTGCCCTCTACGCCTCTTTTACTAACCTTTCTTCACTCATTCTTTCCATGTGTCCAAATCATCCCAATACTTTTTCATCAACCCTATTTTCTATCTCCCTTTCCAACCCCACTTTCTTCCTGACCTCCTCATTTCTCACTCTATCCAGTCTAGTAACCCCTACCATACTTCTTAGACATTTAATCTCAAACACATTTAAACTCTTCCTCTCTTATGTTCCATGTCTGCCCATTACAGTGCTATTGATACAATCACCCCTTCATACAATCTCCCCTTAGCATCCATTCCCAAATGTCTATTTCTCATTACACATTTTAATCCTCCAAGGCATTTACTTGCTTCTCTCAATATTAAAAATAGTGATGATGATAATAACAATAATGATAATAAAAGGGAAAAGAGGAATAATGATAATAATACTAATAATAATGATAATAAGAACCATTGTTATTGTTATCGTTATTTATATTATCAGTATTAATATCATTGTTGTTGTTATTGTTATTATTGTTGTTATTATTGTTGTCGCTGTTGTTGTCGTTGTTGTTGTCGTTGTTGTTGTCGTTGTCATCATTGTCGTCGTTGTCATCATTGTCGTGGTTGTCATCATTGTCGTCGTTGTAATCATTATCGTCGTTGTCATCATTGTCGTCGTTGTCATCATTGTCGTCGTTGTCATCATTGTCGTCGTTGTCATCATTGTCGTCGTTGTCACCATTGTCGTCGTTGTCATCATTGTCGTCGTTGTCATCATCGTCGTCGTTGTCATCATTGTCGTCGTTGTCATCATTGTCGTCGTTGTCATCATTGTCGTCGTTGTCATCATTGTCGTTGTCGTCATTGTCGTTGTCATCATTGTCGTCGTTGTCATAATTGTCGTCGTTGTCATCATTGTCGTCGTTGTCATCATTGTCGTAGTTGTCATCATTTTAGTCGTTGTCATCATTGTCGTCGTTGTCAATATTGTCGTCATTGTCGTTGTCGTCGTCGTTGTCATCATTGTCGTCGTTGTCATCATTGTCGTCGTTGTCATCATTGTCGTCGTTGTCATCATTGTCGTCGTTGTAATCATTGTCGTCGTTGTCATCATTGTCGTCGTTGTCATCATTGTCGTTGTCGTCATTGTCGTCGTTGTCATCATTGTCGTTGTCGTCATTGTCGTCGTTGTCATCATTGTCGTTGTCGTCATTGTCGTCGTTGTCGTCATTGTCGTTGTCGTCATTGTCGTCGTTGTCATTGTCGTCGTTGTCATTGTCGTCGTTGTCATTGTCGTCGTTGTCATTGTCGTCGTTGTCATTGTCGTCGTTGTCATTGTCGTCGTTGTCATTGTCGTCGTTGTCATTGTCGTCGTTGTCATTGTCGTCGTTGTCATTGTCGTCGTTGTCATTGTCGTCATTGTCATTGTCGTTGTCATCATTGTCGTCATTGTCATTGTCGTTGTCATCATTGTCGTCATTGTCATCGTTGTCGTCATTGTCATCGTTGTCGTCGTTGTCGTCGTTGTCATCATTGTCGTCATTGTCATTGTCGTCATTGTCATTGTCGTTGTCATCATTGTCGTCATTGTCGTTGTCGTCATTGTCGTTGTCATCATTGTCGTCGTTGTCATCATTGTCGTCGTTGTCATCATTGTCGTCGTTGTCATCATTGTCGTCGTTGTCATCATTGTCGTCGTTGTCATCATTGTCGTCGTTGTCATCATTGTCGTCGTTGTCATCATTGTCGTCGTTGTCATCATTGTCGTCGTTGTCATCATTGTCGTCGTTGTCATCATTGTCGTTGTCGTCATCACTGTCGTCGTTGCCATCATAGTCGTCGTGGTCATCATTGTCGCCGTTGTCATCATTGTCGTCGCTGTCAACATTGTCGTCGTTGTCATCATTGTCGTCGTTGTCATCATTGTCGTCGTTGTCATCATTGTCGTCGTTGTCATCATTGTCGTCGTTGTCATCATTGTCGTCGTTGTCATCATTGTCGTCGTTGTCATCATTGTCGTCGTTGTCATCATTGTCGTCGTTGTCATCATTGTCGTCGTTGTCATCATTGTCGTCGTTGTCATCATTGTCGTTGTCGTCATTGTCGTTGTCATTGTCGTCATTGTCGTTGTCATTGTCGTCATTGTCGTTGTCGTCATTGTCATTGTCGTTGTCATCATTGTCGTCATTGTCATTGTCGTTGTCATCATTGTCGTCATTGTCATTGTCGTTGTCATCATTGTCGTCATTGTCATTGTCGTTGTCATCATTGTCGTCATTGTCATTGTCGTTGTCATCATTGTCGTCATTGTCATTGTCGTCATTGTCATTGTCGTTGTCATCATTGTCGTCATTGTCGTTGTCGTCATTGTCGTTGTCATCATTGTCGTCGTTGTCATCATTGTCGTCGTTGTCATCATTGTCGTCGTTGTCATCATTGTCGTCGTTGTCATCATTGTCGTCGTTGTCGTCATTGTCGTCGTTGTCATCATTGTCGTCGTTGTCATCATTGTCGTCGTTGTCATCATTGTCGTCGTTGTCATCATTGTCGTCGTTGTCATCATTGTCGTCGTTGTCGTCATTGTCGTCGTTGTCGTCATTGTCGTCGTTGTCGTCATTGTCGTCGTTGTCGTCATTGTCGTCGTTGTCGTCATTGTCGTCGTTGTCATCATTGTCGTCGTTGTCATCATTGTCGTCGTTGTCATCATTGTCGTCGTTGTCATCATTGTCGTCGTTGTCATCATTGTCGTCGTTGTCATCATTGTCGTCGTTGTCATCATTGTCGTCGTTGTCATCATTGTCGTCGTTGTCATCATTGTCGTTGTCGTCATTATCGTCGTTGTCACCATTGTCGTCGTTGTCATCATTGTCGTCGTTGTCATCATCGTCGTCGTTGTCATCATTGTCGTCGTTGTCATCATTGTCGTCGTTGTCATCATTGTCGTCGTTGTCATCATTGTCGTCGTTGTCATCATTGTCGTCGTTGTCATCATTGTCGTCGTTGTCATCATTGTCGTCGTTGTCATCATTGTCGTCGTTGTCATCATTGTCGTCGTTGTCATCATTGTCGTCGTTTGTCATCATTGTCGTCGTTGTCATCATTGCCATCATTGTCATTGTCATCATTGTCATTGTCATCATTGTCATTGTCATCATTGTCATCATTGTCATTATCATCATTGTCATTGTCATCATTAATATATTACTAGTATAAGAACAATAATGATATAGTAGCAATGATAAAAGAAATATATATTTAGGAACACCTTGTAGGCCAAAACAGCCATTCGAGACTGGGCCAACGATAAGATATCAGGTGGCTGCTGTTTGGTACGCAAGCAAAATAATGCACTTCGCTGGGGTCCAAGATAAACAAGCACAAACATTCTCAACCCCTTACGTACTGGGTGTTACTTTCCCTTTGTTCTAACTGCCGCCAGGCTATTTTATCCACCTCGGAGGAGGGACACCCTCGGTAGCGTATGGGATTACGTCATCAGCAGCATCAATTGGAAGCATATGCTGAAGGGCGTGTCGCTTCACTCAACGTGGGATTCGATCTCCACGGTCGTTCTGAGCAAGCCCTTGTGCAGCCGTCTATCCCAATCCTGACCGTTCTCGGCAGGATCGGTCGACCTGTTCAGCTATGAGTTCTTAAGTCACCCCTTTCGTTTTCCTCCACCTAGAGTTCTCTCTTGTGAAGATAACCTTACAAGTGGAATCAGTATCTGAGAAGCGTGCAACACACCGTAGACGACGTTCAGGAATTGTATTGGTCACAGACCTAGACTAAGTCTCAGAGCACAGTCTCTGGTTTGATACGAAGTCGTTCAAGCGATGCCTCGTGACTCCTCGAAGGCACTTGGTACCAACAAGGTCCGTGTCTACATGGACCTTGAATACCACAAACGTTAAGACGCCTCTATAAGTCAGCATTCGGTGTTAATGTCTCACAGCCGTACGACAAGACAGAGCACAAATTAATGACTTGAAGGTTTGGGCCACAGTTCTCCGGCATAAAAATCGACAACGCCATATCCTTCGAAGGACTTTCTGGCCTGGTCCATCACTGTTAAGGGCCATTTACACGGTCAAACAGTTTGACAAACCCGGTTTGTCAGACAAGTGTTTGAAGTGATGTTTGACCATGTGAATGGGGTATTTGGTCGTCAAACATGTTTGTCGAACGTGTTTTACAACCAAATACCTTATTCACACGGTCAAACTTCACTTCAAACACTTGTTTGACAAACCGGGTTTGTCAATCCGTTTGGCCGTCTAAATGCCCCTTTACACAGCACACTATTATTATTATTATGAAGGGGGATGGTACGGGAAGGAAATGCAAGGGTTGGGTAGGGGATTGTGGTTAGTTAAAGAAAATGGAGAAAATTGGGAGATAAGCCAGTTGTCGTTTGCTGACGACACTGCGCTTGTAGCAGGATCAGAGGAGGGAGTAAGAAAGTGACGGAGTTTGGGAAGGTGTGAGAGAGGAGGAAGTTGAAGGGTAAAACGTGGGTAAAAATAAGGTGATGAGATGCACAAGGGGATAGGACGGCAGCAAATTAGAAGTGAGTATTAAGGAAGAGAGGCTGGAGGAAGTGGATAGCTTTAGATACTTTGGAGCTTATGTGGCTGGAAAGGGAGGAGTGGAGGTGGAGGTAGAATGTAGATTGAGAGAAGCAAGTAAATGCCTTGCCGGATTAAAAATTGTGATGAGAAATAGACATTTGGAAATGAATCCTAAGAGGATTGTATGATAGAGTGATTGTACCGTTAGCACTGTATGGGGCAGAAACATGGAACATAAGAGAGGAAGATTTTAAATGTGTTTGAGACGAAATGTCTGAGTGGTATAGTAGGGGTTACTAGGCTGGATAGAGTGAGAAACAAGGAGGTGAGGAGGAGAGCGGCGTTGGAAAAGGAGGTGGGAAATAGGGTTGATGGAAGAGTATTGGGATGGTTTGAACACATGGAAAGAATGAGAGAAGAAAGATTAGTGAAAGAGGTGTGGAAGGCAGAGGTGGATGGAGTGAACATGAGGGGGCGACCGAGGATGAGATGGATGGATGGGGTGAAAGGGGCGTTGAGAAAGAGGGGGATGTAAGTTTAGGAAGGGAAGGAGAAGTCAGAATATTGGGGAGAGTGGAAAATGGTTGTATATGGATGATACTGTGGTGCTTTGGAGTCGGTGGGGGATGGGGAGCTAGGGAGTTTTATGTGTGAATGATATTTTGACGCAGCCCGAAGAGATTTCTCTCCGTCCTCCCCTTTTTCTGCATGAGGCGACGGAAAGGGAGAGTAGCAAATTAAATGAAGCGCCCTTGCTGTGGATATGTTGTGTCTTGCTGCATTGTCTCTGACCCAGGGCAATGTGCGAGATGCAGAGATGACCCGTCATCCAGGAGGAGCTAAGACAAGAGGAAGGGGAAAGGTGGTAAATGGGAATGAAGTGGGTGGGGATGAAATGGGTGGGAGTGGAATTATGCCATTCGACTTTGGTTACCCCCTTGTAAGGAGGGAAAAAGCCCATGGTATATGTATGTATGTATTATCATTATTATTATTATTATTATCATTTTTGTTATTATTATTATCATTATCATCATTATCATTATATCTGCTTACTAGGCTGTGTAAACCTATGTTTAACACACTGCACTTTGGGATATTGAAGCTCATATGCCACTTCACCGACCATGTGGGCAATTTGTTAAGATCATTCTGCAGAATCCCGGCGTCTTTCTCTGACCTAATTTGACGTCCTATTTTAGTGTCGTCCACAAACTAATATCAATAATCCCATGGGTCAAGTCGTTTCTTCATAATGAACAATAACGGACCCAAAACAGAGCCCTGGGGAACTCCACAAGTGACGCTCTCCAAAATTGTCTGGTTCTTCAAGTTTTTCAGCTCCGATACTTCAAAGTTCAACCCCAAGTTGGGAGTATTTGTTTGATACTCCCTCTACTATATTATCCTACTGCTCCTGACTTTTAACTTTTAATTTACTGTAGAGAGAGAGAGAGAGAGAGAGAGAGAGAGAGAGAGAGAGAGAGAGAGAGAGAGAGAACAGGACGGCTATAAACAAACAGCTGAATTTTTGACTCTTTTTATTTTCATGTTCAATAAATATAATTCTTAGACAAAAATATTTCCTCACATTTCCCTCAAGAATCGGTTTCAATACCCCCTGAGGGTATTTAGACACTAATTGATAGGTTTAGTTGTGGCAAGGGAAAATTACTTATTTATACAATAGTCACAGATTTATACAATATTTACCACACAAAAGACATTGAACGCAGTATCTTAACCTTCTCAAGACTCATCTGATTCAAACAACACTACAAACACAGCCCGGTTACCGTGGCCGGAACCCTGGGGGTTGCGGGTTACCTTTCAAGATTCACCTAAAGCCTGATTAGGGTTTTGTTCGGTCGACCTCATCCAGGTGAACGATAGTTATGAAAGAGGTAAGCACCTTGCTAGGGTACTAGTCACTGGCGGATCCAGGGGTTGGGGGGAGCAAATTTTTGCTTTTAACATCCCATTGCCAGAGAACTATTTGCTCGATTTTTTTTTTTAAACTGACCCTCCTTGTAATATATATCTAACGTATTTCGGATTTGATTGACACTGTCCGAAGGCCGAATTGGACCTGTAAGTATTTATATGACAGCGTCATGGGGGTGTTGGAGCGCAATTAGCTTTCGTCGATTTCAGTTAGATAGAGCATCGTACGATGGCGTCACGATGGCAATGAATCCTGATTGGTCAATATCCCTATGCAAATAGCCTCAAAATGTTTCTAAAACTGTTCACATTTCAAATCCCACTCACTCGTACATAGTTCAGCCCCTCAAGATTATTTTCTGCATCCGTTACTGGTACTAGTATACGCTAAAAACCACTCCTGTATCAAGTGATTTTATTTATTTGTGTATTTCTTTTATCAGTATTAATTTTCGCGCTGCCACCCAATGCTGGCTCATTTCCGTGGCGCGCCAAATGTAACGAAAATGTACTCGACGAAAGTAAATAATCTGGAACGAAAGTGAAAATTATAAAAATCTGGTGATTAATTACATTGTTTTCACTGATTGCAGTGAATATTATGTAATTATAAAGAATATATAAATAGTAATTCTGTAAGTTTCTGATATCAACATTTGCTTGAAATAGTAGCAAATAGGTTTCTGGATCAGATATTATGTTATGTCGTCTGCTGTGCGTCGAGATGTTTGACCAATGCCACGAAAATTAAATGCAGTAAATATTCTCGTATTATTATAATGTTGACATGCGTATTCTCATCTGGTGGGACCACAGATCAGAAGAATGAGGCTCTGATGAGCAACCCAGTATGGAAAAAGCACGCCAGCCAAATGTAATTGTGGTAAATGATAACTGCAAGCAGGCTGGTTTTTGTGCCAAAGGTGAAGTTGATCATACACATTCCAGTGGTTTTAGGGCTCAATAAATATACATGCATATCTCATTAATATATTTTCCTTGGGTGACTAACTTTACGAATTTCAGAAAAAAAATATCACGGAGTAGTTTTCTGTAGCGTCCATATTTTCCAGTTGTATAATTTTGCGGTCGATTACCTAATGCCCCCATTAGCTCCGGGTTGGATGACAACAAGACGACGTTTTTACGAAAGTGTACATTGTTCAAGAAGTGTTTGTTTGCGTTATGAACTACGTTGTATAAGAAATTAAGATATTAAATAGTACATTGAATACGGTTCTTGGTGTACTATGCACGCGGTTGTGAATAATACTTGTGACAGTTGAAAATTAGTGGCGATTCAGAATATTATTTCGGTACCGAGGGCTTCAAATGAAAGGTTAAGGTAAGAAAAAACAATGTTTAACTTTTTTATTCATTTTAATATTCAGAGCAGTGTCATATTCCATAGATTTTTTTTTATTTTGGTTTAGTAAATAGAGTACACAAAAGCATATCAGAGAATGAAAGTACATCTAAACGTGATATAGATCGAAGTTGAATTATACAATTGTGTTGTCTGTTGAATGGTCTGTTTACGAATGTAACACATTATTTGTAATAAATGTGATTTTATAGTTTTATTTAATGTTGTAGTCGAAATCAGTATTACGTAGATAAATTTTGCATACATGAGCAATTTGTATCTCAACGGTTAATCTTTAGTAGCGCGCATCTAAGATTTTCTCATCTTTTAAACTGTTTCTTCTTAGACTATTATCAGTTATCACGAGTTAAAAATCTATGCAAATGAATAATAGCATTATCTGATTTTCTAAATGTACGTCATTCGTCTTAACTTATCAAAGAATACAAACTTAAGTCAACGGAATTTATCGTTATTTTACAAATTGTTTTTTTTTTTTGCTATTCAGCAGTGCATGACCTTACCATCTCCCTTGGGCAATAAGGGATGAGTGCAGGTGTACAATATGATGAATCGCGCGCGCGCACACACACACACACACACACACACACACACACACACACACACACACACACACACACACACACACACACACACACACACTCGGTGGCACCGTTGGTAGAGCGCTGGACTGGGAAGTACGATAGTGCTCGCAGTACCCAGTTCGAATCCTGCCCAGGGCCGAAATTATTTCGGTATCGCTGTGCTTCGGGTCGTTACTCTGACTCTCGTGGGCGGGGAGTTGGGTGTGTGTGTGTGTGTGTGTGTGTGTGTGTGTGTGTGTGTGTGTGTGTGTGAAAGGTCATAGCATTACCCATAGATCGGGTATACGAGCTTTGAGCTCTCATTGAGGAGGGTAAAAGCTGTCGATCACGAGTCGAACACGTGGTCCAAAGACCAAGGTGAATACACACACACACGCGCACACACACATACACACACACACACACACACACACACACACACACACACACACACACACACACATTTGGAACAAGTTAGATGAGAAAGTGGTGTGTTAAAAAACAATACATGATTTTAAAAACAGTCTAGATAAAATGAGATATGAAGACGGGACACCACGAACATAGCTCCCCTTCCCGTAAAATACAACTAGGTAAACACACACACACACACACACACACACACACACACTTCCACTCTTCTCTCAGCTTAATCTTGTACTCATTTTCTTTCACGTTTAAGCAGTTTACTCTGAGCACCTCTCTACCTTCTGTCCTTTTGCTCTTTCTCCATCTATCATCCACTTTCAACTTACCTTCCACCAAAAAATAATACGATATCCCCAACTCTCTCCCCAAAAAAACATGTACATCCAAAACTCTTCCTATACTTCTGGTTACCACTATAAACTCGTAGTTCATTAACGCTGTATCTACCACCCTTCCATCCACCACCCTTTCCCATGTGTACTTATACTCGAGTTTCTTTCTAAACACTGCATTTGCTATCATCAACTCTTTTTCTAGACACATCTCCACCAGCTCTCCACTACATATTTTTCCTGTCACTCCACATACATACATACATGTGTGTGTATGTGCACTGTGTATATGCATGTAGTGCGGACACGTATGACCTGCTATGATACCCACACTTGGTGGCTCTTTGCCAGCTCCTCTCAATTTATCTTACTTATTTTATTTTTATTTTGAAAATAATTTTTATGTTTTATTTTATTGTTATTTTTTTCTGTCCCATGTGCGCATTTTGATACTGACAGGTAATCGGTGGCAAATCGAAGTATCAGGATTCACATGCCCGTGGGAAGAATTCAGCAGTTCCCACGGGAAAAATCAATGACAGGTGGGTTATGGATTCATTCATTACATACAGGTGTTTTGTACGTCACACACACACACACACACACACACACACACACACACACACACACACACACACACACACACACACACACACACACACACGACTCGGTGGCACGGTTGGTCCCAAACTTTCACTACGCCGGTCCGGTTTCGAATCCTGCCCAGGGCTGAAAATAGTTTCAGTATCGCTGCGCTTCGAGTCGTTACCCAAACTCTCGTGGGCGGGGATTTGGGGGCGTGTGTGCGTGTAAGGTCAAAGCATTACCCATAGATCGGTCATACGAGCTCTGAGCTCTCTTCCGTGAGGAAAATAGTTGTCGATCACGTGTCCATCACGTGATCCAAAGACCAAGGTGAACCAAGGTGAATCACACACACACACACACACGACTCGATGGTACTGTGGTTAGAGTTTCCGACCGTCACTACGGCGGAACGGGTTCGAATCCCGTCCAAGGTTGAAATAATTTCAGTATCGCTGCGCTGCGAGTCGTTACTGCAACTCTTGTGGGTGGGGGGTTGGGTGTGTGTGTGTGTGCGTGTAAGATCACAACATTACCCGTAGATCGGTCATCTATAAGCTCTGAGCTCTCTTTCGGGAAGGGAAGTAACTGTCGATCACGAGTCCAACACGTGATCCAAGACCATGATGAATCACACAGACGCACACGTGCGCGCAAATTCGCACACACACACACACACACACACACACACACACACACACACACACACACACACACACACACACACACACACACACAAGTTGGGATGTGTTTATGTGAGCTTTGTGCTTTCGTGCGGGAGAGCAATAATCGTCGATCACGAGACCAACACATGATCCATGACCAGCGAATCACTCAAACACGCCAAGCTGGGTTAGTGGTTAGTGTCGAGGGTTGTCATACAGCAGGTCTGAGGTCAATCCCCGTTTAGGAATTGAAAAGCATCACGGTGATGTATGCCGTTATTGTCTCTGTTAGGCAAGGTAATGTATGTGTGTTGTATCTGCCACATCAATACCTACAGACACATGAAGACTGAGCTCTCCTTTAGGAGGCTAAAAGCTCTGTCACAAGTCCAGCACGTGGTCCAAGACCGTGGCGAATCATACGCACAGACGCGTACGCACACACATGTACATGCACGCGGGCGCGAATCTTATCAAATGGGAGGAAAAGATTCAAGGGCGGACCACAAAAATGTTACCAAATATCACAGACATATCATGAGAACATCAATAATATCTTATCCTGTAAAAAAAAAAAAAAAAAAAAAAAAATCCTTAGGGTAGCCTAAGCGCAACGTTAAATGTCTTGGAGGAAATTTATATCACAGTTGTGAATATTTTCATAACTAATATTTAGACGAAAAATGATTACCTAACTCAGGAGTAGGTCTGATCTAGATGTAGTTATGAACGTTTTCTTTAGTGATGAAGTCAGCGAACTAAATTTCATTTCAGTTGATGTAATTGAGTAAAATTAGAAGGCTTATGATTTAGGCAGATAAACACGTAAGAAATAAAATTATAATCAGTTAAAGGAGTGTTATCCCTTAGGTTGGACGTAATAAATAGATTTGTTTATCCAAGTGACTTAAAACTTTTGAACTGGATGCTTGTTCAATTCATTGACAACACGAGTGGCGGAATTGTTTCTAGATACCTTTAGGTTAAACCTCTTTTGACATCTTAAGGACGTTATCTCTCCCAGTTGGTGATTAATTGGAAAATATTTTTAATCTTGATGTCATTAACTCCATCTGAAATCTTGAAGGTGTTAAGTCTCCTCTGAGTCGCTCTTTTGTAGAGAATAGGTTCAAATGTTTTAAGCGGTTTTCGTATGATTTGTTCCTTTTATAAGTTCGTTGTACGCCTTTTGTGGCTAGCCGCTTTACCCTTTTTCCCAATATGTCAATGTCTAAAGAGACTTGGGGTCCATACAGAAATAACATATCTCGTGAGTTATATAATTGGCTGGTGATTGTTGGATTTTTAAGTCAAAATATCACGCTGCCAATCCCAGTATCCTATTATCTTTTTCTGGGTCAGAAATACAACTCTTAGTTGTTTTAAGGACGTTGCTGATAATTACGCCAACGTCCTTTTCATTCTCCATTTTGGTTCAAAGATTTTCCAAGTAATTTGTAGTCGTTCTTTGTATTACTTTTGCGCGTGTGCATAAACTTGTACTTGTTTGGTTTAGATCAATTTCATGAACCACTTTTGAGACTATTCTTCTAGTTTTGTAGATCTTGACTATCCAATTCACTTGAAAGATTGTTATTCCACACAACGTAACACCATCAGCGGAATAGGAAACAGCAGAATCAAGTCCACGGTCAATGCCATTGCAAAAGTGGCCCTAGAACGGAACCCTGAGGAATTCCACTCGTGACATCCTTCCAATTCGAAGTTTTACCGTTCAGGGCAGTTTGCTGTTTTACGATTACTCAACCAGTTCCTCATCCAACTTTGTAAGTTACCCTTTACTCCAACCGAAACGTATTTAGTCTATCAGAAGCCTATTCGAAGTCCAGATATATTAAATTTGTACTCCTACTTCTGTCGTAGTTTGAGATAACTGTGTTTAAAATTCTAGGGCAGTCACACAAGAGTGTTTATGTTTGAAACTGTGCTGGCTGTCAATTATTACACAGTTGTCTTCAGAGTCGTATTTTTATCCGTGACTAGCTTTTGTTAGACAACCTTTCTGTCCCCTTCCATGAGTCGCTCACTGACAACAACAACTCCTGCTTTCTGTGGAGATTTCTAGGTATTATTCCAGTATCACAAAGACACATTTTTCACTTTTTCCATTTTTTTGTTTTGTTTTATGGAATAGGTTACTTTAGGATAGGTCAGGAGATCCTAGGAGCTATTGGACAACGTAAATTTCATGTTAAATATGTTTGCGTGATTCTAGATTTTATTTATTTATTTCACACTCCCTTCTTTCGAACACATCGAGTCCATCTCGTAATTGTGGTCCCAAATTTGACAAAGGAACGGTTTACCTAAAATGGGAAAGGAAGAACTTAGATATGTTTTGATCATGATTGAGGTGTAATGTCGATTAAAAAAATATATTGTAATAACGCAATGAGTTCCGTAAAAAAAAATAACTGGAGAATCCGTTCTAGGTTTTCAGGTAATTAGAAAGTGTGGGACGTTGCTTCCCTAGGAAATAGGGCTCTCAGCCCAAGCCGCCTTCTATTCTCTAGTGCTGTAAAGCCTGTGATTCCAAACGCCAGAATTGCTGTCATTAAGTAACTCTTCTCCAGTTTCACGAAAATGCCCTCGTTTTCTTGTTATCAGTAACGAGTCGTCGTTTTCCTCAATTCGGTTGCCTCAAAAATGCTTGGGCGCTGTCACCTGTGTTCCACCCACACTATTGTGTATTAATGTGAGATTCGATCCTCCCGTACCAGGCGCTCCTGTCTTCTTTTTCCCACACCCCCGCAATGAGTAATTCCTCGATAGATTAAAGTGGGTTGGCCAGCCAAACCACACGTACAACCTCCCTCTCCTTAAGAAATAAATAAATGAAATTAATAATTTCATTTGGGAACAACTGTTAAGAAAAACGTATTATTACATATGAAACTTGAGAATTGTCACTTCGCTCTAACAAGTCTCAATATCTGTGAACTTCATGACGTCATGTCGACTGCGAGGACAAAGAATATGGACAGACCCAGTGTTTGGTATGTTCGTTCTCTTTGCTAACATAATATCTGTTTTATTTTATTTCTGTCGTTTATTTGTAGTGCTATTGAGTGTCAGCTATTTTTAAAAGGATATGTTTTACTTTATGGTTCCGAATATGATAGGATTTCCCTTTTCATCGACGATTCCGCTCCACGGCGCGGGTTGTCACTTTCCTTTGTTTTCCCTTTCGTCATTCAACAACTGATTCGAGTATCGTTGTTTATCAACCTTATCTTTCCAGTTGATGTTAATACCATATCCTGGTAATCAGTTTTAGGCTTTTTCATGCTAATTATAGGGACAGTTTGACGGTCGCATTAAGAATTTACTGTTGTGTATATGTTTAAATGAAGGGAAGGTGTGTGTGTGTGTGTTGGGGGGTGAGATAGCTGGACACGGGTAATATACCGCTGTGGCATGTTGGTTTCGTCCTCGTTTCAGGCTGCTTTAATCCGAGTTCGAGTCCGACCGCCCTAGGAGTCTGAGTACATAGGGCCAAGGTAGCGATTGTGATCTGCCCTTGGTTGTGGTTGCGAAAAATTAGCGGTATATAGATAAGCCACTAAGCCAGGTATAGTTATTTGGAAAACCAAATGAATTTATTCTTTCTAATGGTACAAGACATTCGACAGAGCTGGCGAAAGGTTCTGAAAGTATGGATGCCCCACTTAGGCTTACCTCGTCTCATCGCGGAGTTGCTTTTTTTTTTTTTTTTTCGTTTGGTCGTTCACACAACACCGGGAGGTGGGGTGGTGGGGGGGAAGAACCGTCCACGCCTCGAGGCGCTAAGTGGCCGGTAGCCGAAGCCGTTACCTACTCCCTAAGTACTTTGACAGCCAAGGGGATCGGCTCGAACCCGGGTTCATTTGTAAGTACTACATAAGCTGACGTTATGTAGTGCGACAACAAGGCCAATTTTGGATCAACTAGTCATACTTCAAACGAAATATAATACTTTTATCTATATCCCTCTGTCGATTATTCGGATCAACTTCCTAAGTAGATAAAGCAAGATAAGGGAATCAAATGTCTTTTTCCTCTGTACAAGTGTAAACAAGAACAAATTATTGGTAGAGTCTTGCTACACAACCTCAAGCGACATGACGTCATCGGAGGAGACGTTTCGAATGGGAGTCGACATCCAGAAGCGTAGTTCGACACAGATATCGTCTCCCGGTTTAGTTGTGTATATGCGACGTTTTCCTTTAACATAGTTGTCGAAGAAATCAACAAAAATAACCTTGAACGTATGCGCCATTTTCCTTTCGGATTGGTTGTGTAAGTTGTCGTTGTTTCATTAAGTTTATCAGGTGTGTGTGTGTGTGTGTGTGTGTGTGTGTGTATGTGTGTGCGTGCGTGTGTGTGTGTGTGTACGACGAAGTAGGTGGATTTGGTGGTGCTATTGTTTGTTTGCTTCTTCATCTTCTTTACCTTTTCTTTTTCCCCTCCTCTCTCTCTCTCTCTCTCTCTCTCTCTCTCTCTCTCTCTCTCTCTCTCTCTCTCTCTCTCTTCTGTCGTCACCGTGCATAAATTATTACAAAGTATAAAGGTAACGCCGGGAGACGCTAAGCTGTGACCAGTACCGTCATGAAATCTTGGATTGGGTAACCGTTACTGGAAGCTTTTTGAACTTATCCAGGTCACACCCCAACGGTAATTTTAGGCTCTGGTGTTTCTATATCTACTTCATTACACTAAAAGTCTGCATTTTGTAGTCGTTAATAATCTTCAACACAGTTGTAGATAGTGATAAGAAGATAGAATTATCAACACTGTTCTCTCCAGTATCATTTTCTTTATCACCCTCCTTCGCCCTACTGAGTGTCGATGATAAACCTCACTTTGCGGCAACATCTTCCTCGTAATTGCGCAGTTGTGGACAAAGATGTCGCCGCCAAATGAGGAACAAATTGAAAAAGCCGACGAAGAGCTGGCGTCCTTTTATTTATTTCACACACACACACACACACACACACACACACACACACACACACACACACACACACACATATATATATATATATATATATATATATATATATATATTTATATATATATATATATATATATATATGATGAAGGTGGAAAAAGAAGTCACGGGTCTAGTTCCGAGTTCCTGAGTTTATTCCTGACCGGTTTCGCTCTATGCTAATGAAGAAGCATAGAGCGAAACCGGTCAGGAATAAACTCAGGATCTCGGAACTAGACCTGTGACTTCTTTTTCCACCTTCATCATATATATATATATATATATATATATATATATATATATATATATATATATATTTTTTTTTTTTTTTTTTTTTTCACTTCAGTGATTAGATGGATCACATTGATCAAAGCCTCAGTTCTGAAGGACCCATCCACGCCTGAAGAAAATCGTTGGAGCTAAGCCGACACTAACACGAATATCGTTGTGGTGATGGAAGAATTGCCAAGGAAGCGTTTGGTGGCATAATTCGTTGATTATTATTTCCAAATTCAAAATGCTGATCATTTTCTCCCACTCGGAATCTCTTGAAATGAAATATTCGGTGTCAATTACCAGAAAATTAGAAATTGCCTCTGGTGCCAGGAATTGTCTAGAAATCGGAATGTGTCCTTCCTAATATTGGATATTTCTGAATTTTAATTTTTTTCTAATAGAATCAAACGAGCTATATATAGATTGTCTTCTGCAAGGTGGCTAAATATTAGTTTTTCTTACCCAAGTCCGCAATTATATATATATATATATATATATATATATATATATATATATATATATATATATATTTTTTTTCAACAAAGGTGGAAAGACTTTGTAGACCTAAACATTGATTATGATGATGTACCTTAGAGATTTGATACTTCTTGGCTGCTTAGATATTTGACATATACAATAAACATGCACAAATCTTAAATGTTTTTATCTATTTATGCATTTTCTTACTTGTTTATTATTTTTTTATATACTTATTTTTTCTGTACAAGTCATAGTGACAAAAGGTAAGGACGAAAATTTACTTAATACCCCGACTGACCAAAAAAAAAAAAAAAATCGAAAGAAATGAAACATGATGATCCATCTCTTTCGAAAAATGTCATTTGACATCCAATCCCTTTCTTGCCAAGGCGGTCCCTTCCCCCGTTATTTAATTCATCGGGACTAGATAACATTTTGAATTGATTCCCGGGTCCTTCCAAAGACTGGAGGCAGTGTGGTAATGATACCGATAATGGCTTCGATAATGATGTTGATAAATTTCGTCATCGATAATCAAGATTATGATTATGGTGGATCATAACCATGCAGCATGATCAGTATTAATCATTCTAACGCCAGCAGTAAATGATAATGTTAAAAAGATAGTGATACGAAGAATGATAATGCAGATTGCAGTGATGATGATAATGTTAAATGATAAACTGTACAGTGAAAGCCGTTTGTTAATCGAACTCAGGTCTTCCAATTTAGAAAGCGTATTTCAGCTCACCATAACTACGCATACACACAACACCATCTGTTTATTTGAATGGAATATATTTTTGTCTTCTTCATTTTACTTTAGATGGGGACGGGTCTGTGCGATGAGACCGTGGGAGTAGCGATCCAGGCTCGTGTGTTGAGACATTGCCAGATTGACGTGAGCGTGTATGTAATGCTGGCTGTATAATTGTAGAACAGTTTATCGATATCAATTTACTGACGTGTCTAAATGAATAAAATGACAATCATTCCAAACATCAAGGTGGATAGCACATGTTTACAAGAATTATTGCAACCCTACTGACATGACGTCACCAAATATTCGGAACAATATTCGTAGTATGTGTCCCCATATATATATATATATATATATATATATATATTATAATATATATATATATATATATATATATATATATATATATATATATATATATATGGGAGGTAGCTGGCCAAGGAAATCCAAAGAGATACAAGGGAAATGCGGACAGTAACAGACTGTATCCTTCCGTGGCTGCTTGTGAATTGTAAGTGGGTGTAAACATTGGAAACTGTTAAGAACTACTGACTTAATTTGAGCATATGGGCTCACGATGCTGAGAAACAAATTAGATTTGGGTTGTGCTCCATATATTAATTATTCATGCGTTTTTTTAAATGTCAATTGTATTTGAACTTGCAACATGAACATGTTTGTTCCAAAGATTTACAACACGGTTAAAGAAATAAATATTTTGTGGTGTTTGATCTCTTATAGATGATTTTGTAACCATTATTTCTTGTGATATTACTACGGTCCACAATAAAACAGTCATCTATGTTCATGTTAACGAAGCCATGAAACGCTTTAAAGACTTCAGTTGAATCGCCCGTTTGGATAGGTTAAGTAAATAAAGTTCACATAGACGTTCTTCCTAGGATCTGTTATGTAAGCGAGGGATCATTTTAGTAATTACGTTGTATTCTTTTCTAATTTGTCCTAAAGGTATGGAAGCAAAACTGAACAAAGTATTTAAGATGAGGTCTTACAAGATAATGATATAGAGTAATTTTTACCTTTTTTATTAATCTTATATCCAAATGTTCTTTCGATAAATTACCAATACATTTTTTGTACACTGGCGGATCGGTTTTAGATCTTTAGATACTATGACATCTAGGTATATTACTTGATCTGATTTCTGAGCTGGTTACCGTTCATGTATTTTCTATATAAAAAACTTAGATACTATGACAGTTTTTTTTTTCTTTTTTTCTTTTTTTAATCTAATATCTGAAGCTGGTTTCCATTCATGGAATAATCATTACACATGTTTTTTGTTTCCTATATACACAACTATATTTATCAATGTTAAAGTTAATTTTCCATTTATTGCTCCACTCAAACGATCTATGTCAGACTGTAGTTGCTCCCTATCCGGTGCATTATATATTTCATTAGCAAATTTTATTTTACATACGAGAGCACTATCCATTTAATTTACACAAATCAAAGATAACCGGACCAAGCACAGATCCCTGAGGAACACCGCTCACTACTGTACATCACACCGGCCAGACGAATTTTCTTTGGTTACAACCCGTTGTTTTCTCTTTGTTAGCCAATCTTTGATCCAATTATGAATATTACCAGTCATATATACTCGTGCATGGTGTGTGTGTGTGTGTGTGTGTGTGTGTGAAGCATATCAGATGAAAGGACAAAACACCGGATTCTGTGAAGGAACGTATATTTCGAGGATTCGAACCCTTCCTCGGGGTTTGTCTTGAATGAACTTTAGTCGAGTTCTGGGTTTTGTGTTGTCATCTAATATATAGGAATTTATGCATTTACGTATACGACTGAGGTGACTCTCCATTGCCTTCCCGCCAACGGCGTGGGTATGTTGGAAACACAGATGCAAAGAAGAACTACACAGGTGAAGTCCCAATGATTCTGTTCATGCGACTCCGTTGTGAGTCGCAAACCCACGCGTTTGTCGTGCGTGGTGGTCATGCAGGGCAAGGTGACTGCATTCCAAGATGTGAATGACACTTTAATAATGTGGTTGAATCGAACCCTTAAACTCCCTGAGGCTAACAACGCACCCCTTCTGTCCCTGATTCAGGCCTGGACGGGTGGTCTCGGTTCGGTTTGTGCCAAGCGCGTCCTGAGCCAAGTAGCTACCGCCTGGGTCGAGGTGGTAGCTGTTTTGCATATAACCCTCGAGTCATTGCTCATGGTATTGTAGTGCCTAACAGTGGCAAGCCGTGCTAGAAATCTTCAGCAGGATTGGTATGGTTCATGGTGTATGGATTTGCTGTATGACTGAGATATGGAGAGTGAATACTGAGTAGAAGAGTGTATTGACGTCTTTGCAGAATTATGGAGTGTCGCCGGGTTGCTATGTTAAACTAGCGACATTTCTGTGAAACTTAGCAAAAGGTCTGTTACCAACATAATTCGTGAACGTCAACTATATTGGCATGATATTCCGGTGTTGACCCCACTCCAGGGTTATCTCCACAAGAGGCAAACCTCAAGGGAGTTGATGAAGGGGGCATCCACAAACATTGTGGATGGAATAGATCGATCTATTCTGATCCCGAATGGAGATGGTTGCATGATGAGGACAGTCCTCTGAGCCGGGTCGTCTTTTCATCATCAACTGTCTTCCTCCATTCACTTCAATCTTTTGCACACATACACGCATGTACCTGCAAAAAAATCGTCAAAAACAGAATTATGAAAACCAAAATGAAATAAGTACTGTAGTCTAAAGAAATAATGCAAAAAAGTATAAAGACCAAATAAGAGAGAAAGGAACAAGCCGAGGTCACACGCTGACCTTGCTCGAACTATCGTACGGCAATCCAAGGAACTCTCCGGCTTGGTGAACTATTTATAATTTCATTGATATTAAAATAATCAAACTTACACAATCCCAAGCTAACGATTACACTTATGATCATAGGATTCCTCACTTTAAACAAGATTCTTGTTTTTCTACAACCGATTTGGAAGTAGCAATTGTCTTGATGTTGCTTTGATTAATTAAATAGTTTTCTCTTAAGATGTACAAAAATTCTACTGGTCAGTTGGCCCGTTGTTTCACCCTCGTTCTTATTTTCTTACCTGTTTGTACAATAGAACGTATTTTGTACACTCCTTAGAAGGTATACTATAAAAACCTCTGTTTCCGAAGGGAGGATTTTTTAAATTTTGGTTTTAACTGTGGGAGAAACTTGGATGGGGAGCTCGCTAAGGAAGCAAGAAAGTCTCCTGAAATATGCACGAGTAGGTGTATGTACTTTGTGTGTGTGTGTATATGTCTATATATATATATATATATATATATATATATATGCGTATATATTCTGGGGCACAGGTTCTACGAAGCAGGCGCTTTCGGTTGAAATCTTCAGTGCAGATATATATGAATCTCGCAGAGGAATTGGTTCTTCAGTTTATAAAAGGATTATTTTTCTTCGTGGTTCAGATTATGAACGAAATCATCCATAGTCATGTTAAGAAAAAGAAACGCGCTGATGTGTGCCGACAATTGTTATTCTTGAAAATGTAACAGTGTGAAACTGTTGAACAAATACACCGAAAACTTAAGTTCTTCACCTCACCAGGAAGCTTCTTCAGGGTGAGAGGACTTCATGGTAAATAGTAGACCTCCTCGATTCATCATCAAGTTATATATATATATATATATATATATATATATATATATATATATATATATATATATATATATATAAACACTGGAAGAGTGTGTTCTTGAAAATGCAAAGTTGACCACGAAGAAAAACTATTAAAGCAGAGCGCTTTCGTGTAGGCACTGAATATGTGAATACACGAAAGCGCTCTGCTTTGAGTTTTTCTTTGTGGTCAACCTTGCATATATATATATATATATATATATATATATATATATATATATATATATATATATATATATAATAAAAATATGGGAGGCATAATAGATATGGGGAGGCGCAATAAATGTATGAGTAGAGCGGGTGGGTACTATGCTGAAGATTGGCGGTTGAAGTCCTGCATTGCCAAACTGAATTTCCTGGCGTCGGTCCTATACTTCCTTTGTTTCTTCGTGCTTGGTCCCCTCAGGTTACGACTAACAAGCCCCGCTCTACACAAGGACTAAAACAAAACTCTGTTGTGATTTCGAGATAGCGCTATGACGGAGCGCATAAACTGCGCAGAAATAATAACAATAATAAGAAGAAGGACTTGGCACGGGACGCGTGTCCGCTTCGCGTTGATAAGGCGATACGCCGACGGGGGGGTGGGGGGGGGGAGAAAACGGAGAAGAATTGGCCTCCCTGCGTTCCGGGTGCCTCAACAACCCCCCCACCCCACCCCCCGTCGGTTTATTTATTTCATACCTGTGGCACCTACTTGACAGCGGAGGAATTATAGTCTCTCTCTTTTAATCTCCGTTGGAAACTTAACTTGGCCTCCGGTACGTCTTCCTATTCTATTCGTCAACTTGGCTTCTCATTCGGCCGTAAAGAGGTTGAGACTCGCGATGTGTTTTGATCAGTCTCGTCAGCACAGTGGAAGATAGCAAAACGAGTATCTGGGTAGCCGAAACGGAAGATAATGAAAACAAAATACATGTAACAGATTTGTGTCGTAGAAAGTGCGTAGCGGTTCGAAACAAAGGACATGTGGTTCTGCGGTTCTGCTCGATCGCTTTGGTGACGTAGTTGTATTCATATAAGTATTTATTATTTATTTTGTGTATATGTTTATCTTGTTTATTTCTAGGTTAATTTATAACATCGCTTTGACCACGTGGTTTGATTTATTCATTCATTTATATATTTATTTGGTTTTATATATCTATATATCTTGTTTATTTTTGTTGAGTTATACCATCGCTTGGATGACGTAGTTTTATTTATTTATTAATTTATTTATAATTTCTTTCTATATAAGTATTTTTTTCTTGTTTATTTTGTTTACTAATACAAGATGATTTTGTGTAATCGAGATACGTACGTGGGCCAAAACAAGGTCTTGATCAATCGATAAGGGCAGATATACTTGACTTAAACTTATTGTTTCCAAATTCGCTGATGACGCCAAACTACGCAACGTAACAAATGATTACACGAATTCATATCCTAGGAGATACCAGCTAGGTATAGTGGTCTTAACACTGGCTCATGAAGTTTATTCCAAGTAAATGTAAAGTTATGTACGTAGGTGAGAACTAGTACTAAGTATGACTACAATTATTTGGAACAACTAACCAAAGTGGAGAACAAACAAGATTTTGAAGTAATTATGATTAACGACTCAAAATCATCTAAGTGTTGGATTTCTGCCTAAGAGAAAGCAAATTGGACACTGGGATTCTGGCATGATCTTTTGACTTCAGATGTCCAGCTACTATGAGGAAATTATTTTTTTCCCATTGCTGTTTCTGTGCAGTCCCAAGATCTTCTTAAAAACATTCACTTCTTCAATACGACGGGGGTTGGGGGGTTTGTGGGTGTGGACAGGTGCACATAGACAATAATCACATTACATTTCATTCCCCACATGGGGTATTCACTGTACTATCATTGTTTTCGGAACCTTACTGGTCACCCTACGGGCCAGAGTCACGAGGTGTTCTTTTACGAGTAGAGACAAATCTTAACTCGAAAATGAATGTTGATCACTTTTATCTTTTATTATCTTTCCGTTCTGCCATTCTCCTTTAATCATTCCCTGGCCACCTCTTCAGTGTGATAGTCTCCCCAGGGATAGAGGCGCTGGTTATTGCTAACAAAATACGCTACACCCCGTTTTAGGGGGATCAGGACTAATGTCCCTGTCTTTTCGCCACACTTTTCTGCAAGAGATTAGACTTGTATGTAAACACCAGACGTACATAGATACATACATACATACATACATATACCAAGGCCTTTTCCCCCTTTCAAGGGAGGTAGCCGAAAAGAAAAATGCATAAAATCATTCCCACCCATTCCATCCCTAAATACATCCTACTCCCCTCCACCCTCCCTCTTATCTTAACACCTCCTGGATGACGGGACATCCCTGCACCTTGTCCACTGCCCTGGGTCAGAAGCAGTGTCGCAAGTCACAGCAAGGCCGCTTCATCAAATCGGCGACCCCCCCGTGGCAGAGTAATATTCCTTAAACTTAACTCTTTGTTCCCCTAAGGAAACGTGGAACTGATTAGTGTCGGCCCTATGGTCTATGGCAACCTCCTCCAATCTTAAGCTCTTATGTACTTGTATCCATACAACTTAAGGATGGTGTACAGAGTGGCTAAATGAAACAAATTCGAGTTAAATATTCAAATTAATTAGCACAGCAAAGACAAGCGTGCGTACTCTCTGTAAGCTAAATCAAGACTGACTATGACGCCAAGCCACGCCACCAAACTCAGACTTGTCGGGGAAAACATACACGCTTCATATGAACATTTGGCTCTCACAATAATACATCAAATGTACAATAATAAATAAAAACATTACAAATGCGTATGTACAACACACAAGGAATATTACATGTCACCTTTACATTGGGTTTTTAAAGTGCATTGGTAGAGCTGCCTTGTGTAGGCCTTATGGTCTCTTGCAGTCTACTTCATTCTTATGTTCTTAGGATGATGGCCGTTACTGAGGGTGGAAGCGAGTTTGCATAAGCGAGCCATTCGCCCCAGGCTTTCGGAAGATTGAGAGAAAGCGAAGATGAAATTATGTAATGTACTCAAAGATGATGACGTAATACAGAATACTCTTAAAGAACATGTTTAGCCTCAAACTCTCGGCGAGTATGGAGGACAAAAGTGATGGTAATAAAAGATTTATAAAATAAAAATGCACTCATAAAATGTACTCCCATTATTAGGAAATTAATAATTAAGAAATAAAGTATTATATAGAAGAAATAGAAAAAAATACCAAACTTCTTTTAATGTTTAAGATGCACAAAACAACAATGGAATAGACTTAGTAACCATGTAGTGAGCGCTGAAACTATCAGTTGTTTTAAGAAACGGTTAGACAACTTTATGGATGGGGATGACAGGTGGTGATGGATACGGAACTGCCTTGTGTAGGCCTTATAGTCTCTTGCAGTTTCCTTCATTCTTATGTTCTTATGTTCAAGGTGTAATAAACTAAATAAAGAAAAAAAAAAGTAGAAACTAATCGGCCTGGAGCTGGATAGATATCGGACAGAACGATAAGTATGAAACATACGGTGTTGTATTTTTGGAAGAAACCGCAAATGTCAAATATATTTAGAATGAATCCTGACCTCTGGGGATAAAAGAATTGAATGCTGTTTAATCCGTATCCGGTTGGCTGGAAATGAGACAATTGAAACGAGATAGCCGATTAAAGATAAAAAAAAACTGATATCTCGCTCATAGACCAAAAGACGATTACAAAATAGAATACGTGATATTTGAATTAAATTAGATGACACGAGATACGCTTGATTTTCGTCATATAAATACAAACGTAGGATTGATTACTGATAAAAAAATTACACAAACGAGAAAGAAAATGTACAGATTATGAAAAACTTTAATACCTGGATTTGGAAATGATGTGTATTCACAGAACGAAGAAAATGTTTGGTTTATATGCACCAATAATATTAGAAAAACCTTGTTAGGGTAATTAACATATTAGGGACAGTAGACAGCCAAATACGAAATTCCCAGAAAAAAAATCACAGGAAAAAAAATCCAAACTTAATTCAACAAAACCTCACTTTTTTGAGAGTATATCGTAGAGGTATTCAACCAGCATATGTAACAAGAAAAGATAGATTAGAAATAATGACTAAAACATTTGTGAAGGCACTTGAGGTGCACAACCAGCCAATTGATAGAAAAAAAGCCTTGCACGGAACTGTCCATCATTATACATTATTTTGGCTACTATTTCCTAGATAGAACTATTACGACATAAAAGTTAACCATTCAGCGACCATGCATTGGTATCGAAATAGTTAAAAAAAAAAATGTCCGCCAGTTACAGCTTTTGTATAGTTCACCCTTGAGGGTCCAGTGCAAGACCACCGGTCTATCCTCTTGAGGACAAAGCACCCTCTGCATTTCACCAGATTCGGTTAATCCGGCTCAGAAAGCTCATGCCAGAGTTCGTATCGTAGAGACAGTGGAGTTGGTTAAGGGGGCGGGGTGGTTACTAAAAGGAGAGGTTGTTATATCTCTCTAATTGAGAGGGAGGAGGGTGGAGGGGAGTGGATTATATAGGAAATGGAAAGGGTGGGATTGGTTTCTATGCCTTCTTTTTGGCTACCCCCCTTGTAGGGGGAAAAAGCCTTTGGTATATGTAGAGAATAGTCTTCAGTCATGAAAAAAATGTGCATGACTCGGGTCCGTATGGGGTGTCACTAAATTCCCCAATTGTGTGAATATGACTTTATAAAACTTGTGTAGTCAATATACCCCCATCTGCGGGGGGGGGGGGAGAAGGAGGAAGGGAGAACCATAGTACACAAAGGAACACAAAGAACAAACAACAGCAGCCCTACTGGCCCTAACGAGGCTGTTTGTGTTTACTATACTAAGCTACAATTAAGAAAACAGGACAACTAGGCAATAGAAGATGAACTAACACTACTGCTACCACTATCCTATCCTTTACAATAAAATGCCGGGCTGTCAGATCTTTTATTACAAGGGATAATATTTTACTCGCTGATTAGAGTATTTATAGTAGTAGTAGTAATTA
>NC_134805.1:18868745-18893745 GCF_046742065.1 Oratosquilla oratoria
ACACACCAGCAATATGAAGTCTTTTATAATAATACTTTGAACTTTCAAATTACTGTGGCTTTACTCTTATTCATCTTTAAACTTGGTTGAAACTTTCCTTGTTCAAATTACTCAGCGTATTTTTTAAGCCTTCTGCAGTTTATGAGATGATAATGTTCGTAAAATCAAGATGATTAAATTATTCACCATTAATCTTCAAAACTTTTCTTCCCTCAACTCGAGCCTTCTGAAAATATTTTTCAACCGAACTGTAAATAATTTGGGTGAAATTGTATCGTATCGCGGTACTCCTTCCTCGATGTTCATACTATCTGTATATTTATGTAGTTCAGTTATAACAATACCTTTCCCATAAATGTTTTGTAGGACTTACAATGTGTTCGTTTGCGCCATTTTGTGTAGATTTTTTATTGCCATTTTTTCTAGATTTGAAGGCAAAACATAGAGCTTTATTGAATAATGATTGATTATTTTATTTATTGTTTGCAAATGGTCTGTAGTCGAGTATCTGTCTCTGAACCATGGCTAGATTTCATCTGAAATTTTATTTTATTTGTAAGAATCTTTAAAGATACTTTATCTATACGTTTGATAAACTAGTCGACCTACAGTTACTAAGGTCTTTCTAGTCTTCTTTCTGGTGAAATAAAATCACACTAGCATTGTTCCGAAATTCAAGATTGCTTCCTTGGCGTATGCTCTGCGTACATAGTTGAACTAATAAATCATTTCTTTCTCTTCGTCTTTCAAAAGTTCTATCAATACGCCTTCTCCCCTACGTGCTTTTCCTCGTTTCATACTTTTTTAAAGCAAACGCTACTTCTTCAGTTGTGACTTGCTACACTTCTAACATCTACAGATAAATGTAATGACTCAACCACGGTATTTGATGAGGGAAGTTCTTGGTAAAATTATTCTACTCTTATCATTCTGCCACTCCATTTGGTAATCTCTACATTTCTATCTTTGAAAGATATCTACTGCCTCCCTAAAGTTAGTCTGCGCTCGGCCCCTTTAATACTTTTACCTTTCCGAATAGCTTCCTTTATTTCTTCCATGTTTCTCTTTCTTTTCTCTAATCTCCGTCTTTTATTGACCAGTCCCTTCTGGTTTCTTTCTTCATTTTCATTTTTCATCAGGTCATTTGTAACTTTGAAATACATCTTTTCTATTATTCTTTTTGTACTCTTACATTCTCTACTAATTCCTTAATGTTAAATAGATTAAAATTCGTACCCTTGATGGTGTCCTCATTATTTCTTAGAGCTTCAGATTTCTAATTCCCAACTGAAATTCCTTTGTTATCCTTAATTTTAGCAAGGCTTATTTATTTTCTTCATAATAACTGATTTCTCTCGGCTCTGAAATTAGATTTAGCTGTGCAACCTATCGTTCCATATCCACTACCTATATTTGGCTTATTCATAACCGTAACATTGCTAAGTATGTTGCTCATATCTAATATGAAGTCTATTTCGTTCTCTGTTCCATTTGAACTTCATGTCCATTTACGCCCTCTATACTTTTGGAATAAAGTTCATTATTTTCATGTAATTCACGGTAAAATTAACTAGCACCCCACCTGTAATTTCTCTCGCCTGCTCCTGATTTCTCAATACATGATTCATCCCCCATGTTCTTTCCCACTTTAGTATTGAAATCACCAATTACCACTGTGTGTGTAGAGTTTTCTTGATCCATTACCTACGTAGTAAAATAGGTGGTGACTGTTGAAGCTGCATCAGCTTTTCTTTGCATCAGCAATTCTTCCTTCAGTCCTGCGATGCCCCAGTTGGCGTTCTCTCGTTCTTCTGTCGAACTCTCCAGCTAGTGGTCTTTTGATAGAGTGCTCACGTTGTAGGTGAAGATATCCATTTTGTTCATGTTGTTTAACGTCCAGGAATTAGATCTACTTGAGCAGAACATTGACCGTAAGTACAGAAAGTAATGCAGTTGGACCTTTAGTAAATGATGATCCAACACAGACGCCCTGTTTTGCATTGATTTGTATATTCGTGATTATTCTGGGAGGTGGCAGTGATCTTACCCCCATGACACCAAAGTTTCAGATGAGATATTTATTTGGTGTCATCTTGTTCAATATATTCGGTGAAGCCTAATGTATTTATAGTAACCAATGGTCCACTCCGTCGTCATGACGATGCTCCTTACATCTATGAAGATTTCCCTGCTCGCCATTAGGGACACGCAACTTTCAAGAACTGCGACTGTGTGCGAGCTGAGCTTAGCCACGTCTTCCGTGAAAGACCTGTTGGATATGGGTAACCCTCTAGATTTTCATGTCTATCGATATAGTTCTTGTAGTCATAAGGATACTCAAGCCTGTCCACCATGTCAGGGTGTCAGTTTTCGGATATTTTTTTTTTCCAGATTATGAACATGAAATTTGCCAAGTTATGAATATTAATCAGTCAATCTGTTGCCCGATTTTTGAACGGGTCCATGGATCTCAGAAGCGAATGTGCAACAACGTAATATGATGTACTCTGTGTTCCGTGGGGGTGGTTACATCTACTATAGGCATTTCATGTCAATGGAACGATGAATTATATGTAGGAATTCAATATTCTGAAGTCTTCTATTATTGTTTAGATCTAAGTCTGATGAGACGATTTACCTACCGTTGAAAAAGTGGAGTATCATTGTGCATCGGGGCTCGATAACGATCTGATAACATAACTGGTACACATCTGCGTAGTTTGTTTCCCTCAAGCTACGGTGGGTCACAGTTCACAAGGGTTTATCGGCGCTGTGGGAAGTGGCCCTAAGCTGCGCATTGGAAGTTCTCCTGGGTGAATAAAATCGCCTGGCGACAGACATAACACAGGGTGTTGTCATCGACATAAGTGGTGCCCTTGAGGAGGATGGGGCTGGGGTGATGTTCCGAACGGCCAGTAGCTATTTTTAGGGAGCGTTCTAGAAACGGTAGCCAAGCCGGGGCTGGCGGTGGTGGGGGTGGGGGTGGGCGTGGGTCAAAGGTCTCGCGCTAGGCACTACGTCGTATATGTGGGTCTCCACCCACCTAAACTGGGACCACAGACACCACAGCCACCACCGCCCCCGTTGCCATGTGTTTGTTTCTACGCACTTTCTGGATTCCAGGAAAGGGGGGGTGGGGAGAGAAAAAGAAATTAAGGGAAAAAAAGTGTTCCTCTGTTTTTTACTTGTTTTGGTTGTTTGGCAAGGAATAGGGACGTTTGTAAACTTTGTTTTTTTGGTTGGAAATGAATTATAGACTTGTGAACTTTGTGCCTTGAATATTTATGCAGCCACGGCGGCGTCCTTCACGCCACTGATCGACAGACGGCGTCTGCCAGAGCCAAGTATGTAAAGGATGCCACCCAAGTGAGAAGGCGAGGTATTGATCCAGCCGATTCCGTTTCCCGGGATGAGGAAATTGCCCACCGTTAACCAGAATGCAATTGTTCAGTATGGCAACTTGCGACGGGTTGCCACCCAGGGGAATAAAATCGCCAGCCGGCAGTTAGAATAAAAAGAGTGGCTTTCGGAGGTAGAACGAGGTCATCGGGATGACGTCATACCACACAGATGAAAGAAATTACCCAGAAAGGTTCCCCAGCTGGGAAAATAAGAGTTTTTTTTTATCGTTGTATTTGGTAACAAAGAAGGCAAAATACTTTAGGTTACTTTGAAAGACCAAAGGAATTCTCTTAGATTCGTAAGCAAGACTATTCTTTCCTTCATTGCGCTCTGTCAATATGAATTATGAATAACTAATGACTTACATAATTTGTTGGTAAAAATCCACATGAGCTCAGAGTGGTGTGGTTAAACATGTTCCTCCAAATGTATCTTAGGGTTCACAAAAGCCCGGATGGTTTCTCTGGTAACTCGGTTTCTGACAGTCAGCCCCAAAAGCTCCCGTGATAACAGTCTTTGTTCTGGTCAATCGCTGACATTTTCTTTCATCTTGGGGAGGGTGGGTGGGTGAGGTCAGGTGGGGTATGGCTTGAAAGGGGTTCAGGCTAACCTTGGTTACCTTCTTACAAAGGATTACAAAGGCAGATCATGCCGACAGGAGACCTTTTGATCCATATCTAGGTCGGATGCGAAAAAAAAATCATATTAATAATAAAACAATAGATAAAAACTATAATAATGTAAATAACAAATAAAATACATAAATAAATAATAAAATACATAAATAAATTATAAAATACATAAATACTGTGTGGTTAGCTCCTCTCCTTTGCGAATAGTGACAATTCTGTACAAGTTCTGGATCGAGACTTTCCATTGACAATGGTGTGTTGTTCAATCCATATCTGAGAAGTCTTGGTGGTCGGGTGTATGGAGTTGTTGACTCGTGCCCCCCCCCCCCACCTCCCCAGCTGTCAAGGTTCGAATCCTGTAAATGAAATGATTCGTTCACGTTAAGTCTTGGGCCTCTCCCTCTGCTGACCCTGGGCCAGGTACCAGGGGTGGACAGAGCCTGCAGCATGTTTGCGAGAGTGAGGAGGAGGAAGAAGAGGAGGTGGAAGAAGAGGAGGAGGAGGAGGAGTTCTACAATTGGCCTATAGCCTTATTTCGGGTTACCCTCCTTTGAGATATATATATATATATATATATATATATTTTTTTTTTAAGGCTATCGACTCATAAGATGGTCATTAAGCCTGGTGTGTATTTGTACAGTCTCAACGTTGAATTGCTTGTGTCTTAATATTCGTTAACGATCAAGAAGTGCAAAAATACTTCAGGCGGCACTAACCGCGCTTGCTTGTTAGTCTTATATAAGGTATGTGTTGGCACCTGCAGGTTAGGCTCCTATCGCCCCCCCTCCCCTCCCCTCCCCTCCCCTCCCCTCCCCTCCCCTCCCCTCCCCTCCTATACCGATAATCTTATGTAAGGAATCTCGTTTTATTTTCGATAACTGCTGATATTGGCAGTCATAGTCCCCGATAGTCTTCCATACCCAACACACCTGTTATATAAATATGTAAACACGCTTAAATTTGTATTTATGCATAAATGCGTACATATGCATACACCCAGTAATGTGTGTGTGTTTGCGCGCTCTCATATGTATGCAAATTTTCGATTATAGAATTTTTCCCCTTTCGAGAGGGTATCCTGTTAACACATCGCCAAATTATTTGTTAATTGTTTAAAAAAAAAGTCCACGGCTTCCACCAATATTCCACGTCATCCACATGTTTTCAAAATCCATCTCCCAATTCCCTTCCATTTTCCTTTTTTTCCATTTTTTTTTTCTTGACAGTTTGCTTGTTTTCTTGTATTACCCGTTTCGCGAGTTGGTAATTTTTACGCAGATTTTAAAACTTGAAAACCCTGTATAAATCTTAGCGTCTTGTGATGTGTTCCACTTCTGTGAAAATTATTTCCTTATCTGTTATTTTGGATTTTGATTGAGTTTTTCAGATTATTCGGCTTTGTCCGTCGTTACTTTAATCGTCAGAAGCAATGCAGAAGGAATTAATAAATGTGATTTTCCTGAATGCTTTAGTCAAGGGACATTTTTAAGAAGAGAGATATTCTCCGCCTGAATGGAATGGTCTGTCAGCAGTCAGAATAAAGACTTCAACTGCTGGAACACTTCTTGTAAGATCTGTCTTGAAGAAAATCTTTGTCTGGAGCTAAAGAATCCAGCTGACCACACTGATGTACCTAATTACAAAGGATTACAAAGGCGCAGCATGCCGACAGGAGACCTTTTGGTCCATGAAGCGCCAACGCATTCTCCTCCATGCATGAGAGTTGACCTTTCACTTCGCTTGTATTAGACAAAGGAGACCATGACTCCATCTGTAACTGGAGAGGGAGAACATCTTCACCATCTGACGAATTGAGTGTGATTCTTGGAGCGAGCATGGTAGTGGTTTTTGTACCAAAGTACCAAAGATCTTTGTTATGATGAGGTTGCATCCCTGTGTTCATTGCCCGCCCTCCTCTGTACAGTCTCGGAAGATCCAAGTTCTTCATCAAACTATGGCAGATCCCTCAGTTCCAGTAATGTGATGGCGATCCAGATGATACAAGTGAATCAAGGAATTTGGTTGGTAAATTTCGCCGCTATGATTAATTTTCTGGAAGTGCTCAGTTCAGCTAAGTCCAACGACTCTTGTAGGCGAGGCATAGGCTGCTGCAAAATCTTAACTACTTTTTTTCTGTTACAATTTTCATATTTGTTACTTCAGCCTTACCCTCTGCCAACCACTTTAGTCTTTACTCTTGCTCCACTGGTCTTCGGGCCACTTGGTGTTCCATAACCGGTTTTGAAGCGTCTCGCCATGTCTTTCTGTCCTGTGCCACCCCCTCCTTCCATTCTCTTGGTTCTATTCTGTATATCTGCACATCTTCTTCAAGTCATCTCATCCAGTCCTTTCCAGGTCGTCCAAGTGGTCGTCTTCCACGCCAGAACCATCCTCTCCAGCTTAAAGTTTCCTTCACTGCTGTCATCGTTCTTCTTCCCATTTATTTTTCTCGTTCCTTCGCCACAAACGTAACTTTCTTCTCCCATTGGTTACGAAACTCATCATATCTAATAATTTTTCATTTAAATAGAATTTTATGTCGTACCTAGCTAATATTATTCCGTCTTCTTTCTCCTCTTCCTCTTCTTTGTATTTCTTTCTCTGGCTCCTCTTCCTTCTGCTTCTCCCCCCAGCTTTTCCTCGTCTTCCTCTTCCTTCTGGTTTTCGTCCTCTACCTCTTCCTCTTCTTTGTCTTCATCTCTTCCTACGCCTCCTCTTCTTCTTCTTCTTCCCCAACAGCAGCTGAGACTGGGCTTTAATTACTCTGAACCAATATTGAGGACCACAATGAAAATAAGCTTGCATGTTTTTTTCGTGTTTTCCTCAGCAATTGTAATTGTTATTTCGAACTGTGTGTTCTTTTCTTTATCTACACTTCATGTATATTGATTCAGTACCAAATAAAATTATCATTATTATTATGATTATTATTATTATTATTATTATTATTATTATTATTATTGATATGCGCAGAGCATGCAAACCATTCTATTTGTTTATTATTTGTCTATTAATTTACTATTTGTTTAATTTTCAATTATTGATATTTACCTGTCAGTTTATTATTATTTACTATTTACCTGTTTATGATTTAACTATATGCATTTATTTGTTATTATTATTCATATTATTATAATTCTTATTTGATTTTTTATCATTATTTTTTATTTTTATTTCGCATCCTACCTAGTTATGGACCAAAAGGTCCCCTGCCGGCATACTCCGTCTTTGTAATCCTTTGTAAAAGGAATCCTGGCTGCCCTAGGACCGAAGAGAAGGTCCCGAGTTTGCGTCCGTGGTTGGTCCCGAAAGCAGGTTCTGTCAAGACCCAAAAGACAATCTTGTTCTAGCCAGGCAAACCGACGCCTAAAATCCTCCATCTCCCCCCCCCCATTCTCTCCCCCTCTCGTTTTTTCCTTCCCGCTCTCTCTCTTTCCTTCCCTCTCTCCTTCCCGCTCTTTACCTCTCTCTCTTTCCCTCGTTTCTTCTCTCCCCATATTGTATCTCTCCCTCTCTTCACCCCCCTTCTCTCTCTCTCTTTCTCTCTCTCTCTCTCTCTCTCTCTCTCTCTCGCTCGCTCTCTCACCTGTACACACACGGGACCCGTCGGCCAGCAATACTCTGATTCCGTCGAAGCCTTTACTTCTTGTGCCATTTATAGATGTCAAGGACGGCATTTTTGCGTCGCTAGATAGCTTTGTTGTGATATCAGACTATTCCTGTCCTGCACCAGGCCTTTTTATCTGCGTCTTTCTTCGTTCTGTGCGGCGTCAGCAGCCCCCATCCATTTCGCCATGGCTTGATTTCAGTCACCAGTTTCGCAAGGAGACCGTTTATGTATTTAAAAAAAAAAAAAAAAAGTGTGGGGGGGGGAAGGGACCATGAGAATGCAGACGCGAATATTCGCTAGTTTTCGTAGAGGTTTTCAGCCGTATATTTGTGTGTTCATTTATTTTTATTATTATTTTATTGTATTTGATCTTTTATTTTGTTTGGGTTAAGTTTTCATTTTGTTTCATTTATCTATTTTATTTTATTTCGTTTGTCTTTATTTGTTTAGTTGTTTTATTTTATCTTATATGTGTGTATATATTTAGATAAAAAAAATTCTAATGCAACCTAATTTGGCCGTGCTTTTTTTCGGGTGAATGAAATGTTTTCGCGGTAGCCAGAATAAACACTTACAATTCTGTCTTCTCGGCCAAAAGTTTCTTTCAAATAAAATCGCCGTTTCAGCCATTTCAGTCATTTCCCCCTACGTTAATTACCATACCATTGTTATCAGAAATCGTAGTTGTTCAGGGTCAATGTTGAAAATGATCGCTCAGGTCAGCTCAGGTCGTGGTTGACAGTGATGGAATTGTTGGTGATGTTATTGTTTTGAGTCCGCCTCTCGTCAACAAACTCCTTTGCGAAAAGACCATAAAGAGCTGAATGAAGTGGTCTGCAGGTACAGCCGGATTCAAAGGGTAAATGTCAATTGCTATCAAAGGGGGGTGGGGAGGTCCAAACAATCGAGTGTATTGGTATACCTTAACCTGATCACGTACGCACAAATGCGCGCGCGCACACACACACACACACACACACACACACACACACACACACACACACACACACACACGAACGCACAAACGTATACATCCACGCACGTATGCACACCCACGCACAAAAGGTTTTCTCCTCTTCAAAATGAGTCAAATTCTGGCGCGCGGCATCGGATGCCTAATGTACGATGATTGATGCACTGGGGCTCCACAGATGGGGCCAAAGCGAACACGCTGCTGTCGGACCCGGTTTGCGCCAAATTTTGTTCACCATTTCAGGGACGATTGAGAAATGGGCACTCGAGATTACGACCCGAAATCGCTGTACATTCACAACCTTTTTATCATTAACATATTTTATTTCTATCCAAACATTTGCTTGTTTATTTATATATTTATCTATTTTTACGAAACCGCTGCCCAAGAAATTTTAATGGTCCATTGGAGACAGATTGAATTATTAGTATTACTGCCGTAGTGATTTGCTAGAAGCAGAGCCTTGGGCAAACCTTAAGGTCGTCAAAGTTTTGTCTGTCTGGATGATCTAGAGTTATATGAATAGCGAGACGGAACATCCCCAGCATAAGTAAGAAGAATGCCGTACTGGAAGGAGATGAGAGATAAATCGTAATATGTATATATATATATATGTATATATATGTATATATATATACATATATGTGTGTGTGTATATGTATATATATGTATGTATAATATATATATATATATATATATATATATATATATATATATATATATACACACATGCACACGCACATATACACGAGCAACGTGCTGCGCCCGACCCCGGTACGCGGGGTCTCGGACCTTCGGGCGTGTATATATTATAAACTCATCTTTGGCTTGCCATGATATCCTACCTTAAACTTTTCATAATAGGCCTGATTGTACGCTCTCCGACTGCAAACTTTTCAAAATACTTGAACATGATGAAGATACAAAATCATCTTAGCCCGATCATAGGCTCACCTGCATTTAGTATGTTAATGAAGGCGCGAGTTTTGCTGTCACAGCAGACGGTTTCATGGGGCAATCCCGGCGCCGAATCCACACGAATTCCTCTGCATGGATTGCCGCGTGGTCTGTATAGGCGAATTCTATCAGGCTTTCTACGTATTATGACATTGTCATGACTCGTTACTTGTCGGAAAATCCACTCTAGCACTAAGTCGAAAAGGCAAGCGCGCGCGCACACACACACACACACACACACACACACACACACACACACACACACACACACACACACACATACATATATGTATATATATATATATATATATATATATATATATATATATATATATATATATACATAATATCATCAATTGGCATACGCCAGGGAGCGCGATGCTTTCCTCACACGTCGGTGCCATTCCCTACGGTTTCTCCGAGCAGGCAATCCCCCATGCAGACACCCTCCCTTCCCACTCCAAACAACTCTCGATAGATTCGACCAACTTACCCCAGCCATGAATTCCGTAGGCGCCTTCTTCGCCTCCTCCATCGAGGGTTGTCTTTTGTGGAGAAAACGCTGAATAGGATCAACATCAGGGAAACGTGCCCCATGCCCATATAGTAGAAGTTGACGCCGGTAACTGGTATAAACTCAGTCTTACAGTATAGTCTCCGGTTTGATACGAAGTTGTTCCAGTGATATCTCATTTGTCAGGTGAGTTGGCTGTCCTTCTACTGGTGCTATGCAACTCAGTGCTATGTGCTATTTGCTGATTTATTATCATGATTTTTTTTCGCATCCGACCTAGATATGGACCAAAAGGTCTCCTGTCGGCATGCTCCGCCTTTGTAAACCGACTCCCCCTACCGGTGACCCGCCAATTGATGTGAAGGGCACCCAGGTGGAGGAAAAGAAAACCATCAAATGGGGCAGACGAACTCTTGAGTCAGTGTCCAGTCAGTGTCCATCCAACCCCGGTATGGGTCGTTGACCCACGTGTTCCCCGTGCATGGTATCCCTGCAGAGCCTGGAGACGGTAGTCCTGGAGGATGAGCGATGCCACAGTGTCGTGGTTGCACTGAGGGTGTCCCCCTGGGGCTTTAGTGGCAACACACCTCTTTAGTCTGTTCACGCCAAGACGGGTAGCTCCTCTCGACTCGGAGAGGTTAAATCGGCTGTGTTGACTGACTTGAATCTGTGGGTCAGGCACGCCCTGAGCCAAACAACTACCGCCTGTGCCGACACCGCACGGCCCGTGGTTGTTCTCCCCGTAATGCCCAGGTGGTGGGTGCGCATACTCTCCCAAGACCCCAGAGACTATTGGGTTAATATGTACACCCAAACCTTCTTCTTCCCTCGTTGGGTTTGGTGATGGGTGGGGGCGTGAGAAACCGAATCACAGGCATCTGCCGATGGCGACCATACAGGACATGTATGCTGGGGATGAGCTTGCAACCTCTCCTTCAAAATCATCAAACCTACTGTGCAGGGTGCCTGGGTGTTACAAATGACACACAAATACGTCAAACCAGGCCCGGGGTGAGCCTCCAGCGGGCTCTCCATGTGGACGCCTGAAACTTTATATCTTTCTGTAAGAAGTACAAAGGAAAAGTATGCTGACAGGAGACCTTTTGGGCCATAACTAGGTCTGTGCGTGTGTGTGTGCGCGCGCGCGCGCGCTCGTCTTTTATTCTGTGGAGAAGTGCTCTTTCGGAAATAACTTGTAGGAATACATTATACTTCACTGAGTCACTCTGAAATCGCCCTTATCACTATAGGTAATTAGGATAAAAAAAAAAATGACTGGTGTCTAATAATTGCGTTTGTGTGTGTGTGTGTTTATCGAAAGTCGATTTTGATTACAATCAACCGCAACCCGGAGCCACCCACGCGCGCCGCTTCTGCTTCTGCGTCTCGTACATGCCCCGATAGCTGCTGACGATAACCCGTCAGTCCCCGGGGGCGTGCGAAGGCCCTCCGGAACGCGGAGGCGTGGGACCGCGTCGGCTGCGAGGTGTCTCCGAGTCAGGAGGAGGAGGAGGAGGAGGAGGGGAGGAGGAGGAGGAAGAGGAGGAGGAGAAGAAGGAGGAGGAGGAGGAGGAAGAAGAGAAGGAGGACAAGGAGGAGGAGGAGGAGGAGGAGGAGGAGGAGAGGGAAGAGGAGGAGGAGGAGGAGAAAGAGAAGGAGGACAAGGAGGAGGAGAAGGAGAAGGACGGGGATGAGAAGGAGAAGGAGGAGGAGAAGGAGAAGGACGAGGAAGAGAAGGATGAGAAGGAGAAGGACGAGGAGGAGAAGGAGAAGGACGAGGAGGAGAAGGAGAAGGACAAGGAGGAGGATAAGGAGAAGGACGGGGATGAAAAGGAGAAGTAGAAAGATGAGGAGAAGGAGAAGGAGGAGGAGAAGGAGAAGGACGAGGAAGAGAAGGATGAGAAGGAGAAGGACGAGGAGGAGAAGGAGAAGGACGAGGAGGAGAAGGAGAAGGACAAGGAGGAGGATAAGGAGAAGGACGAGGAGGAGGAGGGGAGAAGTCAAATGGTCGGAATTTGTCGCCAGAATGACAGTATCTGGTGTTACATCAGGGCACACCGATTACCCTAAACGTGGCATGCAGCCGCATGTTGGGAGACGATAGTTGTTAGTGTTACTATTGTTGTTGTGTGGTATTTAGTCGTAAATTTATCTATTTGCTTGCGTACGCTTTTTGAGGAGAATTCATTCACTAGATCACTCTTTTTATATTTTCAATATCCAGAATCTTTCTTCCCCAATCCCTCTTCCCTTATTGTCCTGCCACTCCCCACCCTTTCTCCCCTCTCTCCCTTCTCTTTTTCTCTTTTTCTCTTTACACATTTCCCTTCCTCTCTATCTCTTTCTCTGTCTTCTCTTTTTTTCATTATTTTTTCCATCTCATACCCACCCCCTCTCTTTACACATTTCCCTTACTCTCTATCTCTTTCTCTGTCTTCTCTTTTTCTCGTTTCTCGCTAGAATCCTGCTTGGTTTTAACTACTTCGTTTGAGTAGAAATGTCAAATTTCAAGTTCCTCGTGCGTCATATAGTGGGAGGGACTTTTTTGATCGCCGTTATTTGTATCTTCTCGATCTTGTAATTTTTGTGTCAGGATCACACCATTATTTTTTTGCATATTCTAATATATGGTGGATTGGGTTTTCTGATTTTTTTTATCATGTTTTCGTCTATTTAGTGAAATACTACTCGTGTGTGTGTTTGTGTGTGTGTGTGTGTGTGTTTACTTGTACTATACAGGAGAGGAGAAACGCTCGTGTGGTCATACGTAACTTCAGATTGTGTGTGTGTGTGTGTGTGTGTGAGTGAGTCACCATGGTCTTGGATCACGTGCTGGACTCGTGATCGACAGCTATTTCGCTCTCGGAAGAGAGCTTGGAGCTCATGGCCGATCTAAAGTTAGTGCTGTGACTTTACACGCGCACACCCCCTCAACTCCCCGCCCACGAGAGCTGGAGTAACGACCCGCAGCGCAGCGATACTGAAATTATTTCAGCCCTGGGCAGGATTCGAACCCGGACCTCCGTAGTGGCAGCCAGGAACTCCACCACGGCGCCACGAGGTGTGTGTGTGTATATACATATATATATATATATATATATATATATATATATATATATATATATATATATATAAGAGAGAGAGAGAGAGAGAGATGGATAGATTGAAGAAAGTGAACTACACCAACTATTTTGTACTCGGTGCACCGATGGACACACTAGATATAACTACACGCCAGTTCATTTTACAAATAAATAAATAAATAGATAAATTAAAAACAAAACAGAGGAATGCCCAAATGCCACCGAGTTTGAAATGCTCGTAAATGAAGTTCAGAGGCGCCCGGCACTCAAGAATTCTTCTGAGCTGAACGACCGCAATACAGAGGATAATCGGTGAATGAGACCGGGCGGCGGCGAGGCTGTGATTGGTTGTCTGGACTAGCAATATCCAGATCGTCCGCCGCCGCTCTAAAAGCTGCATCCTCTCTTTTCCATTGCTCTCTCTATGCTCCTCTGCCTAGCTACACTATCCCACTTCTCTACAAATTGTGGCTTACATAAACACCACCACACGGACTCAAAGCCCGTGGGAGTGACAGTTCCCCCCCCCCAAAAAAAAAAAAAAAAAAAAAAAAACACCCCCTCACCCCCCCGCCTGGATGCCACGACCAACTCTTGACCCTCTCCCCCCCCCATCCGCCGTGTGAGTGTGTGTGTGTGTGTGTGTGTGTGTGTGTGTGTGTGTGTGTGTGTGTATATATATATATATATATATATATATATATAAACTCGCATTAATGGATATAAATTGGACAAGTTTAGACTTAAAAAGAAATTAGGCCTAGACTTGTTTACCAGTACAGCGCAGGAACGTTGTTTGACGAGAAGGCATCAAAAGGCATCAAAAGATCCCCATTCGTCATCCCAAATCGTAAAGATATCGTCCACATACCTATACCAAAACATTCCTTGTGGCTTAATGTCTTGTAAAAGCACTGTCATAAACCCACAACTAGTCATAAACCCAGAACTACCTAATTTCTATGGACTCCCAAAAATTCATAAAGAAAGTGTTCCCCTAAGACCCATCATTTCAAATAGAATGTTTTGGTATAGGTATGTGGACGATATCTTTACGATTTGGGATGACGAATGGGGATCTTTTGATGCTTTCTTTGAACAACTAAACAACTTAGCCACTAATATTAAATTCAAAGTTGAATGGGAGGTGGATAATAGACTACCATTTTTAGATATCCTATTAATACGGCATCAGGACCAATTGTCCTTTACAGTGTACAGAAAGCCCACACATACGGGGAGTTATGTGCACTTTTTCAGTCACCATCCTGATAAAATTAAATATAGTGTTGCCTCAGGTCTTTTCCTGAGGGCACTTAGATTATGTAGTCCACATTATTTGGAAATGGAGATAACAACCATCAGGAATCAATTAAAAAGAATAGGGTATCCTGATTGGTTTCTAAATAGAGCCCTAAGTAAAGCCAAAACTAGTTACTTTGGATCCACTTCCCATTCCAGTAAGAACTTCAGTTGGGACAAAAACTGTATTAAATTGCCTTATAATAGGTCCTTAAATGACATTTCTCAATTTCTTCCACAGGAAGATATTAAAATTGTTTTTAGTTATCCCAATAATTTGTTTAAGAATATAGTCAATGTACATCAAAGACCTAGAGAAGAAATACATCAAGGTGTGTATAAACTCCCTTGCTCTGATTGTAACAATGTATATTGGGGACAAACAGGTAGAGATTTATATACTAGGATGCAAGAACATAAAAATTCAATTAAATACGCACAACATAATTCCGCTGTCTTCCAACATGTAGACAAGGAAGGCCATCATATGGATTGGAATGAGGCAAAGATTATCTTTAATTCAAAATGCAGTTTTAAAAGAAAAATAATAGAATCATCCCTGATTAACAAATTTCCAAATTTTAACATATCATATGGACAGTGGTCACCTGACTGCATTACCACCTGGGCAGTCAACAAATTGTTACCATCGTTGGTGAAGGCGGGTGACCTGCCCCGCAAAGTACTAGACGCTACCTGAGTCCTACCCTTGTCCCTTATTTTTATTGTATATAAGACATGCCTTTTGCTCTACCTTTCTGTATTCCACTGAAGAGGATCACAGTCCGTGATCGAAATATATGGAATTCATTTATTTCATTTCTTCTTATCCAACACAGTGGGTTTTTGTTGAATCTTTACGAATGTGTTACGACATTACTTTATAGATATATATATATATATATGTGTGTGTGTGTGTGTGTGTGTGTGTGTGTGTGTGTGTGTGTGTGTGTGTTCCCCTTTTTCTTCTTCGTAAATCTGTTATAGGATTATTGTTTTCCCTTTTTCAATATGAAGGTGCAAGACTAGAGAAAAAAAACGTCCTTGAGAGGGTAGTTTTATTCCCTCTATTCCATCACTTAATGCGCGAAAGTAATCCTTAGACCAGGTTGCCAAGATCAATATGAAATACTCACCAATTGATTTGATAAAGACGTATGAAAAAATGTCTGATTGGGCAGGTTGGCGCAAATTCTCCAGGTAGATCATCAGTGTATCACTTAAACTGCCTTCCCCCCCCCCACACACACACAGAAATACACCTACACGCACACAGATAAAGCACACAGAAATACACGTACACACACGCACACACACACACACACACACACACACACACACACAGAAAAACACCAACAAGCACACAGATAAAACGCACACACACACACACACACACACACACACACACACACACACACACACACACACACACACACACAGAAATACACCTACATGCACACAGATAAAACGCACACACACACACACACACACACACACACACACACACACACACACACACACACACACACACGCACACACACACAGAAACGCGCACTCACACATAGAATCACACACGTACGTGCACACGGACACGCACCCACTCACACGCACACAAACAATAATTTTTATGCACAGTGTCAATGATCCAGGCTCACATTTGCAAGCTTTCAGTTTATTTCTTGCGTTTATTTTTATTTATTTTCACTTTCATTTTCATGTCCACTATTCTCTGCATTATTCTTCCATTTGCTTTCTTCCGTGTATTCTTCTTATTATCTACTTTCTCTACTTTCGCCTAGTTGTGGGTTCCAATCGCACACTACAAAGGTGACTGCTTCGGCCGTAGTTACGTTGACTCCTCACCTTCTCTTCTTTGAGTGGACTTAAGACCAGCCCCGCATAGTCAAGGCTTAGCCGGAGATAACGGGTTATGAGCAACTTTTATCAGTTACTGTTTAGATATGTGAAGGCTGGTTTAACATTCACTTACCAGTCAAATTATTATTATTATAATTTGTGTATATATATATATATTTATATATATATAATATATATATATATATATATATATATATATACTGTATATATATATAATATGATTTGGATGATGGAGAACATAAACACAGGGGAAGGCACGGAACCCTGTGTTTGTATATATAATTTTCGTGTGACCCTTAGTAGTTTAACTATTTTACCTTTGACATTATATAGGTTTTGCCCTGTAACCTGTGGTTAGACGAGTTTTACAGGATTTAGTAATACATACGTTTTTCTTTGTTCCGATTCAAATAGTAACGTTTCTCTATAAATCTGTAAAATTGGAAATCCGCTTATATTTATGAACGAATAGTTCTGCTCGTATGAATGAATACATAGTATATGCATATAAGTTATGGTGAGAGAGAGAGAGAGAGAGAGAGAGAGAGAAAGAGAGAATTATTTCGGGCGTAGTTTCTCTCTGATGCAAGTAGTATTATATACGACAGCAGTCTTGCTGGATTGCTTATGACCCGGCCAGTGGGTAAGATCCGAGGATAACCCGTCACCCAAGAGGAACTAAGATGAGAGGGAGGGCGGTGGTGGTGGATGGGAGTGGAATGTAGGTGTGGGTAGCCTACTTACCCTGACTGGCTTTCTCCCATATAAGAGAGGAAAAATATTTGGTATATTGATAGATATACATTAAGAGAGTGATTACTACTGCTGTAGTTTCTCTGACGTAAGAGGTATCATATTCGACACCAGTTCCTGTTTTATTGAAGATTTTGCAGAAGCCCCATTTTTCTTATCAGATCTCCCATCCTTTATGAGCTTCTGTTCACCGAATGGGAGGAACATGAAGACAAATAAATGGTATTAAAGAGAGGTAAATATCGTCATCATGACGTTTCGCAACTTCAAGTTACATTATCAGCTGAATACATAGATCAGTGTATAAACCCGGAAAGGCTATGTAGTGGATCATGTGCACTGCCCTTACAGATGGAGCGGCAGATTTATATAATTGTTTATGTTTAACATTTTATGATTAATTTTATAATATAACTTGCAGTTACGAAACGTCCTGATATCTCTTTGATACCTCTGGTTTCTTGTCTTCATTCGGTGTGTGTGTGTGTGTGTGTGTGTGTGTTTGTTTGTTAGTATATAAGTGTTTATTTGAAATACAGGATAAAAGTAACTTGGTGACCCGTCTACGTACTTTAGGGTAAAGTAGATTTAATGTTCATACTGTTAATCATTGCATCTATATGGAAAATGTTTAACCTGTCATGGCGTCATCATTGAAACGAAAACGACAGAAAACGGAACAACGGTCACTGATTCCCAACTTGACTGCAAATCCTAGAATCCTTTTACATGAAAGAATAGTTCCATGACCAGTCAGACGACTGAGAACAAAAACCTGGCCTCCGTCTCATCACCACCACGACAATCACCACCACAATCACCACCACTATCACCACCACCACACGTCTCTTCAAAAGCCACCAGCTGGCACACCACGTGACCTCATCAGACTGTACGTGACATTTCTGTACAGCTTGTATCACTGTGGCTTCTGCAAAACATTATTACGTTTGTATTTATGTCGACTTCGATTCAAAATTGTTACGCAGGTTTCGAAACGTTGTTATGCAGGTTTCGAAACTCCACCAGTTCTCTTTTTCCCTGACGAATTTAAGAACTATTAACTGCATTCTCAAAGGAAACTGTATAGAAGTGTCAAGAACATGATGTGCGTTACTGGTAGTTCGGTTAGAAAAAAAATTGTGTATATTTACCTAACTGTAAGGAGCAACACTCGTGGGGTCTCGCCTTCTACTCAACCGTTTATCATACTTAGCCTGTGTGTGTGTGTGATTCACCTTGGTCTTTTTGAACACGTGTTGGACTCGTGATCGACAGCTATTTCCCTCCCGGAAGAGAGCTCAGAACTCGTATGACCGATCGGTAATGCTTTGACCTTACACGCACACACACACCCAACTCCCCGCCCACGAGAGTTGGAGTAACGGCTCGAAGCACAGCGATACTGAAATTATTTTCAGCCATGGGCAGGAATCGAACCTGGACCGCCGAAGTGACAGTCTGAGACACCACCAACCGCGCCTCCGAGTCGTGTGTGTGTGTGTGTGTGTGTGTGTGTGTGTGTGTGTGTGTGTGTGTGTGTGTGTGTGTGTGTGTGTGTGTGTGTGTGTGTGTGTGAAGGCTATACGTCATCCACATATGCTATGAAGTAATACATATGGTTTGAAGTAGTCCTGTAGTTCAGTGCAAGTAATTCGGAGTTTTGTCATCATCCACTTCAACTGTCTTGGATTTCTTGAATGGACACAACTCTGGTTCGTAGGACTCGACTGAGTAGAAGAACAATAGATTAATTCGACCTTGAGTTTCTGAATTTTCAAATATAAAAAGAAACAAAAAATTCGTTCATTTGTGTTTCGTAGCCAGTAACCAGCGTTTCTATCCGTGGATACTCTATCGAGTTGAAGACGGTCAGTGATCAATTCAAGGAGGTCAGGTCAGGTCAGAAGTGATCGGCATTCTTCTTTGAATGGACATTTGTTCCCAATCATGGAATCATGCTGCGTAACTCGTGTCCATAGGGGTGTGATTCAAGTCCCCTGACGCAGAGTTTCTCAACCTTTTTGTTTTGCCCTTACGTAACCTTTGAAATAAATTGCTTGTCTCAAGGAACCCCTGCGCAAAAAAGAAAAAAAAGAAAAAAAAAAAAACGTATACCATATCTTTCTCATTTTATTTTCATCGTAATAATAGGTGAGATAGGATGATGTCTATATTACATTATTACAATAACCAAGAATATGTCGTGCGTGTTTAATTATATTACGTATATGAAATTAGATAAAAAGTCAAAAGTGCATTAGCCTATCTCACTTGTTCTCGCGGAACCCTTGGGGACCTTTTGCGGAACCCTTGGGGACCTTTTGCGGAACCCTTAGGGACCTTTTGCGGAACCCTTAGGGACCTTTTGCGGAACCTTAGGGATCTTTTGCGGAACCTTAGGGATCTTTTGCGGAACCTTAGGGATCTTTTGCGGAACCTTAGGGATCTTTTTGCGGAACCTTAGGGACATCTTGCGGAACATCAGGGACCTTTTGCGGAACCTTAGGGACCTTTTGCGGAACCCTGGTTGAAAAACGCTGCCCTAACGTCTCGACAACCTGAAACTTGTGCCTTTAGGACCTTACCTAGTGGTGGTCCTGCAAGCTGGACATCGGAGAGGAATGCCTCCCTTTCGCTCTTTCCTCGTAACCCATTAACACCACCAGCCGCCATCTAGAGGTGCAGTCCCTATGGGCTGGCACTCGGTCTCCAGGATTATCCCAAGAGACTTGATCTCTCCTCGCAATCTATATTTCTTTTGAACTCTTTCAGCTGTTCAGCTGGATTTCCTCCACTTTTTTCACATTGTCAACCAAGAGCTGGTCCATTTCTCCTCCTCCTAGTACAATAGATTGGCAAGTCTGAAAGAGACTCACGCATTACATAACACAAACAACTGACCAGAGAGTCTTTCCAGGAAGACTTGGGAGATGGTCCGAGAGAGAACCGGTGCAGGCTACCGTGGGGCTGCGGGTTTCCAGTTACCTAAAACTCGAGGCTATTATTATTATTATTATTATCATTATTATTATTGTTATTATTATTATTATTATCATTATTATTATCATTATTATTATTGTTATTGTTATTATCATTATTATTGTTATTATTATTATTATCATCATTGTCGTCGTCGTCGTCGTCGTCGTCGTCGTCGTCGTCGTCGTCGTCGTCGTCATCATCATCATCATCATCATCATCATCATCATCATCATCATCATCATCATCATCATCATCATCATCATCATCATCATCATCATCATCATCATCATCATCATCATCATCATCATCATCATCATCATCATCATCATCATCATCATCATCATCATCATCATCATCATCATCATCATCATCATCATCATCATCATCATCATCATCATCATCATCATCATCATCATCATCATCATCATCATCATCAACCTCCTCCTCCTCCTCCTCCTCGTTGGCTGAACGGGTTAGGAAGTCGTTACTTGCGGTGAAGGTCGAGGGGATGGTGGTTCGAATCCTGCCACCGGCGAAATTAAACCAAGGGCATGGTTAATTAAATTCCACGCTACAAAGTCCTTTATTGGAGGCACCGTCTTAGCCTTCCGATGGGGTGGGGGGGGGGTGGCTGGGCTTTGTGATGTTAAACCATATTATCATTAACTTAACTGAGAGGACCCCGGTGAATCCAATTGGATAGTCTGATGGCACCCCGTATAAAAGGTAGAATACTATCCGCAATGCAACGGATCGATTTACGTACACTAGGGCTGGGCAACCTTTTAGAGTCCAGGTGCCAAAGTCGGTCGAAAGACATCAATTTATTTTAAGAAATTTAAAATTGTGTATATGATTGCTTGTGAGTGTATTTTGTTTTGATGTGTTTTTGTGAGTGGTTATTGTTTTTACTGTTTTATTTGAAATTTTATATATTTGTACATGGTGGATATACGCTGAATGGCCTACCGGCTCCGTAGCTTGTCCTTCAAGCCAAAAATTCCATAAATCAAATCAACCAAAGTCGGTCGGATTAATTAATTTATACAAAAATTTTCCCGTATGCCAACGGAGTAAGAGTGTAGATCTGCATACGAGCATGGGACTCCTCGTTTCGGTTCCTAGGGCAGTTGTTCTTAACTCAGATTACGAAACCTTAAACTTGGGGTACGAGACATAATAGCCAGTGCAATGGTACTCGTACTGTATATTTACAACGAGAAAGCAAAGCAAAGGTTTGTACCGCCAATCCTTTTCATGTTTGCATTGTGTTTGTATTGGATGGGGGTCCGAGGGCGTTTTCTGAGATATCAAGGGATAACGGCACTGAGAAAGGGAACCAATGTCCTAGGGAGGGTCCCAATCCGTGAACAGTGGGTATCGCGCGCCGGGAAAAGGTCGTTAGTGTGGCAAGATTTGCACGCGTGCCAAGAGGTTGCCCACCCATTGGCTATCGAGGAGTTGTCGTGAAGATGAAAAGAATAGCCTAATGGCAACCAGAATTTATTATTATTATTATTATTATTATATAAATATATATAAATATATATATATAAATATATTATGGGAGAAAGCATACATTGGACTCGACGTTCGTCAATAAGTATGCTTTCTCCCATAATAATGGTTCCTGGACTCCAGCTATTTACGAATATATAAATATATATATACATATATATTTTTTTTTTTTTTTTTTTTTTATAGAAATAGGTATATGCATGTATGCCTACATCACGGTACCATATCACCGCCGATACCCACTGCTGGAAGGACGGGAGGAAATGTGGATAGAAATCGTCTGGCACCAAAAGAAGTCAGTAGCAGTGAAAGGGTCCATGACGGAGTAGCAACAGCCGATATGTATCCTGATATTACTGTGTCAACAAGCATGTTGTTGCCACGTGCAACGTTTCTGTTCCAGTGATACACCGTGTTACAAGTCCTGGTTGCAGAGCAGTTCCTTTGCATATTCGTTTGCATGATAAATAACAGCCAAACGTTAAGCGTTTTTTGTGCGTAGTATGCATAATAATAATAATATGATAATAATAATAATAATAATGATAACTAATAATAACAACACTAATAATAACAATAATAATAATAACTAATAATAACAATACTAATAATAACAATAATAACTAATGATAATAACAACTCAATTTCGTGATACCTTCTACAACCAAGAATCACGCAATTCTCCCTCTAAGGCGATTGATGAAGTCTCCAATTATCTTAAAACAAATGTTTACTCAGTTCTTCTGTTGTCTCATATTTGTCATCTTCCTTCAGTTTCCCTCGTGGCATTTCCAGTTTCCCTCTGGAACCATTAATTGTAGTCTTTTGATTCCTTTGGGATATCAATATTCTTTCCAGTATTCCAGCGTTCCTTCCAGTCCAGTACATGTACTCTTATTCCAGCTCTGTAACAGGGCTAAGTGTCGACAACTGTACAATCCCAGTACTTTCTTCTCTTGCATAACAGTGGCCTAGCTTGACTCACCTCCCAATTGCATAAACGTAAACATGACAGTATTGTACCAGGTAGTATTGTCGACAACTGTACATCTGGAACATGTAGTCGCCGACACTTAGGTAGGATGTATTTTTATTAGATTAATCTTAGGCCTTTTGTAACGGGAAGAGACTACATCAATGGGAATCTTGAAAACCAAGATTCGGGTTATTAATGGCAAATTACAACAACAGTTCCCAAGTTTTAGTTCTCGCCGTATACCGAGACTAAATACAACAAACTACACATGGACATGTTGTACCAACTGTACAAATAAAGATTTTCTAAACATGAACATACCCGTAGGGCACTTTTTCTCAACCAGGGGGTAGGCGGACCCCTAATGGGCCCCAGAAACCTACCAAGGGGTTCGTAGGACGGAGAATTCAACCGTTAACCCCGCCATGGCTCAGTATTTTCGTCATTCATGATTACACACTGTGTCGTCTTCGAGACGTCCGGCTTTTTTTTTTTTTTTTTTTTTTTTCTCTCTCTCCGGTTACGTCTCTCAGAATGTGGCGATGATGTGTATGATATGTTTCTCTCATTAAATGTTTAGAGAAAGTGGCTATATGCTATCTAATCCCGTATCAAGTAAGTAAGTGTAGAATCCAAAAAGCTTGGAAGGTAATCTGTTGCAGAACGGCGTTTCCCAACCAGGGGGTGCTGAAATCAATTATAGAGGGTGCTAGGAAGTGATGCACACAAAAATCACATTGATATATGTATCATTGATTACCCAGTTGTGCATGTTTGACTTTTTCCCGTGCTGTTTTATTTTTCTAGGGTGTTCTTATTTCTTCTACAAACAATATTGTCAATTTGTTTCAGTTCTAAGGAATCAAGAAAGTAAATCATCAAGCAGTACACTTCACTTTCTTTTATCCTTCTGATAATAAGATCGGGGTGCTGGACTGCTTAGACATGACAACAGCGGGTGCTATGATCGGGAAAGGTTGGGAAACTTTGCTTTAGAAGTTGAGGTGTCGCAACCTGGTCAACCTATCTTCCATGACACTAACACCTGGTTTTCTGGTACAGTTGAGCCCCGATAACAGAAGCCACGCTTGATAAGACCAATCTGTCTCATAAGTATCAAGTAACTTTGATACTTTCATATATATCAAGATAACATTCGAATCTTACGTAAAGGCACGATGTATGATTCCGATAACGAGCTCGTTTGTCATTGAGTAGGAATTCCTTCTAGAAGTCGAATCGAGGTTGTTTAAGTTGATGTAGCCTTGGAAGGGGAAATAGCTGAGAACTTTGAAGCCTTGATGTTAAAGGGTCGTGTACAGTAGACTTGGGCTTGTGTATGTTCACAGTCGCTGGTGTCTTCTGTAAGTCGTAAATGTATTTCTTCGTGTCGAACGTTTATGATACTCGTAAGTCGTAAGAGACTGAGGTAGTAAATTTATAACCCAAAGACAAAGCTTCATAAAGGTCCCTGGGAAATGTTAGTTGCGTCAGATTTTGTCTAGAGGGGCAGCCTATACTGTGTAATTTAAATGTTGTTAGAAAGGATAATGTGATATTCTTATTTCATAGATTTACATTTTTATCAACCACAATACACTTAGATTCTAAGCCATCGACATCGAGAGACTCGAGGAGGCCAACATGCAGAAATTGAAACATGGTACGGCCAAGGACTTGAACCGGGGCTAGCACGTGACAAGTGTTAGTGACTTACCGATTGCGCCATCAAGAGAGATTTGTTTTGAGGACTTGCACACGCTAGCAAGCATAAGTTTTAGACCCTATTAGGTTTTAGACACTATTAGGTTTAGCCCACCAAACGCATGGAAATAACCTCAGTAGTGTTTTATTCGTTTACAACACCCTGCGCCCAGTGTCCTTCAGTGCATCCACACAAAAACACACAAAGCAAAGATAAGTGGGATAACTAGAGAAATGGACAGGATGCGAGGGGACCTTCTTTCCTGTCAGATCCGATGTTAAGTGACTCGTGGCCCCACGGGGCGACTACCGGACGTGCAGTTCTCCAAGAAATTAGAAAAGAAACGCAGCGTCGTGGAGAAACTAAACATCTTGTGATGATATAGAGGGTGCTATGTCGAGGGTCTTAAACGTTCAGAGAGGGTAAGGTAATAAAGTGTAACAGTAGCAGGAAATTTAAAATAAAATTGAAAGTGTGAAGATAAATACAGTGGCAGACTCAAACGACAGATAGAGTCAGTCTCCGTTTTTTATTTTTTTTATTTTATTTTTTTTTATTTATTTATTTATTTATTTATTTATTTATTTTTTGTTTTGTTTTGTCTTTTATAAAAAAAATTATATCAAAATGAAAATGCAAAGCTTCCATCAGAATCAGGGATGGACAATTTGACAAAAGCCATAAAAATTGTTGCAGATAAATGGAGTAG
>NC_134805.1:18898745-18923745 GCF_046742065.1 Oratosquilla oratoria
CAGTCGTCCTGTTACACTGCAAAAGAGGATACATGTAAATGTTATTGTTATATATTGTAAATTGATCATTATTTATGAAAGGATTGTGTATTGAGTGTGTAGGTGTTTCTTTATTGTTGTTGAGTAAGCAAAACCCATTTTTATTTTCAATTCTATATTTTACATTTTACTCTCTGTCACAAGCCCAAACTTCTCATGTCGCAACCTTAGTCTAGGACAGTGGTTCTTAACCTTTTTCAGTGCCCGTACCCCTTGATATTTCAGAAAAACATTCCTCGTACCCCCCGTCTAATACAAATACAGTGCAAACATATGAAAAGGATTAGTGATACAAACCTTGCTTTGCTTTCTCATGGTAGATATAGAGGACCATTGCACTGACTATCATGTCTCGTACCCCCATCCAATACAAATACAGGGCAAACATATGAAAAGGATTAGTGATACAAACCTTCCTTTGCTTTCTCATTGTAAATATACAGTACCGTTGCACTGGCTATCAGGTCTCGTACCCCTCTCCCAAGGTTCAAGGTTTCGTACCCCACCTTAGGGGTACCTGAGGTACCCCAGGTTAAGAACCACTGGTCTAGGAAGAGTCAAGGGCGTGACAATACACCTTTACTTCCTGTGGTCCTTGGACTAACCTGTTAGCCAATCCTTTGGAACGTACTGGAGTTATTCCGCAAGCCGAAGGGCATGCATGTGTCCTCGAACTTTCTCCTTGCGGAACGCCTAAAACTTCCCAGTGTCCACTTCCGCGGGAACCTTTTAGAATTCTATGTGAAGGTCCAAGTTACTAAGAGACTTGTCGATGATGTCGTTGGTGGCTGTCGGCGCATGTAAGTTGAGTTTCTGGTAGTCAAGATATATCCGTCATGTGCTGTTCCCTCTGGGCACAAACAATCATGGAGATGTCCATAGGTTCTAGGCGCCGCCAGTCCATTTTCCTCAACTCTTGATACAAAACTTCTTGTCTCTGTGTTGAGAGTCTTGCTTGATTAGAGCATTCTTCCTGTCTCCTAAACCATTTTGTGTTCCAGGATTAGGTTCTCGTCTGTACAGCTTGTACATTAACAGGAAATTAGTGATCCTAAGCAAAAGGGCAGCCAGCTCCTCCTGCCTCGAGTTTAGGTGTGGAAGCCTGTGTAACACAGAAATGAGGTTGTTTATTTGACGGGTCCCGTGGTTATTCGCGCAGCGCTAAAGTCTCCCATCCGCTTTGCATCTGCTGTCACATCCCCTCAAACCTGAATACCATCGCAGGATCTTAGCATGATTTTAGGAGGTTCACATGTTGTTGCACGGGTCCTTCTGGTGTCCGGGATAGACAAACAAGATATAAACGTTATTCTAACCCCTTTCCATGATCTTCAACGGCCCCAGGTACTTATCTTCCAGATATTTGTTTATTGGAACAAAGAGAAACACCTTCGTCCCTACTTTACACTTTCGCATGAACCTGGATTCACAACTCCTTAATTCATTTCACAAACCTATCAGAGTATCATTTTTCGGTCGATCCTCAGTATTTGTTACTAAATTATATGGTATAAGTCTCATGTACTGGAAAGGACCACAAGGAAGTACTGTATATTCTTGACTTTCTGTAAAAGAAATGTCGGATACGGGATCTTAGCAGTTCTGTGGGTTTGGGTTGGGAGGTTAACCCATCCACTACCGAAGAAGATTCGCGGAGATGAAGAGTCTGGCGGCAGCCAGAATAAAAGGAAAAATGTCTGTCAATAAAAGTTATTCGAGATTGGCCACAGTTCCTTAGTTACTGAGGGTCTGTCACGGAGGTAGAATACCCTGAATAAAATAAAAATATCCAACCAGGACCTCTTAAGATCTTCATCCATCCGCAACCGTATGTTTATTTTTTTTCATTTATTTATTTTCTTTTTTTCTTCTTCTTTTTGTCCTTGGCCTTACTTGGAGACATTGATGCCAGTTATGCTGACTCTATCCTGTGAAACGTGTGTTGATTGCCGATTCATGGATCAAATGTTGTTGCTGCCTTTGTGGACATGAGGAAACGGGATTGTTTGCTTCCGTGTCCTTGGCTGTGTCCCGTCATTCGACCAACGTGATTCCCGGAAGGTAGAATGATTCTTATAATCACAAGAACCTTATTTCTTTCTTTTTGTATATTTCCCAAAACAAGCTCTAGGACATGATTAGATACTGATGGTGATACCATGCAACCTTGTCTTACTTCAGACTCAACCGGGAAGTCATAAATGAATTAAACTACCTTCAGTTAATTGCAATTCTGTCCTTGTGGAAAAGGTTGGTAATTTGCGTCATTATATTAGTATTATCAAGGTCTTCCTAGACAATTTCACGAGTCATTTCTGTGCAGGGAAAGAGAGAAACCCGTTTTAGACAGACAAGTTAGAAATAGTGAGGTTTCCAAAACTGCTGCAGTATCTGACGAAGACTAAACAGGCAGGATGTAGCTGATCTTGCTAAGCGAAAGTCACTTTGGTAGTTCTTCATATTCTCTTTTGGTATGAGAAATTATATGTCATTACTCCAGAAAGTGTTGTGTTCATGATGTTTGATAGGTTTGGTGCTCAAGACTCTTGATATGGACGAGTACAGCAACCCCTAATTCTTTCAGTTCATTAAAAATTATATTTTCTTTGGTTGGTTTATGTTCTAGTCAAGATTTTTCCAGGGACATGTACCATTATTACCTTTGCATCTTTGTACACAAGTTTGTTTTCCATACTTCTTGTCCCCTGGCCCACAGTACTCCACCAAACACCCCTGGCATCGACTAAGAAACAGAAATCCTTAGTCACACGAAAATAGCATTGGCCCGTCTACATTAGTCACCACCCAGCACGAAAACAATGCCAACACAGTTTTTGGTAACAGATGCCATATGCTCAAGATGCAGTCACCGCACTGAAGACAGAGCATTACCCTGTACGAAAACAATGCCAATAGTGTTTGGTAACAGATGCCATATGCTCAAGATGCAGTCACCGCACTGAAGACAGAGCATTACCCTGTACGAAAACAATGCCAATAGTGTTTGGTAACAGATGCCATATGCTCAAGATGCAGTCACCGCACTGAAGACAGAGCATTACCCTGTACGAAAACAATGCCAATAGTGTTTGGTAACAGATGCCATATGCTCAAGATGCAGTCACCGCACTGAAGACAGAGCATTACCCTGTACGAAAACAATGCCAATAGTGTTTGGTAACAGAGGCCATATGCTCAAGATGCAGTCACCGCACTGAAGACAGAGCATTACCCTAAACTTCCGTACTCTCAACCCGGACACGTCCACAGACCCCGTTGTGTCTCGATTCCACCCTATTTAACTGAATAAAACCGTCTGATATTATCCAGAAGAAAATATAAAGTAGCCACTTCTCAGTTCGCCATAGTGACGTATTTTTTATATTTTATTCTAACGTCAACCTGTTTTATTCTGCTTTGGAAGATAATACAATTTGAATATCCGCAGCCTCACAGTGTAAACAACTGCCCTCGGGACCTCCCACAGATCTCCCTGGGAAGAAACGATGGACTTGTCTGCGTCCTTTCAGCTCAGGACTACTGTAACCGGCTGGGAGAGGGTTGACAATCACCGATCGACAACTCGTGTGGAAAAAGTGGAGGACAGTCAAAAGTTGTTGGAGTTGTACCCAGTGTGGAAACAGTTACAACCACTCGGATCTGCACTTGTGGATGGAGGTAATGTTGTTGACGGAATCTGAGAACAAGCTGTGGTGGTGTGATTTTCTTCGACGTCCATCATGCAGGTCCACCCCAAGCAGGTACCCATCGCTTGACCTTACGCTAAGGCGATGTCATCAAAGAGCAGTCGCTGATTAACATAGTCGTTCCAGTGATACTCCAAAATTCTCTGACAGCACTGGATACCAGAGACATCGAGACGCCTAATAAAGTCGGCGTTCTGGGTTTCACGACCGGACAGCAAAACCGGGAACACAAACGACTTGGAAGTTTCAAGTTTTAGCACTGCATGAATATCGACAATGCCATATACTCTGGTTTAGAATTTGAGCTATGCCATTCACTTGAAGGACTTCTTAATATGACTCGCCACTGTTTACCACACTACCAAGGTTTTGAAACTTTCCAAAACCTCAATGTTCTCGCCACATGCATGGACAGATTAAATCGTGCCATCCAGTAACCCCCTACACGTCTGGACCTTGGTTTTGGTCCGGAAGCCACATTTTTGTATTATTCGATATTTCACACTGCGCCACACCACTCCTCCACCTTACACGCTTTCCGGTACACTTCTCAACAGCTTTCAATGTTTCAAGTTTAAAGGTATCCCATAGATCTCCAGGGCCTTCAAAGGTGCTGAGCACGTCGAATCAATTGGATGCTGTCACCGTATACTCCTGGACACACGCACCATCTCTGAGATTCTCGAGATGAAGTCCAGGTGGATTACATATCGGCAGTCTCCTAGAATTGCCGAACAACCCAGGTGTGGCGACGGCAAGTCTGTGATCAGATCCAAAGAACTCGGCTCTTCGTTAAAAATAAACGTGTGATCGATCTCTTTTGACACGCCTCCGGCATTGCTCTTCCAATTTTCTGTTTGACTCTGGTCCCTGAAACCAGGAACTAGCGACTGTCCTCAACCTTCTAGACTTCGCAAAATTCAGAAGAGAACAGTTTTCACTGTTTCAGAGCCATGATAAAGACCAACACGTGCTTGATAGCTAACTTTGTGCCAGCAGCCACGTTCAAGTTGTCCAAAAGAGTTTGTTTCGTGCTCGACTGTAGTCACACTTGGCATTGATCGTTTCCCACAAGATTATACACCTCGGTAGGAGGATATACTGCAACAACAGAGATGAAGCTCAAGGTGTGCTTTCAACCTCACCAGTATCGTACGCTCTTCAGCTGAAGTAACTTCTGTAACGGCGGGCTGTATTCTGCTAGATATGCCTATAGCAACCTCCCTGAGGTGGGCTCTATTACTGTGACTCGACCATTAGTAAGTGAAACCCCCGTTACTGTTCTCGCCACTGCATGGTCTCCTTGCATCATTGAGAGAGTCACTATCCAGTCTGAGCTTCATGAGCTCTGCCGATGAAAATGGTACTCGACTGTCCTAGAGTCGGAGAGGGAATCGGGGTTCCAGGTGTCCACATGGAGAGCCCCCTGGAGGTTCGACCTACTCGTACCTCGTTTGCACCACCCCAGCCGCTCGCGCGGCGGGTTTTGTGGGTTTAATAAGGACAGGTTGCAACCTCACTCTTAGCAGAAGCTCTGTCCCTGGATTTATATCGTATATGATGGGCAGGAGATTTCTTCTCAAATATATGATTAAATGTTATGGCACGAAATTATTTTTACTTCCAAAGGAAGCTTGTTTAAAAAATCTCCGTTCTTCACGGTAAGGTACTTTGGCATTCCGCACAAAATAAATCTGCTTGTCATAAAGCGCTTTTGCTCCTCTTGGTGCTTCTTCAGTGGCAAGTGAGTGAATGAACATTTGAGTCAGGTCTGGGAACTTATATACTCCTTCAGTTGAGGTGGAGGTGAATTTGGAGATTTCTGATTGGCTACCAGCTTGCTGGACAATGCTACTGTCTCATTGGTCGGTTGTCCTGTAACGTCATCACTCTTTTAGTCCTCCAAGCGACGAGGACATTCAATTACTTGGGGGGAACTTAAAGGTGTAACCATTGTTTATTCAAGGCAGGAGGTAGTTTTTATGAAGAAAATTTTTAAGAATAGGTAGCCTTATTTGAAATTGAATTGTTGCCAACATTTCTGTATTTTCCAATGAAACTTCTCTCTTTAGGTTTGTCTGGTGGGTTGTTCTGTGGCGATTTTTAGGGGTTCCTATAGTTAAACGGTAAACAACCGACTTGACAACGCCGCCACTGTGATCATGCCAACATAGGCTGAAGTGTAGGTTGCACAGATCCCAAATTTACACGTGCGAGTATATTACAATTCATTTATTTATCATTATTGTTTTTAAGGTCACCATCGGTCTGCCTTGTATTGTTTTTTTTTTTTTTAAATAATAGACGAGATGTCTTCTTATTTTGCTAATAACCGAATAGATTTATACTTGTATTTTCATCTTGATCACTTGCATGTCCTTTCTTCTGTTTTATAGATTGTGGAGAAAGATTTATGATACACATTAAGCTTTTAGTATTAGTTCCCGAGTTATTAAAATCGGTCCCAGACGATTGTTCCAATGTCAGTTGGCCTAATGACGACTGGTCCAATGTTCTTTTTTTCCCCGTATTAGGGAGCTATGTAGTGCAGTGGTGATTGTTGTGGTCCTGTCTATTTCGTTTTCTTTTCGTGCTATAGACGTTCCATCCTTTATGTCATTCTGAGGGTATGGTACCGGACTGTCAAACCGCAGGCAACATCGCATGCAACGCACCGATCATAGCCTCACTTCCGCGCTGATGTTGCACATGCCATCCGCATTTCCATCCTTCAGCTTAAAACCTCGCTAACCACACTCGTAGAGGGTGGAGTTTGTTTTTAATTTTCCCTGCTATATTTAGACACTGTAGCTGCCCCTATGTTCTGCATGCCATAGTGACTTGACATATCCTAAGAAAGGTTTGGTTAGTGCCGTGGCTCCGAAGTTGGGGAAGGGACTCTTTGGGAAAGAATTCTAATCTTACATTGAACGCTACCCGACTTTGGTCAAGTATGAAAAAAGGGGAAGGATGAAAAATGGGCCTCTGAGAGAATTTTATTCGATTTTGTTTTGTTTCTGGACGTTGCTTGCAAGGCCGCATGAATGTCCTTCAGTTGCAGCTTGGTGTAGACAGGTTTCATTACAACGGGACAGCTTGCAGCTCAAAGTAATGTCTAAAATGGTTATATCTTTTACTTGTCCTGTGTACTTGTTTGGATGTCTGTTTCACATAAGAACATAAGAATGAAGGAGACTGCAAGAGACCATAAGGACTACACTAGGCAGTTCCATGTCCATGACCACTTGTCATCTCCATCCATAAAGTTGTCTAACCGTTTCTTAAAACAACTGACAGTTTCAGCGTTCACTGAATGATTACTAAGTCTATTCCATTCGTTGACCACCCTCGTTTATTCTTTCCGCGTCTGACCTTGATATCGACCATAAGGCTCTTGTCATTGTCTTCCATTGCAAACATCTACTGCCTAGGTAGACCTGGGTTCAGTTGCGACTGTCAAACACAGAAAAAGGTCTCGACGTTTGGCCACAGTTGAGAGTCTCCTGGCGTGAGCCCCCTGCATTCTTTAAAAGCTCGAAAGTGTTCAAATAACTGGACGCGTTTTATAAGATACATCCGCGTGGGGTTTTAAGATTCCATCGATGGAACTTTTCCAGAGTTCCGAAAGCGGAATGATTTTCTTGCATATAACAAACGAAAACATAGAAAGGTTTCTTTAAGCTGGAAACTATTAGCTGGCGTTAGCTAGATCATCATTCTGTGGACAGTAGAATTTAGAGCAGCGTTTCTCATCTTTTTTACCCTTGTGTAACCTTTTTCGACGTCTTTAACGTCTTTTTCAACGACTTTTTCGACGTCTTTAACGTCTTTTTCAACGTCTTTTTCAACGTCTTTTTCAACGTCTTTTTCATCGTCTTCTTCAGCGTCTTTCTCAACGTCTTCTTCAACGTCTTTTTGAACGTCTTCTTCAACGTCTTTCTCAGCGTCTTCTTCAACGTCTTTTTCAACGCCTTTCATACAGAAAGACGGCAGAACGATCACTGCTTAAGCTACAGTTACAAGTCACGAAATTCTACGAAAAGCTGACTTGGGGGACTGAGGGCACAAAGAAAGCGCAGAGTAGATCTACGAATCAGTCTTTTTTCCCTCCTCCACCCACGTGGCGATAATGTGTCGATTGCGATAAGGAAATACAATTTGCAACCATAAAAAAGAAAGTGTGCGATAAAACTATTGATACTAATGATTGACGGGTCACATTAAAATCTCCGTTTGACGAGTCTTCTAGATTGCCATTTGCACCGTATCTTGTGTATGATTCACCACCATGGCTCTGGACCACGTGCTGGACTCGTGGTTGACAGGTGTTACCCTCCAGTTTGAGAGCTTAGATGGTCGCATATGGCCCGATCTGTGGGTAATGTAACCTCACGCACACACACACACACACACACACACACACACACACACACACACACACACACACACACACACACACACGCATACACACATACCTCGTGGCGCAGTGGTTAAGTTCCCGGCTACAACTACGGCGGTTCGGGTTAGAATACCTATCAGGGCTGAAATAATTTCAGTATCGCTGCGATGAGAGCCGTTACTCCAACTCTCGTGGGCGAGGAAATGTGTGTGTGTGTGTGCGTGTAAGGTCACAGCATTACCCATAGATCGGTCATATATGAGCTCTGAGCTCTCTTCCGGAAAGGAAATAGCTGTCGATCACGAGTCCAACACGTGATCCAAGACCATGGTGGTGAATCACACACACACACACACACACACACACACACACACACACACACACACACACACACACACACACACACACACACACACACACACACACACACACACACAAACTCCTTGCCCAACAGAGCGGTGTGCCGGCTTACAGTGTCCTGACGGTTTTCAGCCCAGGGGACCGAACTATAGATCGCTTACGTAGCAGGCGAGTTTGGTACCACTACCCCAGCGTGTATGTGTGTTTGTGGATGGGGAGAAGGTGTTTGTGTGTGATAAGAGTGTATGTGGGGTGGGTAATGTGTGTGTTTGTGTGTGTGCGCGCGCGCTATAATGCCTATGCATGTAAATCATAATGACACAAACCTATCATTACTAATGAATTACGAGAATAGACTTTTGGCCATCAGTATGAAATGGTAACCCCACATCTCTCCAGGTGTATTTATTTATTATTTATTTGTTATTTGTTATTTATTTGGTCGCTGGCTGAGCGGGTTAGGGCGTCGTAACTTGCAGCGAAGGTCGAGGTAAGGGCGGTTCGAATCCTGCCACCGGCGAAGTTGAGCCAAGGGCATGGTTCATCAAATTCCACGCTACAAAGCCCTCTGTGAGGGGCACCGTCCTAGCCTCCCGATAGGGGGGGAGTATGTGACGTTAAACCATATCATCATCATAATCATTATTATAGTTTTTATCTATTCATTTATTTATCTATCATTATGGGTTTTTTTCGCATCCGACCTAGATATGGACCAAAAGGTCTCCTGTCGGCATGCTCCGCCTTTGTAATCCTTTGTGTACATGTTTCACCATGGTCTTAGACTACGTGCTGGACTCGTGATCGACAGTTATCACTCGCAAATAAAAGCCTAATAGCTCGTATATAGGTCGAACCTTGGACACCATGACCTTGTACACTTCATATACCTTTGCAGGGGACAAGGGGGAGAGTAACGACTCATTAGTGGAGCTCTTAAGCTGAGAGGCGCTTAATCTCGGACATTTCTTGGAAGGTCAAGACTGTAAGTACTACGCTATTAGGCCGGAATGTGTGTGTGTGTGTGTGTGTGTGTGTGTGTGTGTGTGTGTGTGTGTGTGTGTGTGTGTGTGTGTGTGTGTGTGTGTGCGTGCGCAGATCCGATGAAATGCCAGATAGGATAATGTGTGTGTGTATGTGTTCCCCCCCCCCACTTTGGTCTTTGGATCACGTGTTGGACTCGTGATCGACAGCTATTTCCCTTTCGGATGAGAGCTCAGAGCTGGTGTGTGTGTGTGTGTGTGCGCGCGTTCCCCCCCCCACTTTGGTCTTTGGATCACGTGTCGGACTCGTGATCGACAGCTATTTCCCTTCCGGAAGAGAGCTCAGAGCTGGTGTGTGTGTGTGTGTGTGCGCGCGCGCGCGCAGATCCGATGGGATGCCAGATAGGATAAAATTGCGGAAGAAGTCGATAGAGATGAGTTCTCTTCGAGGTTAGTTGTCGCCTCTGACGTTCACTGGTACGGTCGGAAGAACGGCAGTTTATGACGTCACTGGATCGAAGGAGATTTTAACAGGGTAGAAGATGATGGCGTGTCTTGTTCGCTCCCAACAAACCCCTTCCCCAACCTAGACTCGGTGTGCGTGATTCACCCTGGCCTTGGACCACGTGTCGGACTCGTGATCGGCAGCTATTTCCCCTCCCGGAAGAGACATTGAGCTCGTATATGACCGATCTATGAGTAATGCTGTGACCTTACACGCACGCACACGCATACACCCAAGTCCCCGCCCACGGGAGTTGGAGTAACGGCTCGCAGCGCAGCGATACTGAAATTATTTCAGCCCTGGGCGGAATCGGACCGCTGTAGTAGCGGTTACGAACGCTACCATTGTGACGTCGAGTGTGTGTGTGTGTGTGTGTTTGTGTGTGTGTGTTTGTGTGTGTGTGTGTGTGTGTGTCCGTCCACAACTCACCGCAACACCTCAGAGCATTTCGTCATAACCACACCTGACGGTACCGCTTTGGTATGCGATCTGAGCATCATAAAACTACTTTGGTATGCGATCTGACTGCTTAACGTGATCTCGCTTAATCTTAATCTATTTGGGACCTTAATCTAAGCCAGTCTGAAAATCCAGGAGATCTTAATCTATTTTGATCTCCATTTAAAGCTTTCCTAATTAGACTCGAAATTCGTATATAAGCATTTAAAGCTTTCCTAATTAGACTCGAAATTCGTATATAAGCAAGAGATATTCTCATGGAATTTAGTTCCTTTCCAATATAGTTCTGAGAAGCGGAACCCATCACGATGTTAGCTACGGAATTTTATCAAGAAATTGCTGATGACATTAAAGCAGTTGCTTTTTTGAGAAGACATGGTCTACTAGCTGAAGAAGAAAATGTCGCTCCTTGTCATCGCTGTGGTGGAGAAATGAAGAATGTCCAAAGAAGAAATAGAAAAGGTGAATTCACACCAGCTCTCCGTTGCAAGAATGCAAGATGCCAAACGCTTATACCCATAATTCTGAGAGAAGTAGAAGAAAATGCAGTCATTCATTCGGATGAATGGCCTTCATACTCAAACTTAATTAACTTTAATTACAATCACCAGACAGTTAATCACCAAGTAAATGATGTAGACCCAGCTACTGGAGCCCATACTCAGGCAATCGAAAGGTCATGGTTAGATTCCAAAAATCGAATACTAAAAAAATTGAGAGGCGTACCTGCAAATACCTTTCAATCTCATCTTGATTATTTCTGTTGGCGAAAAATGAGGAAATCGTCTAATGATCTATTTCTTGCTTTTTTATCAGATATTGTATCAATTAACCAATAAATAAATCAATTCCTTATTACTAATATTTTATTTTTTTCAAATATGCCATATTAAATTTATTTTGTTTAATTTGCAAAACATATATTTTATATATGTTAAATATGCAAATTATAACAAAGTAAAATCTAAACTCACTGGGCTAACACAACCGCTCAGATCACATACCAAAGTAAAATCTAAACTCACTGAGATCACACAACCGCTCAGATCGCATACCAAAGCGGCACCACACCTGACTGTGGATTGCGTCATAAAACTTAGGCCTTCATTCCAGGTTACGTCATCCAACGTCATTCAATCCAAAGAGTCCAGGCGAATAGAAGATTCATTATCGAGAACGTGGTTAGTTAAAGGAGGAACTGAACATTAATGGATTACTCCTAATTCGTTGGGATGGCGTGTTTTTGGGGTTGATGTTCCAGGGCTCCACGGTTCCAGCTAACGTATACGATTCGGCTGGAAGAGAACTCAGTTGGCCACTGGAAGTTAATGTAAGCAAAATCATGCGTCACGATAGGAAATGTCTTTGTAATCTCCGAGCACATGCTGTGCCTGCCAACAGATTGATCCCAGCTTCTGTCAGCCTCGGGCAAGAGTGTGTGTGATTCAACACTGTCTTGAATCACGTGTCGGACTCGTGATCGATATGTATTACCTTCCCAGATGAGAGATGAGTTCACAGCGTGATCAGTGGGTAGTGGTGTGACCTTACATACTCACACACACACACACACACACACACACACACACACACACACACACACACACACACACACACACACACACACACACACACACACACACACACACACACACACACACACACACACACACACACGCACGCACACACACACACATATACACACACACACACACACACATACACACACACACACATATACATGCACACACACTCACACACACACACTCACACACACACACACACACACACACACACACACACACACACACACACACACGCACGCACGGACGCACATACACACATATACACGCACACACACTCACACATATACACGCACACATATACATGCACACACACTCACACACACACACACACTCACACACACACACACACACACACACACACACATATATATATATATATATATATATATATATATATATATATATATATTTATATATTGCAGAAACCACAGGGAAAATAAAGTCGGAATACTAAACGTTTTTGTCTATTACGACATCTTCAGAGGATGTCGTGATAGACGAAAACGTTTAGTATTCCTACTTTATTTTCCGTGGTTTCTGCAATATCATATAGTCACGCGTTATTGTGATTATTTTGGCAATATATATATATATATATATATATATATATATATATATATAGATATATAAAACATGTATGTATGTATGTATTTGTGTGTGTTTGGATTTACCTAATTGCATCTACTTAATTTAAACACACATAAAAGGAGATATGCTCGTGGGATCCCGTTTTCTGCTCCTACCGTCATATCTATTTTTGATACTACACTTAAAGTTTTAGCTTAGGCTATATCATCTAAATTTCTTCAAGAGCCAATCCATCTTTATAGGAAACTGGTTCTTCAAGAGCCAATACATCTTTGTGGGAAGCTGGTTCTTCAAGAGCCAATACATCTTTGTGGGAAGCTGGTTCTTCAAGAGCCAATACATCTCTGTGGGGAAATTGGTTCTTCAAGAGCCAATACATCTTTGTGGGAAGCTGGTTCTTCAAGAGCCAATACATCTCTGTGGGAAGCTGGTTCTTCAAGAGCCAATACATCTCTGTGGGGAAATTGGTTCTTCACATCCTTTTAGACTTGTGGTCTTCAATTTGTTCCCTTGACTTCGTAACGTCCAGTCCCCGGCCCAAACCAAGAGATTCTCAGTTTTGTGGGTTCCTTGACCTGCTACAAACAGGTCAGTTTTACGCAATGGTGACCTGGTACAAACAGGTCAGTTTTACCCAAAGGCGGTAGGTCCAGTGACTTTAAGCTCTCCTCTTTACTCTGTGCAGAAACTCTACCATCGATGCATATCCTCGTCTAGGACAGGTCAATCTTTCTGACCCAGGGCAGTGGACAAGGTGCAGGGATGACCCGTCATCCAGGAGGTGCTAAGATGAGAGGGAGGGTGGAGGGGTGTGGAGTGTATTCAGGGATGGAATGGGTGGGAGTGATTTTGTGCCTTTTCCTTTTTGGCTACCTCCCTTGTAAGGGGGAAAAGGCCTTGGTATATGTATTATTATTATTAATCTTATTACTCGTTTAATGAAATGCTATTATTATATTCGTCACTAGTTTGTTTGGGCCACGATTGATAAGTTTAAGAAACGAGGTGTGTCTGTGATTAACACTCCCAGATCAGTAATGACTTTTGCTTTCGCAACTGACTCGTTCCTTGTAGAGTAATTCACTGACCTTTTTCATTAAAGTTCATTATCCCATAATTGTATCCAGGCATGTTTATTATACAAATCTTGTAACAGTTTGAGTTCTCCTTCATTCTATATTGTTGTCGTGGTCTTTGCATCGTTAATTAACGTTAGTTTATCTTTTATTGTTCATTATGTCATTCACGTGGACCAAAACATCACAGGGTCTTAGGAGTGAATCTTGTGGTACTCCGCTATATAGTCTTCGCTCTCCTGTCTGACCTTTTATCCTTCATTGTTGTTCTCGCTTACCACCCAGGAATCCAATCCTACTGTTTACCTCAAAGTTTTACCTCAAAGTTTGACCAATTTCCACAAGTCGATTGTGAGACATTTTGTGAGAGAAATCAGGCTCAAGTGCAACCTACGTTTTTGTACGTCTGCATATGAAGTTGATGATATCGAAAAAGGAATTTTTGGTGATTAGAAACCTCAGGTGTGATTTGTGCTTACGGAATGTCACAGAAATCAGCAGGAAAGAACGTAACAGAAGCTTCGTGTCATAAGCTCGCGTCGTCCTGATTTTATATCTGTGCTTATCACTGTGGTGTCCGTGTTTGTACGTTCCCTCTCTCTCTCTCTCTCTCTCTCTCTCTCTCTCTCTCTCTCTCTCTCTCTCTCTCTCTCTCTCTCTCTCTCTCTCTCTCTCTCTCTCTCTCTCTCTCTCTCCTTTCTCTCTCTCTCCCCTCTCTCTCTCTCTCTCTCTCTCTCTCTCTCTCTCTCTCTCTTCCTCTTTTTTACTCTACTTCCCTCTCGCTCGATCTCTTTCGCTTATCTTTTCATCCCTCTCTTCATCTCTCTCTCACTCTCTCCTTTCTCTCTCTCTCTCTCTCCTTTCACTCTTCCCCCCTCTCTCTCTCTCTCTTCCTCTTTTTTACTCTACTTCCCTCTCGCTCGATCTCTTTCGCTTATCTTTTCATCCTCTCTTACTTATTCGTCCATTTTCCTATTTATTTCCGCTCTCCCCCTCTCTTTTACTCTCTTTTCTCTACTTACCTTCTCTTTATGAATCACATTCCTCCTCTCTTCTCTTGCACTCTCTTTTATTCTTCCTACCTCTTTTATTTCATACTATCGGTGTTAATTTTTTTTTCATAGTTACGATATTGCGAGAGCTACTAATGAAGTTATAAAAATGTATTTAAGCATAGTCATCCCTTTAGTTACGACGGGAAGTCATTACACATTAAGATGGATTTCATAATATGTGGTAAGGTGGTCCAGCGTACAGGTTGATTGGTCATTGAATCATTAAACTTAATGCCACTTATTATATGAGAAATTCGCTAGTGAACAGCGACATCAATCAGACAATCTCCTTGACACTGGCGCACGGGATTCGAATATGCTGCATCTGCGATGGACGAGCGGAGTAAGGCGGGTGTCTTGGAAGTTTGGGTCCAGATGCAGCGGGTTCGGATCCCGTGTGCCACTGTCAAGGAGGTTGGCCAATTATTATGTTCCTTTGCTCTTCACACTTATGGAAGGTATGTATGTATTCGTTTGCCTGTTTTGTCAATGTCTTCTAAGAACCATTGCGTATCCTCTGTACTTTAGTTTCAGAAACTTAGAAGACGAACCTGTAGGAAAGCAGATGGTAAAACAAGTTGAAACGGCGGAAGAAAGAATTTAATAGCCGGACGGATCTTACCGAACAATATATTAAATCTTACTTGAAGGACCTTATACACGCCGCAGTCAGAGTCCCTGCTCTTAACGAAGTCAATGCTGTACCCCCCCCCATTCCACACACCCCCCCCCAAAAAAAAAAAAAAAAAACGAACCTTGCTTGATAGAAATTAATACGACAGTTTCCGTGCAAGCGTTTATAGACGCACCAAACATTTTAAAACAAGACACCAATGCTTATATTTTTTCTTTCATAGGCTAAATATCGTGTGTAAGAGGTATTATCAAAAGATATATATATATATATATATATATATATATATATATGTGTGTGTGTGTGTATTTACCTAGTTGTATTTTACGATATATATATATATATATATATATATATGTGTGTGTGTGTGTGTGTGTGTGTGTGTGTGTGTGTGCGTGCGTGTGTGTACTTACCTAGTTGTATTTTACGGGAAGGGGAGCTATGCTCGTGGTGTCCCGTCTTTATATCTCATTTTATCTAAACTATTTTTAAATTCATGTATTGTTTTTGCACACACTACTTTCTCATCTAACTTGTTCCAAATGTCTATTACTCTTGTGTGTGTGTGTGTGTGTTAGTATGTGTGTGTGTGTGTGTGTGTGTGTGTGTGTGCAAATGAAAATGAGGTGCTAGAAAGATCTATTGGACTATTGTATACAAAAAAGTTATTGATGACACGCCAGATCTTTTTTATCTACCCATGGACAATGTTGTTAATATGTACATCAATTTACGAATTGCAATAATGTAGAAAATGCTTATTCATTTCCAAGAACTGTCACCGTGAAAGTTACTAATGTTTTAATAATTAAACTGAATTAGGAATTAGAAATTAACAAATCTTAAGGAGTGCCTTTGGGCCATGCCTCATTTGGCGAGCTCAAGCAGCAGAATCTGTTCATACTTTACATTCTCTTTTAAAAAAGTATAGAAAATGAACACCTAAACTTTCATTCTCCACGTGTTTAGATGCTTTTGAAATGGGGGTTAAGCTCAGTTTCCTAATAAGGTAAGGGTAGAAGGGAAGTCTACGGGAGAGAGCGAGCTTGATAAGTTTTTTATGTCTAAATTTTCGGTCATAAGAGTTTCTTTAGAATCAGTGGCTGAGTGGGTTAAGGCGGCTGACAACGGAGCCTCTGGGCATCAGAGTAGTAGGTTCGAATCCTCTGCGCGACGGCCATAAAAGGTATCTCATCTTTCTTTAGAAGTATATAAAAGCTTATCAAACTCTCCTGTATTCTTTCTTTTTATTCCTACCTTGTACCTGTCAATACAGACTATTCTCAGTTTCCTAATCTTTATAATAGTTTATCTTTTTCAGTCGTGATGTAACGAGTCTGAGAATAAAATATCAGAGCAAGTAAACGAAGATACACAACGGATTGTATTAAAACTGCAGAATATCTTTTAGGTCGGTAATGATAGATCTAGGAATACGAAAGTAACTGATCTTCTTTAGCTGGTTTGGGTATTAACTTACAATGTGCCAGAAGTCACTGGGACATAAATAGCATCTTTAATCTTAGATAAAGAAAGATATGCTCGTATAAAATAAGAATCACTCCTCTGCATTGGATCTGCATTTGATATAACAAACCTACCGAACCTGAGAAAGGCACTTCATACGAACCTTTTGATAGGAGCTATCACAACAAATCACAGCAGATGACGTCGTATCGGGTCGATAGGCTTCAAGAGGAGAAACAACTGCCTCCCCCCCCAAAGAAAAAAAGAAAAAAAATCATGGAATCCCTCCAAGTGATGACGATAACCACGTTCCTCCGCCCGTTCAGGAGAGATGGTTGAATTTTTCGCACACCCACTCTTCAGCGGGTTCGTTCTGGCCTTCGAGGGAGTGGTGGACGGAGGAGGCGTGTTAATCCCAGCTGACTAAAATAATCTGGTCTACACTCAGAAAAAAATAAAGGCAACTACCGTATTCTCTGCTCCCGTTATGGGTGGATTTCTTCCACCTAAAAATGATAATAATGATAACAATAATAATAATAATAATAATAATAATAATAAGATTAGTGTGAGCCAGAATGAAAACATTAAAGTTATCCACTGGTGTTGGATGGATTTGAGACGTGCTGGACGTAGAATACATTATTCTTGTCAAAAACGGGCGATTTTATTCAGGTGGAGGGAGTTTTCCTGGTTGAAGGGCATTTTGCTCGACTCGGAACCTCCACCCCCCTACCCCACCCTTCCCTTCAGGCTTTCTTTCAGCTGAATAGAGTCGTTTGTCCTTTGGGTCAATATCTTCAAAGTATTTTGGTGAGTTAAGGTCATTGCCCTTATCGTTACTGTGACGACCTTTAACGGAATTTGTACAGCTAGACATCAAATCCCTCCCCTGTCTCTCCTTTCATTTATTTTGTTTCATTTTTTCATCTTTTTAATACCGAACTCTGAATGAAAGTACTAAATTCGCGATAAACACTGTCGGCCTATCCTTCCTGGTTTTGTTGTGGATGACGCGAGGGGTTGGGTGAGGGAGGAAGAGGAGGTGGAGAAGGGTCCTTTCACCCGCAAGCTAACGTTCTCAGTTTCTCGCCTACGCTGTTCATGTTCTTGTTGTACCTGTTGCAGCTTGTCCCATTAGTCGTGGGGCACCGCAGTTTCAACAGGATAGTAACAATCGCCACTTAATGAAACGAACAAAAACGTACGTCGGTGCATGGCGACTTGACGTCAGCGTCGCGTGACCATAGGACGACATGACGTCACACGATTCGGTGGTATGTTGACCACTCCCAACCTCTACCGTTCCACGACCCAAGGATAGAAACGCTAGTCATTGAGGAAAGAAATGCGTCACTGAGTCTGACGTCACAAAAGTATGACGTCCGTTGTCTGCGGAAGGGGAGACACGGATCTATGTTTCACAAGTGATGTCAAAGGATCAGGTTTTTGTTTAACCTTGTGGACACGAAGAAGGATTTGATGCATATTTGTGCGATTCCAGGTAGCTTTTGTTTAGGCTTGATAGAGGTTGAAGGTCGGACACGCGGTCGAGACACCGAGTAAAGTCTTTACATTTGAATAAAATCGTCTGGTTTTTGGCCGGGAATGAGCGCGTCACTTCAGGAAATAACGCCGTCTGATTGGTCTCGCGCGTTTTCTTGTGCGCTACAGGATGCGAGGCTCTCCCTGCGCCAGTTACATCACTTTTGTTTTTCGTTCTTTCTTGATGGAATTAGTCATGCGTCCTTTTCGTACAGGCTCCGACCGGTAAGATTCAAACAGCTGCTTGAAGCAACCCTAAGCGGTTGAGTTGAAGTAGGGGAGGAGAGTAGATATTTTCCGAATAAAATTGCACAGCAGCAGCTAGAATAAAGATATTAGTCGTATAATTCAGCGAAAGGGTCAACGAATGTGTGTATGTATATATGTGTGCATATGTATGACCTATATCCTGTTATGAATGAACCATAAAATTAAATGCCTCTCATACCTCAAAATACCCACTAGAGCCGTTCCCAGAATTAAGACTACTTACAAGACACCAATATACGAAGCACAAGATAACGATCGACCGCGTTCCGAGTTTGCGCCGTGAAGAAAAACAATAATTAATCAACCGCCATGTCTTCGACCACAATTCATATTTACGTATAATTCTCATTATAGATGCATTGTAAATAATCCTTCCAATTGACAGTGTCGTTAAATCTGCGGACGAAGTTTTCCATCAATTGAATAAAATCGCATGGCGACAGATGAAATAAATACTGATATCGTAAAATGCATCCATTGGGTTAGTTCAGGTTAGGTTAGGTATATTGCCCAAGGATTTTTTTTTTCCAGGTGTTGTTTTGACTGAAGAAAATGAAATCGAGATAGATTGAGGTCTCTAAACATTTTATCTGAGGCAATTGGCCATAACCTATTTTCCTCAGGTAGAAGAAGCTCGCTGGCTTAGTTGGTTAGGGCGCGGTTAGTTACGGCGATGGTCGACGGATGGCGGTTCGAATCCTGCCACCGGCGAAGTTGGACTAAAGGCATGGTTCACTAAATTCCACGCTACAAAATTCTCTGTGAGGGGGCACCGTTCTGTCCTTCCGATGGGGGTTGGGGTGGAGTTTGTGACGAAAAAAAAAAAAAAAAAAAACATTGTATAGCTTTCTGGGTCTTTTGGAAAGCGTTATATGGGACCGTCAGACCTTTGCCAATTCTCAGTAATATTTGGCTCCTAACCTGTGAAATTCAAGGGTCCCCTCTCTAGGGGTCCACCCGTGGGCCCCAGGCTAAGAACCATTGATGTTGGATGCATACCCTAACCTTCACTTCGAAGTTGAGTAGGGTAAGCGTTAACCGGAAAAGATTTGGATTACAAAGGCGGAGCATGCCGACAGGAGACCTTTTGATCCATATCAAGGTCGGATGCGAAAAAAATATAATAATGATAAATGGATAAATAAATGAATAAATAAAAACTGTAATAAATAATAATAAAATAAATGCCTAGGTATAGTTAAGTAATAAACAGACAGGTAAATATAAATAATGATAAATTCACATATAACTAATAATAAATGAGAATCAAGCAAATAATAAACAAACAGACAAATGATAACAAAACAAATAATTTTGTTATTAGACACGGCGTTGACATTTTCCTTGCGAAAAAAGGATTTGATTCTTTATGGGTCTTTGATAGTGCTGTGTTCAGGCAGTCACGGCAAATTCTATGGTAAGCTGCCGTCTTCCAGTGCTGGAAAAAATGTATTGGGTCTAGATCCACCGTAGAATTGAATAAACGGAATTTTCCTGTTATTACTCTACCACTATGTTTTTTTTATTTTTCTGTTGTCTTTGATTTTGTTTAGGTTAGGTTAGGTTAACTTAACCTATCCTAACCTAACCTAAGATAAACAAAATCAAAGACAACATAAAAAAAAAAAATAGTAGTGGGGCAATAGCAGGAAAGATCCGAATAAACTTTTCCATGGCCAGTGGGCCACCTCTCCAGAAAATTTAATTGAAATTTCACTCCAACTTAATATTTCGTGGAAAGATAAGTCGACAAAAGGACAGACGCGGTGGTAGTGGTAGGGTTGTACCTCCCAGTGGTAGGGTTGTACGTTGTCCTTATAAGGTGAATTTACCTCTTTGCGTGCTTGGCTACGCCCGGATCCGTCACCCTTAACCCATTCAACTCCGATGACAAGATGTCTTGTCATTTGGTCAAATAAAACAAAAAATCATAAAACACCAAAATGTTTGATGATCAAACAGCACCAGAAAAATATGACGTCAGTCTTCGAGGACTGACGTCATATTTTTCTGGTGCTGTTTGATCAAACATTTTGGTGTTTTATGATTTTCTGTTTTATTTGACCAAATGACAAGACATCTTGTCATCGGAGTTGAATGGGTTAAAGACAGCTAAAGTGAGTGGCAGTCACTAGTAGCCTTAGGAATCGAACCCAGTCCACCTAAGAGGCGAGTGATAATCAAGAATTTGGGTTGGGCCTCTTGCTACACAAGTACCATGATACGGCTCTAGATATAGAATGGACAATGGCGGCTGTAGCCGAAAGTGTCTCCTCGCAACAACCGTTAAGTTGTACGGTACATGAAGCAACCATCAGTTACCTAACTTTAGAAACTTAAAAAAAAAAAAAAAAAAAAAAAAATCTCCTCTAGGGGTGGACTAGAGGGATGGAATTCAAAATACCCGAGACCCCACGAATAATTGCTCAAGGTTCTCTTTCGTTAAATGCTCTAGTTTAGTTTTGTGTTAAAGAACGATGAGAAGAAGAAAGTGCTTCGATAACATTTTTCTTCCTGCAGAAGCTGCGTCGACCGACGGTAGCGCATCGTGGTCACCTAGTGGCCGTTACGTGTATCACTTTCACTTACACGCGGGAAACGAAATCGTACTACACGACAACTTTTAGCGTATAACACTCTTTGCGTGTACTGATATTTGTTCCGAATATGATTTCGTTATCTGATAAGTAATCACTATGCTGTCAACATTCTAGTAGCTGATGTCTATACAGTACTACGTACCACGGTCGTATAAATAAACATGGACGGGGCTAGTCGAGTCAGTCATAAACAACTACAGACCAATATCACTACTCGAAGTCCCAGGAAAAATACTAGAAAAACTCTTACAACGAAGACTACTCAAACACTTATACAACAACAATCTCATAAACGAAAACCAACATGGATTTACAAGAAGACGAGGAACACACACAGCCATAGCCACAATATACGAAACAATTGCCATAAGCCAAAGACACAAACACGGATGTAACATAGTATCACGAGACATTACAAAAGCATTTGACAAAATATGGCACACAGGACTCAAATACAAAATACACCAAACACCCCCCCCCCCCGACATACTAACAAGAATACTTTGTAATTACCTAGATAACAGACACACGCACAAACACTAATACCCCATTATACAGGAAGACCCTTTAACATACACAGTGGAGTCCCCCAAGGAAGCATTCTTTCACCAACACTATTTAACCTCTACACACACGACACCCCCAAACCAACACACGGAGTCACACACATACAATTTGCAGACGACCTAACACAAATCATAACATACCCAAGTAAAAAAGGAAAAAAATGTTAGCACTCAAAACAAGCAGAACAATAGAAACAATAAACACATACGAACAAAAATGGAAAATACAGACAAACACAACAAAATTTCAACTACTCAACATATCAACACAGAAACCAGCAGAAATATGGATAGGAGACACGCATATACACAAACAAAGAAACATAAAGATACTAGGATTAACACTTGGAAACAGGCCTACAAACACACACGAACAACAGAAAACTACAAGCAGAAAAAACATTACACACAATAAAACGATTCAGAAACCTAGACACCAAACTACTATTAAGATTATACAAAGTACTCATAAGACCACAACTTGAATATATACCAATCACAACAATCACATTAAAACCAAGTCAACTCCAAAAACTACAAGCAGTACAAAACAAAACACTACGATTCGCCACACACTCCATACCCCCATACCTTAACACAATAGAAGAACTACACATACAACACAAACTCGAACCACTTAACACAAGACTCTACAGACTAGCTTACAGAACATGGAACAAACTCACAATCACAAACTTAGTACAAACCAGCGAAAACATAGACACAGAACACGGACACGATCACAATTGGTGGCCTAGAGTGTCTCCCATCATAAACAGCCCCCCCCCCGAACCAAAATACATAATGCAAACATAACAAACACACATAAAATACATATCACCCCTTAAATCCAACTAACCCTACTAACCATTATTGTTATTGTTTAAAATAAGATGATAACACGTGCGAACAAATCGCACGTGATATCATCCAAATCAATGAGCATGGCAATAGAATCAATACACCACCCCCCCAATCGTATATGTAAATAACTTAAAAACAAAATCACTAGCCGTCACCCCCTTAAGGGAATAAAAATCATACTCATTGAATATAAAAAAAAAACAAAAAAAAAACCATACGAAATATTGAATTCAATATCCCCCCCCCCCCCCCACTTCACAATAATGGATGACAAGATACCCCTAAGAATTCAATCCTACACATAGGTAAGAATAGTAGTATACTTTAAAAAAAAAAAAAAAAACTAAAACTAACAACTAACAGCCAACTCAGAACAACTCAAGGAGAAGAACAACATTACGATCTTAAGATGGACCAGCCTTCCAACAACAGGCATCTGCTTCTCTAAACGCAAAAGTAAAAAAAAATAGTATCAAAGTCGCAAGTGGGTCTGCCCCACATCTATCATAACTACGACTTCCTTCCATTTCCCCCTTACCTCTTACACTCACACACACACCCCACCCCCCTCTCCTCCATCTTATCTATCCTGTCTTAGTAGTAGTAGTCGAGTCAGTACCAACCTTCCCCTCCTCAAGTGAACAGCTAACCTCAGCCTGTGCTCTTGTCAAACGTTTCCTGAAAGAACAGAAAGTTGAAACTTAAGTTTCTTCAATACCCAGCCACGCCAGCAGAAGCGATTGCATCCGAACACACTTGATTAAGACCTCGTTTCTCCAGACACCTTTTTATTTTGAAAATGGCGAGAAAGATCGGAATCTTGTACGATACTGGATACTACAACAACTTCCAGCCACCAATGCATACTCCAGGCCCTAAGATCTTGTGCCCTGCCTGCAACCCACAGAGGGCCAGGGAGAAAGGTGCCCTTATTTGCCTGATTATGTATGCAATTTGGTCATCGTCGATGTACGAATGAGACATGTAAGTATATGTATTTTTTTGTCTTGGCTTTACCTTGTATTTCCTGAGTTCAAACGTTTTTAAATCTCACGCCAACGCTGCCATGAAGGTGTTCATAAAGATGCTTTTTCTTATTCAGAGTTTGTGCCAATCGACCGAAACTTGATTGCAAATAATGTTGTAGAAGCCCAGCGGCTGGTGTGGTGCGGGCACGGTTGCAGACGACGAAAGACCGCGCCGTTGCATTCCTTGAGTGGCGCCTTGGACGGTTACTGCGCGGGAATTCGAATTCAAAACAGCTCGCCCAGCCATGAAGCTCAACAGTGGGGTAGAAGACGACCAGGATGAAAATGAGGCCTTGTATTCGTTCAAATTATCACAATGAATGGTTAATATAATCGTGGTGTTCTCTTGCTCTGTATCATGTCTACTGATTACAAATTGATTGTAACCAATTATTATGCATACTTTTAGTAATTATATGTAATTGTCATTTGGGAATGAAATACTGTTATAAAGATTAGAATTTACTTTTATCTTTTAATTAACCCTATTTGTAAAGGAGTGATCTGAAATTCAATCACAATCAAAAACTTTCTTTTCCAAGTTGTCACAGAAAACTTATCAGACAGACCACAAACTTCAGAATTTGGGGTGATGTCTGATATCTAGCACAATAATTACATTAATTAATTCTGAATTTCTGACTGAGGTTGAATGGGTGGTTATGTGCACTGTGACTGTAGCTGATACCTGATGTTGAAATCTTATGAAACAAATTGAAATTGTGAGCAAATCTGTAACTTTGAATACAGGAACGTCACAGGCTTCGTTTGCATAGAAGTGTGAATTAGAAAACGACGAGGATGGTAGCACTGACTACAAAGTACGATGACCTGAGCAATGCAATTTTATATATATATATATATTTGCTTAACGTTCAAGAATTGGACAGAGAGGCTGGACGTCTTATACAACATATAGTTGTGATAACCTGTATTCATTGTATGGAAATTCTCCTAATTCCATATTTTTACAAGGTAACACAATTTGGTAATTTAGAAATGTGAAGCTGCATCATTCCTTTTTCTGTTTTTTTTTCTCTTTTTTCTGTCCTCTTTATCTGTAATCTCTGTATGTGTGTATCACTGCTGAATTATTTGATATTATGAATTTTATCTTGAGCCTTGTTTCCTTCGAATGAGACTGGACAAGAGCAAGAGGAGACCCAGGAATGAAAGGATAGAATCAGAAAAGCAATAAAAACGAGAGGAGAGACGATAGAAGATGAAGAAGAGAGGTACAGAGATCGATTCCCAATGGAGAAACTTTAC
>NC_134805.1:18928745-18931245 GCF_046742065.1 Oratosquilla oratoria
GGCTTACTTAGACTGAATATGAATTGCATAGCGGCATTATATACATGCGAAAACAAAGTCCTCCGTCTTGGGTAAATCAAGACGAGACATAGCCTAGAAATGCCCAAAAAGGGTTTTGTTAAAGGAGATTAAAATCGCCCGGCGGCAGCAGATAGGAAAAAAAAATGAAGCTAAATTCTGCAGGAACGACCCACGCTGTCTGTCCGGGTCCGCGCTGCGGTTGGCTCATCTCGGATGTCCTCCACCCGTGTCCAGGTCGGTTGCCCAGACTCCTCGGGCTCATCGACAGCTGGGGGCCCATTTACAGAGTGCGCAGAAGGACGACCGACAGGGAACCAAGCCGAGAGAGGAACCGCCAGCTGACCAGGACAGCTGGCCAAGTAAAGCTTGAAGGAAATTAGAAAAAAAAAAATTAGGCCAGCAAGAGAAAAAAAATAAAAAAAAAGAGAGAGAAAGAAGAAAATAGTCGGCTGACCAGGAAAGCTGTATAGAAGAGAGACACAAAAAACAAATATCAAAATTTCTCTCGACATTGGCCTCTACGGGACCATAATATTGTCCACCAAGAGACAAAATCGCTGGTGAAATGATTCCAAGCGACGGACTACAGCATCACCTCGGCCAGGAGTACAGTCCATATGGATTCTATGGTGGCCAGGGCCAACCAGTCGGCTTTTTATTCAGCTGAGGGAAGAACCACAGCGGCGCGACGACCAAGTCCTTCGCAGACTCGTTTTTGGCGAATACAAGACTTTGTTTGGCAGGAATAGAGGCGCCCCCACACCGACAGCCCTCCGGCTTCCAGTCCTGTCCGCGCTCCCGTCTGACTCGACCGTTTTCCTCCCTCGGGGGAGGGGGGAAAACGTCCGAATAAGCCGGGGGCGCGGACAGGACTGGAAGCCTGGCGGTGACTGAATAAAATCGCCGCCCGGCGTTGGTCGGAGTCGAGTGGAGTGCGTCCTTGTGGTGAAGCGTCTTGTTCCTCCTTCGGTGCGGTGGTGTTGCGTTCCTGAGCTGAACGAAATCGACTAACGTCATCAGAACGCGTGAGACGTCATCAGGGCTTGCGTGGCTCCTCGTTTCCATTCCGGACACACACAGGGCCTTTTTCTTTTTCTTCTCCCTAGGTCTCGTGTCGCAAGAAGAACCGTCGGTCGGATTCCACCTGTCCTTCGGGAACATCATTCCGTCGGTCTTTCAGGACTTGAGACAGAAAATGAATAAATGGATAAATGTAATTTGTGTCATCGTAGCGAAGAAGAGGACGCACCGAGTCTATGAGGAAACTTACGCCAGGAGTCTCTGAGCTCTAACCCCGAAGCCGCTTCGCCTTTGCCTCCCCCCAAGTGCTCGGACAGCTGCCGGGGCTGATGGCAGTCACCGTTGGGAATCGAGCCCAGGTGTCCACGCATTTCCAAGGCGAGCTCGAGGCGCAGTCGCCCACACACACACGCACAATATATACGCATACATGCTTAGATGCACAAACACCTACGCGCGCGCAAGCGCACACACACAAACTGTACACACACCACACACACACACACACACAGACCTACACATACGCGCGCGCGCAAACACACACATACACAAATACCTATACGCACACACATACACACACCTACACGACACACCTATATGCACACACACGCACACACCTACACGCACACACATAAACACCTATACGCACATACACATATAGTTGGAGTGCCGGCTCGCATTGCGACGACGCTGAACTCGGATCACTGAATTAACGGTCGAGAACGGTGCCACTGCACCGTTGAGCAGTGTTGGGGGGGGGGGGGCGACCGCGCCTCTGTGGTGCGTTGAGCTTCGAGCTCGCCTTGGAACTGCGTGGACACCTGGGCTCGATTCCCAACGGTGACTGCCATCAGCTCCGGCAGCTGCTGTCCGAGCACTTGGGGGGAGGCAAAGGCGAAGCGGCTTCGGGGTTAGAGCTCAGAGACTCCTGGCGTAAGTTTCCTCATAGACTCGGTGCGTCCTCTTCTTCGCTACGATGGCACAAATTACATTTATCCATTTATTCATTTCCTGTCTCAAGTCCTGAAAGACCGACGGAATGATGTTCCCGAGGGACAGGTGGAATCCGACCGACGGTTCTTCTTGCGACACGAGACCTAGGGAGAAGAAAAAGAAAAAGGCCCTGTGTGTGTCCGGAATGGAAACGAGGAGCCACACAAGCCCTGATGACGTCTCACGCGTTCTGATGACGTTAGTCGATTTCGTTCAGCTCAGGAACGCAACACCACCGCACCGAAGGAGGAACAAGACGCTTCACCACAAGGACGCACTCCACTTGATTCTGGCCAACGCCGGGCGGCGATTTCATTCAGTCACCGCCAGGCTTCCAGTCCTGTCCGCGCCCCCGGCTTATTCGGACGTTTTCCCCCCTCCCCCGAGGGGAAAACGGGCGAGTCAGCCGGGAGCGCGGACAGGACTGGAAGCCGGAGGGCTGTCGGTGTGGGGGCGCCCCTATTCC
>NC_134805.1:18936245-18951245 GCF_046742065.1 Oratosquilla oratoria
CAACAAAGAGTTGGTTCTCTCTTAAGCACAATTTCATAATCACTTGAAAAGCTATGAGTAAGGAGCACAGTTGCTTTCGCGAGCACTAGGATGGGGGGAACTCTGGTCGAGGAAAAATGGAGTTTCGTAGCTGCAGAGAAGCCCTTCTTCTTCTTCTTCTTCTTCTTCTTCTTCTTCTTCTTCTTCTTCTTCTTCTTCTTCTTCTTCTTCTTCTTCTTCTTCTTCTTCTTCTTCTTCTTCTTCTTCTTCTTCTTCTTCTTCTTCTTCTTCTTCTTCTTCTTCTTCTTCTTCTTCTTCTTCTTCTTCTTCTTCTTCTTCTTCTTCTTCTTCTTCTTCTTTCTTCTTCTTCTTCTTCTTCTTCTTCTTCTTCTTCTTTCTTCTTCTTCTTCTTCTTCTTCTTCTTCTTCTTCTTCTTCTTCTTCTTCTTCTTCTTCTTCTTCTTCTTCTTCTTCTTCTTCTTCTTCTTCTTCTTCTTCTTCTTCTTCTTCACACAAGGGCACAAACACACGCACAAACATACGCTCGCACAAACAAACACGCACGTACTTACGCTCGCACAAATACACGCGGGCACGTGCACACGCTTAATGTACGTGCACACACAAACACGTACGCGCGCAAACACACTTCTACGCGCAAACGCGCGCATACACGAGTACACATATGAGCATATATACACATGCGCATACAAACGCATATGCGAACACAAACATGTACACATAGATACACACACACACACACACACACACACACACACACATACACACACGTACACACACATACTCATACACACAAGCATATACACACACATTTACACATTCACATGTGCAGGTGTGCGCACGCACGCGCACGCACGCACACAAATGCACACACGTACACATGTATGCAAGACTGGGCGATAAGACATTAGGAGAGACGGTGGGGGGGGGGGAAGGAAACGGTGACCAACCACACTGAAGGAGATAAGATAATAGCTCTTAGAACCGAACAAAGTAATAGAAAAATGGGCAGAGAAGATATGTTATTCTAGAGTGAAGCTACAACGAGAGTTTATAGTCATAGATGAACGAAAGGAAAAAATAATAAGAACGCATATTGCGCAATGGTTGTTAGGCAGTGTAAATATATAAATAAAAACGTCAACTTGTGGGGCACGTTAAGCCGGGTACACACTTGTTGCATTTCCACGTATCGTATCATTTTTGCGTACCACCTAGTGATACGATACGGTGCAACAGGGTATTGTACCCACTTGCTGCGTATCCGCCTGCTGTATACGGATACGCAACAAATGGGTATACCCTGTTGCACCGTATCGTATCACTAGGTGGTACGCAAAGATGATACGATACGTGGAAATGCAACAAGTAGGGCTGGGCAGGATCCGAGTTCTTAAGTATTCGCGGATCCGAGTACTTGGCCAGGCGGATCCGCGGGATTCGGATCCGGATCCGAGTACTTCCTTCAGCACGGAGAACTGGCAGCGCGAGTCCACGGATTCGTTTGGGAGCGGGATCCGACTGACATCCTCTGTCGGATCCCAGTCGCGCGGTATTCGCCTGGCATTGGTAATCGCCACAGCTACATCTACTCGAGTCCACACCAACTAGGCGAATCCCACTCAAGAGGAACACCAAGGAATCTCTATCTGACTGCTGAATTATCTCTGACTGCTGAAGTATTTTGTCCACTATAATACGTCAGTTATGCACACAGATTTATATTTGTTACATATTTACTGCTGTACAAAAAAGTTTGCATTAGTTATATTACGGTTCAGTGGAGTGCGCGGCACTATTTATACCCTCTGCTGTGACGTCACAGCGCATCAGCCAATCAGTCTCCGAAGAATTTGAGATGCCGATGGCAATACTGAAATTGTATGCCATGCATCGCTAGCCGAAAATAATAGTTTATTTCTATTGTAATTTCATTTGCAACATATGACTTTGTAACTAATTAATGATAATATCAAGTATGGTATAAATGTAATGCTTCGTAAAGATAGTGGTCATAACGAATTTTGGCTCCACAGGGAAAATAGATATTTGAGTAATCGTTTGTACTCGTCTCAGCGGATCCGAGGACCAACATCTGGTACTCGAGTCCCTCCTGCCTTGTCGGATCCGGTGGATTCGGGTCCAGTACTCGGATCCCGCCCAGCCCTAGCAACAAGTGTGGACGCGGCTTTAGGTAAAGAAATAATACTGGACAATAATGTACATGAACTCAAACAGAGTTTGATAAGTCAAGAGGAAAGTCCTCTCCTCGGTTATCTGGGGTAAACACAAAAACACGTACGAATAGATGCACCTATTTATATATATATATATATATATATATATATATATATATATATATATATATATATATATATATATATATATATATATATATATATATATATATATATATATATATATATATACTCACCTTAGACGTACACAAACGCAAACATACATCCAAGTATTAACCAACAAGCGTGCACATCCAAACGCACATTACTCACACACACACACACACATACATAGATACATGCATACATATATACATTCATACAATGTATTTGTTTATATTAATATACTTTATCTCCCACATATACACACATTCACACATACAGACGGAAACATTCCCCCATGCATACACGAATATGCGTGCGTGCGCCCACTTCATACACTTATATTGCACACACATACACATACATACATACGCACACCACACACACGTACGTGTTGTATACGTGCACATACGCACATATACACACGCACGTTCACACAAACTCACGTTCGAACACACAAACACGCGCGCGCGCGCACACACACACACACACACACACACACACACACACACACACACACACACACACACACACACACACACACACACACACACACACACACAATCAACCTACCTAAATGTTTTGTCTCCCTTACAAGGGAGATAACAATTGAAGGCATGCATCCCATAATTATCCATAATTACCCATTTGACATCCTTGCTCTTCTTAGATGAAAGATGAGCCCTGTCCCTCACCTACTGCTCGGGTCAGAAGTAATGAAGGAAGACACAGTTCTCCCCCTGGAGGGTCCGACAATGTGAATTTATGAATGACTATTCCAGTTGGTATTCGCCAAGGAGGACTTTGAGAGAAAGTAGGAAAAATTAACGAAGGTGTGTGAAATTGTGTAAAAGTGGAAGAGAAGTGAGTAAATTCGAAATCTTTGTAGAGGGGAATGCCTCAGAGCGAGGTGGAACCCCGAATGGGATGCCGAAAAAAACGGAGAACTATTGAAGGACAAGATATACCAACTTGTTTTTCCTTGGGGGATAAGGTAAGTTGTTAACTTGTTACCGGACTTTAAGCTGCCATTGTGGTACCAATCTTTAAGAGAGGAAGCAGAGAACAATCTCTGAATTGAATAACAGTATTCTTGAACTGTATGTTAGTAATAAATACGTGGGAAGTAAGAGTAGATATTAGGTGCATGAATTACCTGGAGAAAGGAATCTTGTTTGGTAATTCGTAGACAGAAAAGAAAAGTCATATGCAACCAATATGTTCATTTTTTATTCGAGAGCAGTTCATGTGCTGCATGAAAGTGAGGGTTGGGTAGTTTGTGTATAACTGGACCTAGGAAAGAGGACAGTGCTGCACAAAAGGTTAATATGAAATTGGAAAAGATTGAAAGACTTATAGGGATTATGCAGGAATACTTGAAGGATTTCCTGAAATTTAGGCTTATGCAAATAGAAGTAAAGGGTGAAATATCGGATATAGGTGATTAGTGAGGTACCACAAGATTTGGTTCTGGCACCAATAATGTTCTTGTGCATCAGTAATATGATAAATGCAAAGCCGATACTGGTGATGCAAAGTTCATGAAAATGTTGTTAAATTACTAAAGACCGAGATAAGATTTATGGATGGAGCCGGGACTGGAAAATAGAATTCAGTATTATAAAGAAGAATAAAACCTTGGACACAGAGGTAAACAAAGATGGTCATAGAGAAACCACACGAGAGACAAATCAACAACAAACCAGAAAGGACAAAGGAATTTAAGAATCTTAATTGGGTTTTCCTTCGTCGACGGAAAGCCATATAAACAGAATGACAGGAGAAACTAGCAATGAACCCACGAGTTGTATTTGTTTACATTGGTGATAGTAAAAGGTCAAAACCCTAAACTGAACTTGTAGTGCAAGCGAGTACCCACAGAGTATTTTCCTAGACGATTTGGCTCCCGTATTATCTAAAGGGCATTGACACCCGAACTGAGGGAATGATGGGCACGGGGGAGCGATAAAGATTGTAGGGAGCGAATGGTTTTGTATTTGTGCGGCTGTTAACAAAAGCCACCACCTCGGATATTACTCGTGTCATGAAACGCGTGTCATGAAACGCGTGTCATGAAACGCGCGACGACGACTCCCACGCCTGGACAGGATATGTCGAAAGACCACTTGTTGCTCGAACGCTCCCTACCCTGTGCTTAGCATAACAATGGTGTTGCAATACTTTGTGCAAGGGACGTTCGTATCTGTATAATGTAACATGAAAATCCTTCAGTGGCATTAAGGTATATCCGTTCGCCACGGCAAGACCTCTAAACATATAGTCTCACACGGATACACACACGAATGTATTCATGCAAGCACATACGCATACACGCACACACACACACACACACACACACACACACACACACACACACACACACACACACACATACACACACAATAATTTCAGTATCGCTGCGCTGCGAGTCATTACTCCAACTCTCGCGTGCGGGGAGTTGTGTGTGTGTGTGCGTGTGTGTGCGTGCGTGTAAGGTCACAGCATTACCCATAGATCGGTCATATATGAACTCTGAGCTCTCTTTCGATTACGAGGCCAACATGTGTTCCAAGACTATAGTGAATCACACACACACACACACACACACACACACACACACACACACACACACACACACACACACACACACACTCGGTGGCATAGTTGGTAAAGCGCTGAACTGGGAAGCAGAAGTGCTCCCGGCACCCAGTTCGAATCCTGCCCAGGGCCGAAATTATTTCGGTATCGCTGTGCCTCGGGTCGTTACTCTGACTCTCGTGGGCGGGGAGTTGTGTGTGTGTGTGTGTGTGCAAGGTCATAGCATTACCCGTAGATCGGACCTACGAGCTCTGAGCTCTCTTCCAGGAGGGAAATAGCTGTCGATCACGAGTCCAACACGTGATCCAAAGACCAAGTGAATACACACACACACACACACACACATAAAGGCGTGAAGAAAACTGACGGAGAAGATCTCTTGGTTTGGGGAAGGAGAGTGTCACAGACTCTAGGATTTCAGAAGTCGATCTTCGAGGAAATAAAAAAAAACAGGTTTCCCTGCAGCTGTGATAACTTGAGGAATAGACTAACAGAGGAGGAAGTAATTTGATATTGAACCTTTAATGAATTTAAGAAAAAAAATTATCCGATGTCGACAGAGACGATGCATAGGGTCAAGTGGTCATGGAAAAATGACAACTGGAAAAGACGAGGATACAAAGAAACCTTTTTCTAAAAGAAAGAAAGAAATAATAAGAAAATATAATCTGAAAGGGAGTCGTTTTGAAGTCGAGTTTAACAGATGAAGACAAAGGGGCGGTAACCCACGAGTGTAGCTCTTTTGATTTAGATTACGACTGGGAAAGTAATAAAGAATAGGCAACTACCGTACAACCGCACTCGTGTAATAGATCACACGTTTAATCAACAAATGTGCAACTCTGCACGAACGGAAAGCAGGTGTTTCAAACTGGATCGTTCAAGATCGACTTCGACTTCGTCAATGACACTAGGTCGACATTGAAGAATGTAAAAACGTTCTCAAGGTTGATGTACGGATGGGAATATTTATGGCGGCGATTACATGTGGACAGGCCTTCATGATAACGTCGCTAGGCACATGCCGCATACCGAGTATGTATATATATATATATATATATATATATATATATATATATATATATATATATATATATATATATATATATACGTGTGTGTGCTTTTACTTGTATTCATCTAATTACATTTACCTAATAGTAGTTTACAGGAAAATATTAACGCTCGTGGGGTCATGTCAGGAATTATATTTAATTTGGAAATGGGTAGAAACAATTTCACCAACCGTGTAGTTAATGAATGGAATAAACTTCCTGCAGAGGCAGTGCAATGTTGTTTAGTTCGAAGTTTTAAGATTCGTTTATGTAAACACCTAAGCAAGATGCTGTAATTCCTGCCATTTATTTGATATTATTTATTTCTTTTATTATTTGTATGTTTATTATTATTTATTTGGTTATTATTTATAATGGTTTATCTGCCCATTTATTATTATTTACTATTTACCTGCTTATTATTTAACTTCAACTATTTTTTTATTTTATTATTGTTATTGATATTGATATTATTTTTATTTATCATTATTTACATTTTTTCGCATCCGACCTAGTTATGGGCCAAAAGGCTTTCTGTTGGTATGCTCCTCGTTTGTAATCCTTTGTAATATTTGTCTTTTAATCTAGTTATCATACATGGCTCCAAATTCGCGCGCGCGTGTGTATGAGTGCGTACGTGTGTGTGTGCGTATGTGTGTACACATACACACCTATAGGCAATGAAACCTCACATACATCCACGGCTGTCCTCGCATCAACATAAACCGACATTTTGAAAAGACAACCGTACGTCTTTGAGAAGAAGACACTCCATTCGCGCCTCACATCCTAAGACTCTCTCACGACCGGAAACGATCCACTTGGGAGTCCAAATGTCCTCCCATCCCTTCACAATACCATAGGTGTTGTTAGAGATCCAAAGGACACAACACCTCGCAAAAGTCTCCCATCTATCCTTTGGAACAGCAGTGGCACTACACAGAAAGGAGCACTCTCGACTAACAAAACCAACACATGAAATAGAAGATATTGCACGTCAAAGTCACGAGTGTGCCCACAAAGATAGAAGCGCCGGTAAATTAATGACACACACACACACACACACACACACACACACACACACACACACACACACACACACACACACACACACACACACACACACACACACACACACACATATATATATATATATATATATATGTGTGTGTGTGTGTGTGTGTATATGTATATACTTGACCAGGAAACCTTAGCACAACACATAAGGCAAAGGTGACGGCTTCGATCGCAGCTAATAACATTCTGTCTCTGCCTTGTTCCCTACTTTTTCTGATGTGGTGCGCTTGTTTTGACCTCGCTCCGAACGCCACTAACCTAGGTCACATGACCTGGCGACTCGAGCACCAAGGACTAGGTCACAGCTGATCGCCTCCTGGCGTTAGATCTTCGTTATGTTATAATCGTATTCATGAATGGAGGTTGCTGTCTTTCGTGGTCTTGTGTGCGATAATATGTTTTTAAAGTTACGACGGTGTGGGTTGGTTGATGTTCGAGGGAACAAGTTGAATCTGTGACCCGCCAGGTTGACCTGAGATTATACTGGTGGTTTCTGAGACAGATCCTGGTTGTTGTTGATCCTTTCACCCCCTTTGTGTCTACATAACGTTTCCTTAATTAAACAAAACCAGCCAGAATAAGCGCTGCGTTGACTCACATAAACGCAAAAATGTTGATTCCTTGCGTCTACCTCCTTTTTTTTTTATTTATCTTTACTACTCTTTCACTGCTGTTCATGACTCGTGTGTTATTTCTTCCCGCCGTCACATGATTTTATTCATTTTTGGATGACAACCCACAACTCCGCTGTTGGTAACATTACAACAGCGTAGAAGGTACACGTAGCATAGGATGAGGCAATACAGTTGTAGTCTTCGTTGACGTCATAAACCCTCTGATGACGTCAGGACCTTCCGACATCGGTGATGACGTGGAGAGACGAGATTGGTGGCGGAAAAAGTTAGCCACCTCCTGTGGGTAAACAGCAAAGATTAGACAACAACAGGAACAGATGAAATATATAGTTATCTGTGTGCGTGTATGTGTGTATATATATATATATATATATATATATATATATATATATATATGTATAATAATATATATATATATAAATATATGTAATATAGTGTGTGTGTATGTACATACATATACATACATGGATACTGAAGATGTATTTTTTAATACATACGGTTAATTCCAAATAGACTACCCTACAGTCCATTTTCTTTTACCTGGAATTCGGACGCCATTTTATTTGATCTCGTATATGCTGGGGATGAAAGTCCTCCCACTTGCAGATCTTCGCCGTTTCATGATCACGTGGGCGTTTTTCTCATCCCATGGGCGTGGTGGGCGTGTTTTCACACGCCCTACGTCCACGTGGGATTTGTTGTTTGGTTTACGTGTATGCGTAGTTTAAATCATCATTTTCTGTGGGAGTTTGTAGCATTTGTGCTCGATTATGTCCTATTGCCCCTTTTCGTAAATCTGTACAAAAATCATCGTATATCATTTTGCAATCTTTTCGTCGTGGTTGGTTGATCTGCTTCTTTCTTTTATTTCACAATTATTCAATTTCTTTTGCCTGATTTACAGTCTGTATATTGATTCCTCTCCTCTTTAATAATTCCTTTAAAAATGTCCTCTTTGTCTAGGAACCGTTTTCTTTTTATACCTTTTCAATGTATGGTCATATTTCTACTGCCCCCCAACGTCCCCCAATTATACCACCGTTTCCCTTACTGGTTATCGACTCCACACTATATATTTTATGCAGTTAACACTTTAGGAACTTTAGCGACACCTTTACGGACAAGAGTCACGCTACACTATTTCGTAATTGAAGAAGAAGAATTTCCTCCTCTTGAAGAAGAAGAATATGGATCACTCGTTTTCTATTGTCACCCCTCCTTGCTGCTGCTGCTGCTGCTGCTGCTGCTGCTGCTGCTGCTGCTGCTGGTGGTGGTGGTGGTGGTGGTGGTCGAGGTTTCTCTCTCTGTGTTCCCTCTCCTTTTGGCTCTCCAACTCTGGGGTTGAGCACAGAACTCCACCCACACACCTCTCCCTTTCACAGTGTCTCTCTCTCTCTCTCTCTCTCTCTCTCTCTCTCTCTCTCTCTCTCTCTCTCTCTCTCTCTCTCTCTCTCTCTCTCTCTCTCTCTTCTCTCTCTCTCTCTCTCTCTCTCTCTCTCTCTCTCTCTCTCTCTCTCTCTCTCTCTCTCTCTCTCTCTCTATATATATATATATATATATATATATATATATATATACATACATTATATACATTATATACCTCGCAACCAATCTTTATCTCTCTTTCTCAACTCTATCTCTCTCCCTCTCACTATTTGTGTGCGTACGTGCATTAGTACACGTGTGAACTTATGAGCGTGGGCGCATGCGTCCATTGTTGTGGATCCGGATGTGTAAGCGCGCGCACGTGTGTGTGTGTATAAACGCACAGTTGTGTATATTTGTGCACATGAATGCGAGCTTGTGTGTATTTCTGTTTGTGCGTGTGTGTCCGTGTGTGCGGTGTGTGATAGTGTATGTGTGTGTGTATATTGTGTGTTTGTATGCACATGTTTGTGTGTGCGTGTATGCCGTGTGTAACTGTATGAGCGTGTGTGCCGTGTGTACACACACACACACACATATATATATATATATATATATATATATATATGTGTGTGTGTGTGTGTGTGTGTGTGTGTGTGTGTGTACCTGTGTATGTGTGTGTGTGTGCAGTGTGTGTGTTTGTGTATGTACATGTGTGTGTGCGATGTGTGACTGTATGAGCGTTTGTGATTGTGTGTGTGTGCGTGTGTGTGTCTGTGATCCATCATAGTCTTGGATTAAATGTTGGTTTTGTGATAGACAGCTATTACTCTGCCGTATGAGATCACAGAGTTTAGATACTGTCTGATCTATTGGTAAAATGACTTTAAACACAGACGCACACCACAACGTGTGTGTGTGTGTGTGTGTGTGTGTGTGTGTGTGTATGTGTGTGATTCACCATTGTCTTAGATCACGTGTTGGATTCGTGCTTGACAGTTATTAACCTCCCGGATGAGAGCTCAAAGCTCGTATGACCGATCTATGGGTAATACTGTGACCTTATATGCACACACACACCCATCTCCCCGCCCACGAAAGTTGGAGTAACACCCCGCAGCGAAGCGATACTGAAATTATTTCAGGCCTGGGCGGGAGTCGAACCCAGACCGCCATAGTGGCAGGCGAGAACTCTAAACACAGCGCCACGTGTGTGTATTTACCTAGTTGCATTTTACGGGAAGAGAGCTATGCTCGTAGTAACCCGCTTTTGTATCTTTCAGCAGCTACTTTGGTCTTAAATTCTTGTATAGTTTTTGCACTCACTGTTTCTTCATTCAGTGTGTGTGTGCGTGCTTGCATGCATGTGTGTATGCACACCCACGCGCATCAACCCTCCCTCCCTCCCTCCAGCTCCAACCCCTTTTTGCTCTTGAACCTACAGGCGAGATGATGGTGGTGGGTGACTTTGGCGTGCGCTCCCAGCGCTGGAAGCGGGACGACAGATCGGACGTGGAGCCGACGCTTTGCTGTGACGTCACGAACCGTCACGGCCTTGCTGTCCTGTCGGGGTGTGTGTGTGTGTGTGTGTGTGTGTGTGTGTGTGTGTGTGTGTGTGTGTGTGGACACCATCAAAATTGTAGTTGGTCTACACCAGGTTGGAGGAAGCAAATGATGATTTTTCTCCACCTTCAAGTTGCTGAATTCTGCTCGTCCCGTTTTCTGTCTTCCTCTTCCACCTCTAGTTATTAATGTTTACATTACGCCACGTATGTTTCACGACCAGTTAACGTGATTTTGAATTATCGTATTATCTGTGATAAATCTTTTATACACAAGGAATAGTCGGCCTGTGCGATAGTATAATGCTTGCGCAGATTGTAAAAATACGACACTAGTAGTCATAGTTAGATGTGGCGTCATGTTTGCGATCTTTGGACTTTGCGCAAATGTCTTTCAAGACCCCAAGGAGGAATTTCGGCGTCAAGGTTGTGGTGCAAGAAAGTAGCGAACAGAAGGACGTCTTTGTTTTTACGTGAGCCTACGACGCAGTTTAACGCATGCGCGAAATTAACGTTAAGTTATAATAATACGAATGCAACTTGGTTATGTCTGAAATGTTAAAAAAGAATAGAGAAGGAACAAATTTTTGGGAAGAAGGGGTAGTAGGGAGTGGGAAGGAGAGGGGAAGGTAAGTTTTGGACACCCTAAAACACATTATGATTAACTCATTAATTTATTTGATTGTTTATCTTATTATTTTATTTATTTTCATTTAGGTATTTACTGCTAACGTTTTAGAATTGCACACTTATACGATATAGCAATAGAAAATTAAATGATAATTTTGTAAATTATAATACATCAACGCAATATAGGCTATTCTTGGCGGAAATCGATAATAGAAATGTTGCTAAAAGCTATAAACAAACAAACATAACCGCTTTGACTACTTGAGACGCCATCTTTGTTTTGATAGAGGTGGAGCTCGAACAAATTAAAGTATGATAAATTCCTTTATTCTAACTTAACCTACCTACTTAACCTAACCTACCCACCTAACCTAACCTGCATTTAGTAATGCGATACCTGTAATTCTTAAGGTCATCAGGTCGTCGTCGTCGTCATCGTCGTCGTCGTCGTCATTGTCATCGTCATCTTCGACCTCCTAATCTATCAAAACAAAGATGGCGTCTAAAGAAGTCGACGCGACCTTGTTTCTGCATAGCTTTTAGCAACGTTTTGTGGTATTGATTTCCACCAAGGAAAATATCTATTACATTGATGCAGTATGATTTATAAAATTAATATTTAATTTTCTAATGCTATACCACGTAGGTGTGCACTTAAAAAAAGAAAAAATATATTTATATAATTTTTTTATTGTGTGTATATATATATATATATATATATGATATGTGTGTGTATATATATATATATATATATATATATATATATAATATGTGTGTGTGTATATATATATACACACACGAATCTAAGTTATCTTATCGTATTTATCTATTATTGTTATTATTTATGCACACAAACGCGGTTCTGTATGGAGTATTGATTACCCAAGTTTTATGTAGTCATTAAATTAGGTACTTTAGTGATACCCCATACGGAAACAGATTTCTACTTGTAAAAAAATACTGATCACTTTGAACTTCTACTGCCCCTCTGTACATCTCTTTTATTATTATTATTATTATTATCATTATTATTATTATTATTACTTTTTGACTCCACCTCTTCGCCGCGATGAAATACGAAGACTGACGCCACGCTACCCAGAAATCTTTTATGAGTGACACCGTTTTCTATTTATCGTACGCAGCCCAATTCGACAAAACACCAAGACGGTTCTATAAATCGATTAAGATCGTCTGACATTCAGGTCAGAATCACAAAAGAGGAGGAAATTGTTTAGAAAGTGAAGCTTTCGCCTTTCCCACTCAATATTCTGTAATATCCGATAACTTCTTCCTTGTGTTTGTCTGATATCCTGCCATTGGACAACATTGTAACCGCCAACTGTCGTAGATGGCATCCTATCTGAATTGTCTTACTTCTGGCATCTTTTCATCGAGTTTATCATCTTTACATTAGTTCGCAAATCACACATATTTATACCTCCATGAATTTTTATGGGGCTACTGCAAATTACAAGGAACAATTGTAAGATAATGACATTCACATCGAACAACTGGCAACTAAAGCCAACGAACATTAAACGGAAAGAATATTCAAACCAAGACCTGGATAAGGTATCGTGCGAATAACTTTATTGTAAATGTGCATTTTCTCTACATTTCTCTAGAGTTCTTATTGGTGTATAAGGTTGATTTACTAAAGTTTACGTGGCGCATATAATTAAACACGATTGTACAGACGGCAGCATTGGTGCGGCGAAGGATCAAAGCATTATATCAATTCGCAGGTGGCGTAATCTGATTAGTTTTTGTCAAGCTCAGTCAATCATGTGTTGTCCACGCTATGTTCGGTTATATTATTTTGATACTACACTCGACTCAAGGTCCATTGCCGAGTTATTAATGTAATGCATTACAACATCTAGATTATATACACACACACACACACACACACACACACACACACACACACACACACACACACACACACACACACACACACACACACACACACACTATAGACCAGCGTTTCTTGACCTTTTAACCCTTGCGTAACCTTTAAAATAAATTGCATGTCTCAAGGAACCCCTGCGAAAAAAAAACCTATACCATATCTTTCTCATTTTATTTTCATCGTAACAATAGGTTAAGATGATGTCTATATTACATTATTACAATAACCGAGAATATGCCGTGCGTGTTTAATTATATTACGTATATAAAATTAAATCAAAAATCAAAAGTGCATTAGCTTATTTCACTTGTTCTCGCGGAACCCTTAGGGACCTTTTGCGGAACCTTAGGGTTCCGGGGAACCTTGGCTTGTTGAGGAACGCTGATTTCGAGACCACGCGCTCCGTAGACTTCTTCTTAACGGTCCTGAGTCGGGTATCCCTTGATTGAATAAAATCGCCTGGAGGCAGGAAGAGTACTTACATAAAGATCTTATCCACCGTAGAGAAGTTAGTACGTTAGCAACGGTGATGACGATTCCAGAAGTTGATCAAATCCGCCAGGCGTTAACCAGAATTACATGTATGAAGTCTGTCACCGTAGACCAGTGATTTCCATATCATTTTATATGACGTCTCATTTTGCTTCCAGCTGACTCTCACGCCTCCCCACCTCACCACCTTTTTGCACTTGTATGAAATTATATTCACACATGTTATGTTCTTATGTTATAGATATTCACAAAACGCATGAGAAGAATTAACTAGAAAACGGGTTGGAGTGACCTAATAGAATTATACTTTCCACGTGTGTAAAAACAGATACTTGTTTTTGGAATTAATTTGTTTTAATTAAACGAAGATTTTTTTTTTTTTTTTTTTTTTTTTTTTTTTTTTTTTTAAGCAGATGCCTTCTTTCCCCACTTACATCCTCTCCACGCCAGCCTTAACCACTTCGCTTCTGTGATTATCCTTTAGGATAAAGAAAATCCTTAAGCGAAAAGGTTTATTTATTCGTTAACCCCCAAGGAGAACAGTCATGTGAACTGTGAAGCTATTTAGCTTTATGTAATGACTATATCGTGTTGGTTCCTTTTATCGCCTCGCCTCGTGGTAAGCATGTCATCGAAGTTCGGCGAAGCTTATCGGCGGTTCGAGACCCAAGGTTGTCCTTGGAGGGGAGGGGGAGGAGGAGCAGGGGGATGGACGTTTTTTTTTTTTTTTTTTGTTTTTTTTTTTTTTTACTTCATTCTTTTCCGGAAGGAGTGTCGCAGACATTTTTCTATGATTGTTATCGTTTTTGGGTTCCCCCCTCCGCATGCCGCTCAGGAATCGTTTCAGCCCCGGTGCCTTACCTCATGTGAGCACGGAGAAGGATTCTAGAGCGTTTCCGAGGGCGGAGGTCCCCATACATTTCCGTAAATGATAACCCACCGGTCAGCGGACTCGAACCCAGACACCACGGGACGCGAGATGACCACTATAGCAGCCAGGACCTTCTTCCATCACGGTAGGGGGTCTCGGTCCGTCGAGGGTCCTTTCAGTCCAAGGTCCTGACAGCTACGGCCTGAGAAAAATCTTTGGAGGGCATGGCATGACACCGCGTTTATTGGGATTAAACAAAGAAAATGTGGAATTGCAAAAATATTGTAAGAACATAAGACTGAAGGAGACTGCAAGACCATCATAAGGTCTACATTATGGTGCCAAGGACAACGAACCTCGCCCGGTTGGTGACAGCAACACATCTCTCTCCATCCGGATCGTAACCCTCTACATGAGTATGACCTGGCCTTGAAGTTGACCTTACGAGGTCACTCAAGGGTAGAG
>NC_134805.1:18953745-18958745 GCF_046742065.1 Oratosquilla oratoria
TCAAGCTGGATTTAGTGTGTAATCTATCATTGTATGCTCATTCTTAACATCTGTGTGTGTCTTTCTCGATTCTTGAAATAATGTGTTGTGTTTAACTGTGACATTATTTATAATATTTTATACCAACCCTTATTATTATTATTAAAAAAAAATCACTCCATATTCACCTGTTCATTTTTCTCTGTTCTCTAATATTTGCGTGTGTGTGTGTGACTCGTGAACGACAGCTATTACCCCCCGGAAGAGAGCTCAGAGCTCGTATATGACCGATCTATGGGTAATGCTGTGACCTTACACGCACACACGCACCCAACTCCCTGCCCACGAGAGTTGAAGTAACGACTGGCAGCACAGCGATACTGAAATTATTCAATCCCTGGTTGGGATTCGAAGCCGGACCGCCGTACTGGCGGCCGGGAACTCTACCACTACGCCACTAGTTGTGTGTGTGTGTTTACTTTATTTAATTGTATTATAGTTTATATGATTAGCGTTATAATTGCAGGGTACCTTCTCTGTGCTTCTAGTGATAAAACTTTACCCGGTTATTTTTCATGTTATTACACGGATCGTTGTATCCACGTAAAGCTGTATTTCTCAATATATTTTAAACTTTTTTTTCAATTCTTGTACTAGTTGTTTTTATTCTCCATGATCTTGAATTAGGTGTTGGACTCGAGATCAACGGCTATTACCTTACCGGATGAGAGTTTAGAGCATGTGATCTGTGTGTGTGCGTGTGTGTATACATTAGTACACACACTATTAATCAATATGGTCTTGGATCATTCGTTGGACTCTCAGATAAGAGCAGATAAGAGCTCACAGCTCTTTGCACAAGTGATCGAGCACTCAGTCCTAGAAACTTACGCCGATATCCTTTTCACTATCCTCTTTTGTTAATGAATTTATAAATAACTTGTAGTCGTACTTATTGTTATTTTTACCCATGTGCATAACCTTACATTTACTTGTGTTAAATTTCATAAACTACTTTTCAGACTATTGCAGTAGTTTACCTAAGTCTTCTTGAATATCTAATTGGTTTAAGTGATCATTTGCCATTCCTCAGTTTTGTATCATCAGCAAATTTGGAGACAACAGATTTCAATCCGTGGTCTATATCTTAAATACTATGAATAAAAGGGGCTCAAGAACGGAACCCTGAGGAACTCCACTCGCAACATTTTTCCGTTTAGAAAATTTGCTATTTAGAACAACTGTTTATGATCGTTTAACCAATTACTAGCCTAGCTTAATAGGCTACTACTAATTGCGTGTGAAGCTAATTTATCAAGTAGTTTTTCGTGCGGGACGGTATCAAAAGCCCTCGCAAAGTCCGGATATATTAAATCTATATTGTTTCTTTTGTCAGGATTTGAAACGACTGTAGAATTCGAATAGGTTAGTCACGCAAGAACATTTCCGTCTGAATCCAAGCTGGCTATCATTTATGAAACGTTTTCTAAAAGTTGTTCGATAGCATCTCTGATGATAGTTTCCATAATTTTCCTACGATTGAAATTAATCTTATAGACCTGCAGCTCGTTCATTTCTTTTTGTCACAATTTTATAATATGGGGGTAACGTTTACTAACTTCCATTCTCTTGAGACATCACCGGATATGATTGATTTTTTTTAATATCTAATGGAATAACAATCTCGTTTTTAATTTCCTTTAAGATTCTTGGAGACCAACCCTCAGGCCCTGGTGTTTTATTAACTTGGATTTTTTTCTCTAAATATTTATTTATCTTATTTTATTTATTTTTATTATTATTATTTTTTAGTAGTAGTAGTAGCAGTAGTAGTAGTGCCTGAGTTTCCCCTAGATTTATCACAGGCTTCAGTTTCATCTTCACTCTGGGGTGATTTGTCTACGAATATTGAGCTAAAGTAGTTGTTTAAAACATCACACAATCTTTCATTCGAATGTTAAAGTTGACGGTCAGCATATGATAATAGGGCAATGTGATTCCTGATAATCTTCGTAACCATAGAATCCTTTGGGATTCTCTTTGGATTTATCATCGGTGTTCATTTCGTATTGGAGTTCTTTTCGTTTTTTTTTTTTTTTTTTTTTTTTTTTTTTTTTTTTTTTTTATCATTCTGTATTGTCACAGCTTTGATGTTAGGTGCCCCAGAAGACTTGTATTTCTTGCAACCCTGTCTCTTTTAAGCAATACTTTTCAGTTTCTTTGTCAAGCCATTATGGGCGAACATGGTTTGGGGGGGGGAGGCACACACGCACATTCTGTGCATGTGTTGTGTGCACGCGCGTGTGTGTTCCACATATATTCTGAGTGTGTACGTGTGCGCGCATTTATTAAGCCAAGTGCTTTTCGACACAGAGTCCGAATGTGGGCGTTATTTTTCCGTAGACATGTACTCCTGGTTGTTCTAATACAGGCTATAACTTCAACGCGTCTCTATACAGTGACACTATGCAGTGGATTACAAAGGCGGAGCATGCCGACAGGAGACCTTTTGGTCCATATCCTTTTGGCCTTCAGTGGTCGTCATTTATTAAGTTTATGAATCTGAAATTAAACCTTCAGGTTCACAGATATCCTAAATGAAATCCTCTTTCTTTGACCAGAATAAGATATTTTAACGTTACGCTGAACTTTAAGAGCTAATTTATTAAGACAAGCGAAATACCAGAGTGCTTTTCGACGCAGCGTCCGAATGTGGGCGTAATATTTCCGTAGACATTAACACCCTTGTTGCAATACAGACCTAACAAAAATAGACGTCTCTTTACACTATGCAGTGGCCTTCAGTGGTCGTTATTTATTAAGTTTATGAATCTGAAATTAAACCTTCAGGCTCACAGATCTCCTAAATGAAACCCTTTGGTTTTGACCAGAATAAGATATTTTGACGTTACGCTGACCTTTAATAGCTAATTTATTAAGACAAGCGAAGTACTAGTGTTTTTCGACGCAGAGTACGAATGTGGGCGTTGTTTTCCCGTAGACTTTTATCATCCGTTGTTGTTCCAATGTAGGCTATAACTTCTAACAAAAATATACATCTCTTTACACTATGCAGTGGCCATCATTGTTCGTCATTTATTAAGGTTATGAATCTGAAATTAAACCCTCAGGTTCACAAATCCCCTAAATTAAATCCTCTGTCTTTAACCAGAATAAGATATTTAAACGTTACGCTGAACTAGAGTTAATCGGGGCTGTTAGTATTATAGAATTGTCTGGTGCTAAACACAACATTAAGGGATGACAACAAGGCTTTATGGACTAAAGACACAAGAGGAAGATCGACGGCGGAGGCCCAGGGGGTCTCGGGGAAACGGGGCAAGGTTAAGTTCAGTCACCTGATTAGGCTTCGGCGGATCCTTCTGCTTCCCCTCCTCCTTCCTAAACCCACGGTTTACTTAATTCTATTTTAATCATTCTTTATATTTTCCCAGTCCGTATGGTATATATTTAGTTATATTGAGCTTCCTAAATGCTCTGGGTTTGCTTCTGTGGCCACGTGCTTGTCGCGTCGTGTGTGTACAGGATGAACTGAGAAGGTGGTGCAACTTTTTTAGGGAAAGAGCGCGGATTTAGAATAGCTCCTCCACCTCCCCAACCACCCCCGCCAGCAGCACCCCAATCTCAGAAATATCCAACCGTCTCGTTGAAGACGCTGATGGCCGTGCCCACATCCACCATAGGAATAGACTGCATTCCTCGACTTCATTAACAGATCGACGTCTTCCGTTAGTAAGCAAATAATTCAGTTAAGATAATAATTAGATTATAAAGTGTTTTGTCACATATTATTATTATTATTATCATTATTATTATTTAAAGTTAAGAACACAAGTACACTAAACGGGTTCAACTAATTCGTCTTTTAGTGAGAAAACAATAAAATGCAAGCAAGCGATGACGTCATTCCTCGTTGGCCAATTAGAAGATCAGGTGACCTACACGTCATTCCTCGTTGGCCAATTAGAAGATCAGGTGACCTACACGTCATTCATAGTCTTCGTGGAATGTGGTATGATGTACAAAAATTGTACAAACTGTTTTCACATTGTCTGCTGTGCTTGAATCGAAGGCACTTTTTATTAGTTTATTTATTATCATCATCATTATTATAATTTTATTTATTTATTATTTTTACCATGAAAAAAACAGATCTAGATTGCGGATCTTTCCATAAATACCCCTGGGAAGAAATGTCTGTGTATTGATATAAGTCTTATATTCATGTATACATGTGCTTGTATGCAATTCACAACTATGTGTGTGTGTGTGTGCGCGCGCGTGCGTGGGAACCACAACCAGAACTGAAACACTTGAGTAAGCAAACAGAGGTCCACTCCTTTGTAACACCTTAGTGATATGTCCCAGGGATCCAAATATCCGTAGGGTAGAGAAATTCAAAAAGGACCTGGATGGATTTCTCTGTACATTACCGAACCAACCAAATTCTGCCCCTATCACTACCCCCTGGTCGAGAGCAATAGCATCGTCGCCCAGCTGTCTCTGACAAAGGCAGACGGAATTTACTAGTGGCGGCGCATTAACATGGCCACGGGCAGCAGTCTATCTACTGCCTGAACTATAATCCACGCGAAACCATAGATGTGCGTGTGTGATTCACCCATGTCTTGGATCACGTGTTGAACTCGTGATCGACAGCTATTTCCCTCCAGGAAGAGAGCTCAGAGCTCATATATGACCGATCTATGGGTAATGCTGTGACCTTACCACGCCCACGAGAGTTGGAGTAACGACTCGAAACGCAGCGATACTGAAATTATTTCAGCCCTGGGCGGGATTCTAACCCGGACCTCCATAGTGGCAGCCGAGAACTCTACCAACTGCGCCACGAGTTGTGTGTGTGTGTGTGTGTGTGTGTGTGTGTTTTGAAAGAGAGAGAGACAGAGCGTGTTCATCTAAGTATGACATTCAGGATGATGATTAAGATCGAGTGGTCCCATAGTTCTTCGTCCATCGGTCAAACTTTGCCTTGGATTCGC
>NC_134805.1:18961245-18965081 GCF_046742065.1 Oratosquilla oratoria
CGCGCGCGTGTGCATTTATATATGTGTGCGTATATGTATAAATGGTGAGTGCCCTAACAACACGACCATTGATTCTCTTGGAAACTGTGTACGTCCTTGGTAGTGACCACGGTCGAATTTTGGGTCAAGTGTCTAAAGCAAGAAAATGTTGCGAACAGAAGGTTACAAAAAACTATTAATCGTTTCTTTGTCAACTTTATCATATCTGGATTGAATAAAAGCTTCCTTGTGCAATTTATCCTGTGGGTTGTGTGTGTGTTAGAGTTGTCACCACTGAAACACACATACACACGCGCGCGCACACACACAATTCACTAGTATACTGTGATGTCACCACAACTAAAAGATTTGGATAGCAGTTGGTTGGTCAAACGCTTCCTACATACTAGAATAGTATGATGTTCCAGTCCTATATACACTTTGCTGACAAGATACAGGCTTCGTGGTTTTATGGTCTGGATTCTACTTTTAGTCGCGGCAGCTACTCTAGTTATTCATGTGTGTGCGTGTGTGGGTGTGTGTGTGTGTGTACGCGCGTGTGTATGTTCACCATACCTAACGTCGTGTATCTGTGTGTGTGTATATATATGTGTTCATGTAGGTGTATGTGTGTATATGTGTGTGATGCGCTCATGTTTAGATAAGTATAGATGTAGATCAGTATATCAGTATATAAAGTCTTGTATACATGAAACCGTGTCTAAGGGCTAAAAGAAACACTCAGACGACTAAACGGCAATCTTACAACAATCTTGCATATTATTACTCCACTGGGTGGGAGTGATTTTATGCCTTTCCCTTTTTGGCTACCTCCCTTGAAAGGGGTACAAAGCCTTGGTATATGTATGTATTACTCCAGTAAAAAAATGGTATGGTAGTTGAGGTATGTCAAGCCTCCCCGAATTGAGGAGTGAGGCTCTCACAGGCTGAATGAAATATTCTGGTGTTGACAGAGATGATTATGTAAAATCGAACGACAATGGATTGCGGTATTCGCCGGATTTCGTAATTCTGTCTGGACGGTGTAAAGACGAGGCTACTAGCTCGCCTCATGAAACATGAGGATTAGGACCTCTCTATCCCTTACTCTCCCACCCTCTCTCTCTCTCTCGCCCTCCCTCCACCCTCTCCCGCCAAAATGGAGAATGGAAAGGATCTTGATATGATTATCACCCAAGTGATGTATATCTGCGTCAGAGAAAGCAAATGGGATTCTGGTATTGGCGGGGATAACTTTCGACTTCAAAAATCCATCTAACGTCGACTAACTATATAGAATAGTGGTGAGTCCACATTTAGAATATGGTGTATCTGTATGGTCCTCAATTTTCAGTATATTGATAGATTACAGTGCAGTGATGTTCTACTAAACTCATGCCGAATATAAGAAGTAAAGCTAAAAAAAAAAAAAAATAAAGAAAAATGTAGCTCTGTGGGACTTTATTACAAGCCCTTAATATATCAAAGGGACTTGCAAGCATGGAAATTTGATGTATTTTTCTACACTGAACAGGGACCAAAGGTGAGGTAATGGCCTCAAGCTGCCAATATGTAGATAGTAGGTATATATAAAGATAGTATTAGCTTTGACCGAGGCCCTGTACGAGTATGCTAGTAGTTCCCGAGGAAGTAATAGTCATTGGTTTCAACACTATATATAGAGATATATATATATATATATATATATATATATATATATATACTACCTGTTTTGTATTCTTACTGCCGCCAGTCGATTTTTATTCAGCTGGGGTAAACGCCTTTCTGCAATATATTTTCTTAATCTAATCTTCAGTTTATTTTTATTTTTATTAGGTTTTCTGTCTATTTACTGTACGTAGATGAGCCAAAGAAGCACAGAAGCCTCGTTGGGAGCAGAAATGTTTTCTATTGGCAAAGTTTATCATTGTAACTAATCTCCGGCCAAAGAAGAATGCTGATAATTTTTAACTTCTCTCCCTTGTTTTCATAAAAAGTCTCATTATCACCTCTGCGTCTTTTCGTTGCGCTATTTCTCGCCTCCGAAGGTCAGAAGCGGATTTTTAGGGACGAAGCACGAAATAATATACTCTTTATCTCCCTGTCTATCTTCGTATATGGTGTTGGCTGCTGGCTGTCGACAGCTTGGGGACTTTAGCGACACGTGTACTGACCGAAGATATACATATAGATACATACATATGTACACACACACATTTATTTATATATATATATATATATATATAATATATATAATATATATATATATATATATATATATATATAGAATCGCCAATGACGGCGTTGTCAATCAAATCATCCCGACAGACCGTTCCCGACTCGAACCGAGACTTGCGAAGATGCATAGCGGACGCTGTACCAACTGAGCTACCGGTACCTCAGTTGGTAGAGCGTCGGCTATGCATCTTTCCAAGTCTCGGTTCGAGTCCGAGGACGATTGTCGGGATTATTATTATTATTATTATTATTATTATTATTAATATTATTATTATATATATATATATATATAGATATATATATATAGATATATATAGATATATATATATATATATAAAATTGGGCACGTGGAGAGAATGGATGAAGAGATAATTGCAATGAAAAGATGGAACTGGTGTCCAGAAGGTAGCAGATCTAAAGGTAGACCGAAGAAAAGATGAAGTTAAAGAAATCTTAGAGGCAAATAGAAAATCTTTGTGAGGACAATCTGGAGAAGTGTGCTGGCCCAACTGACAGACTGAAAGCCTACCTAAATAGAATCACCAATGAAGACGATGTCAATCACATAATTTCCTATAGCAGTCCCCGGAGTCGAACCTAGGGCTTGTACAATAGGCAGTCTATGCGTCTACCAACCACGCCACTGCGAATATATAATTCATCAACCTCGGGGTTAATCTATACCCGCAGGATTTGAGTCGACTGCTAACTGCCGTCCTATTATCAATTTTACGAAGAACCATAGGTATTGGTGAAACAGGTACGTATCCTTCATGGATTTTCGTCGTTGTAATAATTGAATAGATTCGCCAATTAGCAGTCGACTCAAATCCTGCGGGTATAAATTAACTTGGAGGTTCTAGACTTTATAACCTCAGTAGCGTGGTTGGTAGAAGCATAGACTTGCTAATGTACAAGACATAGGTTCGAGTACGGGGACAACAGTCGGAACTTATGTGATCGAGATCATCGTCACTGGCGATTCTATTCAGGTATTACAACGACGAAAGTCCATTAAGGATACGTACCTGCTTCACCACTACCTATGGGTGGGCTAGTTCTTCGTAAAGTTGAGATTAGGACGGCAGTTAGCAGTCGACACAAATCCTGCGTGTATAGATTAACCCCGAGATTGAAGTTATGAATATCCTTAGTAGCGTGGTTGGCAGAAAGCAAAGACTTGCTAACATACAAGCTCTGGGTTCGAGTCCGGGGCCAGCTGTAGGAAATTAAGATATATATATATATATATATATATATATATATATATATATATATATATATATATATATATATATCAACAAGAACCCACTGTGTTGGATAAGAAGAAATTAAATAGATATCCATATATTTCGATCACGGACTGTGAATCCTCTTCAGTAAAATTTACGAGTTTTGTTACATTACTTTGTAGTTATATATATATATATATATATATATATATTATAGTATATATATATATATATATATATATATATATATATAGATCCATTCTCACTTCTATCTATCCTTCCTGCTATTCTCATGAAGCTCTTTTACCACCTCTTATCACTCCTCTTCAGCGTGTTATTGTCCCCAAGATTACAAAATCTGGTGGTGTGGTGCCGTCGACGACATAC
>NC_134805.1:18965581-18968081 GCF_046742065.1 Oratosquilla oratoria
AGAAACAGTGACCCTTGGCGACTGTGACCTGATGTCGCCCGACCATCGTAAGATAATTGAACAATGACCTTCCGCTCTCCTTGGCGACTGTGACCAATGTCGCCCGACTCATTCGTAAGATTAATTGACAATGACCTTGGCCGCTCCCCACGGGTAATTGTCGCTACGCTTATTTCAAACTGTCCTTGTCCCCTTTACGAAAGTATCATGTATGATAATGTCTATCTATTCCTATCACTATGTACTTGTTAGCACTGAAGAATGTAATAGTAAATAGCGAAAGCGCTCTGCTTCGTTAGTTTCTTTTTCCAAGTGTCTACTTTGTCATAAGTGAACACATATGTACTACGTACCCGTGTTCTTATTAGCATATATATATATAGCCTATATATACTATATATATATATATATATGTGTGTGAGTGTGTGTGTGTGTGTGTGTGTGTGTGGGGGTGTGTGTGTGTGTATTATATATATAAAATATATAATATATAGTTATATTATTTATATATCATCATAATATATATTATAGTATATATATGCAAAACAAATCACTAAACACACGTTACAACAATACTTGCAGAAACCACTTGGAAAATAAAAGAAATGAATATCGAACGTTTTCATCAATTCAAGACATCATCAGGGTACATCATGATAGGAGTATGAATGGTAAGAATAGAAAGATACGATTGAGAACAAGTCACTTTATTCCTGAGCGGTTTCGCCTTTGAAGGCTTCTTCATTACCTCTGAAGAAGCCTCAAAGGCGAAACCGGTCAGAATAAAGTCTCTTGTTCTCATCGTGTCTTTCCATTCTTGCCATTCATATATATATATATATATATATATATATAGATATATATATATATATATATATGTTGTGTATATGTATATTGTGTGTGTGTGTGTGTGTGTGTGTGTGTGTGTGTGTGTGTGTGTGTGTGTGTGTGTGTGTGTGTGTGTGTGTGTATACATATATATATATATGGAAAGAAACAGAAATTCCCAGGCGCTTTCGTGTCATTTATATCTTCAGGGGAAGACAGATGAAAATAAAAGTACAATAAATACATAAGACAAGACACTAAACACTTGGAAAGAACTGGCAATGCTTAAAAGGTCACAAATGAAAAAATAATCAATCTCAAAGAATAACACAAATCAACAAATTACTTTTGGTCATTCATAACTTGATTACAAATTTTGTTCATGATAAATTTATCTAATTCACATATGCCACTACTGATATTATGATTAGAGCCTTCAGAATATCTTATAATGTTACTTTCTATAATGTTTCTATTGACAAATGAATTACAAGAAAAAGCACACAAACCGAATAATCCTATATGACCAATCATTAGCTCTCTTAAATCTACATTGTATAATTTATCAAAATGGCTAGTGTCTTTACTTAGTCTGTTAGTTGGCACAATTTCTAATTCATACATAAAAGATAATTTACACTTAGTTCAAAAACCTAATAGTTTAAGCACTGATTATAATTTCAGCCTCCGTCATTTCTCACTCCTGTAGCCTACGGCGTATCTCTTTCCCTTCCCCACCATTTCTCTCTCTCTCTCTCTCTCTCTCTCTCTCTCTCTCTCTCTCTCTCTCTCTCTCTCCTCTCTCTCTCTCTCTCTCTCTGTCTTTCTCTCTCTCTCCTCTCTCTCTCTCTCTCTCTCTCTCTCTCTCTCTCTCTCTCTCTCTCTCTCTCTCTCTCTCTCTCTCTCTCTCTCTCTCTCTCTCTCTCTCTCTCTCTCTCTCTCTCTCTCTCTCTCTCTCTCTCTCTCTCTCTCTCTCTCTCTCTCTCTCTCTCTCTCTCTCTCTCTCTCTCTCTCTCTCTCTCTCTCTCTCTCTCTCTCTCTCTCTCTCTCTCTCTCTCTCTCTCTCTCTCTCTCTCTCTCTCTCTCTCTCTCTCTCTCTCTCTCTCTCTCTCTCTCTCTCTCTCTCTCTCTCTCTCTCTCTCTCTCTCTCTCTCTCTCTCTCTCTCTCTCTCTCTCTCTCTCTCTCTCTCTCTCTCTCACTCTCTCTCTCTCTCTCACTCTCTCTCTCTCTCTCTCTCTCTCTCTCTCTCTCTCTCTCTCTCTCTCTCTCTCTCTCTCTCTCTCTCTCTCTCTCTCTCTCTCTCCTCTCTCTCTCTCTCTCTCTCTCTCTCTCTCTCTCTCTCTCTCTCTCTCTCTCTCTCTCTCTCTCTCTCATTCTCTCTCTCTCTCTCTCCTCTCTCTCTCTCTCTCTCCTCCTCTCTCTCTCTCTCTCTCTCTCTCTCTCTCCACCGGGACTTCACTACATAGACTCCCGAAAAAAAAAAAACGACTCCTTGGGTTACTCACCAGGTGAAGGAGCAGGTTGGCAAGGGATGGGCCAATAGACGACAGAGGAGTATTGCTCTCTATCGGGAATCAGAGCGAAGATGGGGAGGTTGCCTTGCCCCTCGGTGGGAGCACGTTCGGACCAGGTCTTGTTCCTTTGCCGATCTTTATCCCAGATGACGCCCTG
>NC_134805.1:18970581-18973081 GCF_046742065.1 Oratosquilla oratoria
ACTTCAACTTGTCTCAAATAGTTTCGTTGTTTTGTGTCAAAATGATTAGCGTGATTTACTAACGATAGTTTTCTGTGCAGCTGTACATTTACTATGAATTGAATGTATATCATCATACGAACACCATAGAAATTGTCAGTCAAATTGACGCACTTGTTATTTGCTTATAGTATGTTTGCGCGATTGATTGGTTACATTAGTATATAGATGGTTGCAGGACCGTTGAAGTTTGTATTATCCGAATTATTAGTTTGTGCAATTTTTTAAGTGCAGAATTGTAAAGAGCAATGCAACAACAGTCTTGTCTGTATACAAGTGTCGAGTTTAGCTCATAGTTGTCTACTTGACTAACTAGTGATTGGTTGTGAAAGTTTGGATTATTGCACCATTACAGACAGTGGTAATTAGTTTGGTGTATACAGTTTTCTAACTTCAAAATGTTTTCATGTGTATGTTGTGTAATATAATTCGAATCTAGCAGTTTTTTGTTCAGTGTATTAGCTTTTGGCAAGCTGTCTAGGTTTTTTCCATTTTCCAGAGTGGCAACACTGGTCCAGTGTACTACTAGTAATGGAGGTGTTAAGGTTGTGTTACTACGTCTTTCACGCGTGGCTGCATTTAGAAGTGGATTGTATTTGTTTACATAGGTTCTTGCTGATTTTGTGTATTCAATTTGCCGAATAAGTGTGGTGTTGTGAACTGCAACGGTAGTTATAACAAGGATAACAGGTGCCGAGTGTTTCGACTGCCAAAAGACCGTTATGAAAGACAATTATTTCAAGATCGGAAGAAAGGTTAGTGTGTCTGTTCATAACAGAAAATTTTAGTGAGTGCAGACTGTCTGTGATTGTCGAAAACACGCCCACGTTGTGTAGCCCACTAATCTGCCGTGCATTCAAGAAGGGTATTAGTGTATCACTGGGTAAGACATTTCATCGTATGGTCAGTTTGCCGAAGCTGTGCGCTTAGCAATTAAGTATGACATCCCGTTTAACAAAAATATTGAGATTATTGTCACTCTTCTTCAGACCCACACGTCAGCCTGTGTAAACACTGAGAATGAGAAGAAGCTGGTATTTTTGACACGTCAGTTGGAACTTTTATCACAGAAACAGTTTTCCATGAATGATTATTGTTTTGCTCTTGAATTATACCCCAAGTGTAGTTATGAAGAGCTCAGAGACTTCTTGGTGCTGCCAAGGAAACGCAAGCTGCAGTACATCACTTCATCTATTGACAAGGATCAGGTGATGAGGGAAACATTTGCCAAAGTAAAGACACTGCAGCAGAAGAATGTATTTCTCTTGATAGATGAAGTACAGATTCGGCCAACTGTTGCATTTTCTGGTGGGGTGCTGAGGGGCATGGCAGTACTTGTGGTAAGTCTATATAACACTGCTCCTTATATTGATATGCTAAAAATGTCCTTTATTAATCAGATCGCATATCAGATAGCAATTTCCCAATATCTAAAATCTACAAAAAAAAATCTACTTAAATCAAATAAATCTGATTTAAATAAAAAAAAAATATATTTTCTTATATTTCTTAAAAAGATAAAAAAAAAAAAAAAAATCGCCAACCCTGGTGTCCACTAACCTCGTACAATGATACCTGTTAAGTCTGGCTAAAATGGCATTTCAAGGCATAACAGTGCCTAAAAAACAGTTTCTTATTTCACTATCAAAGTTTATATTAGCTTGTACTGCATTGAATAAGTAAATAGTTGATATATTTGTCCTATATATAATGTTAGGTTTCCAGTTTTGATATATTTGTCCAATATAAAATAATAGGTTACAAAAAAAAAAAAAAAAAAAAAAAAAAAAAACAATGGCCTCCACTAGTGAAGCCAGGAATCTGGGTGCGCACGTCCTGTGTGATAGTAGTCCTTGATATATATATATACATATATATATATATATATATATATATATATATATATATATATGTTAAAGTGAACAGCAAACTTGTTATGACAGAGCTTCTTGTCGTATTTTTCTCTCTTAGAATAGTATTACCTTCTATAGGCAGTATCCTTCATAGTTCTACGTATGTCATCCTGTGGAGTAGCAGACATGATTTTTAAATAGCCAGAACGCGTTTTCACACTTCTTTGTGCTTCCTCTGTGGCAGATAAGAATCTGAAGGCTAATCTGTTGAGTGGGGATTTTGGCAGGTTGTCATTGGTTGGCGTCGCCAGAGTTCCCTGATGTCCTATTGGTTAGCGGGTGGCTTATGTCGGTGTTCATTGTCTCATTTTAATGGGAAATGATCTAACACTTGGTAGGTTTTTATGTCCTCGAGCTGGGTATTCATTCCCGGGGATAGCTCTTTAATGTATAAAGTCTCTAGGATGAGTAATCGTCGTGGGTCTTCATTGTAATCTAAAATTACCGTCTTCTGTATCAGTTCTTCGCTCCTTAACCTCGCTTGATGGACTTCGTTTAGGTGAGAGCCTCATGGTGGTCATGACTGTGAAACCCATTCCACTACCTAT
>NC_134805.1:18978081-18993081 GCF_046742065.1 Oratosquilla oratoria
AGTAAAAGATGAGAATGAAGAATTAAAGAGGAATGATAAAGGAAATAAAGAGTCCATATCAAAAGAATCACAGGGTTGGAGAAAAGTCAAAGAGAAAAACAAAGTTATATTTAGAGATATAGTGAAACAACAGATGAAAGAATAAACTAAGGACACAGTTATTAAAATGATGAGGGAAAAGGAGAATATAGTAAGAGACTTAGCGGACAAAAAGAAATGTATAATTATATCAGGGGTGGAAGAGAAGTATAATCTAAATAGAACAACAAGACTAAAAGAGGAAAAGGAAAAGGTAAACAACATATTAGAAGTAGTTCAAGAGGATAGATAAGAAAGAGGGAAAGAAATTAAAATATATATATATAGATTAGGGAAATATGATACAGATAAGACCAGAACAATTAAGATCAAATTCAGGTCACAAATGACAGTAGAGAATATCTTAGCAAAAACAGGGAAACTAGCAGACAGTGAACAAATAAACAGGTATGGATAAAAAGAGAAATGAATAAAGAGGAAAGAGAGGAGGAGAAAACAGAAAGACTAGAAGCTAAGAAAAAAAAACGAGATAAGAATAGAGTAAAAAAAAAGAGAAATACTTTTGGAGGGTAGTGAATATGAAAGTGAGGAAATGGTTCATAGCAGAGACAGAAGGGAAACAGAAAACACAATGGAAGTAGCCGAAAGTTAAAAGTGTCTTACACAAATATAGATGAATTAATAATAGGACTGAATGAACTGAATGATTATCTGAAGTAAAAGAATAGGACATAATGGGAATTGGAGAGACAAAATCAAAAGGTCCACTACCACCCAACAGTGAAGGACATGGTGCATATGATTATTGGATTAGAAGCAGAGAGGTAAAACAAGGGGGTGGAGTTATGATCCTGACTAAGAAGGATCTAAATGTGAGGAGTGTCACATATGGAAAGAGTAGAGTAGAGATGATTACGATGGAAGTGGAGGACAAGGATGGGAAGAGCAGGAAGTTTGTAGTAACTTATGTGCCTCTTAAAACGACTTCGTGGGAAGAAAAAGAACACAAAATATGTTAGAAGACACAAGAATAACACTAAATAAGATAATAGAAGATGGAGGAAGAATAGTTATAATGGGTGACTTTAATTGTAAAGAAATCTGCTGGGGAGAGATGACAGTGAAGTGTGGAGACGATCTATGGGGAAATGTACTACTTTAAATGATTATAGAACATACAATGACGCAATGGATTCAAGAGAATACAAGGTATAGACATGAGGAAGAACCATCGAGACTAGACCTAATAATCACTTCAGAACCCGAAATAGTGAACAAGATTGAATATAAGACACCAATAAATAAAAGTGACCACATATTGGTTGAACTGGAACTAAACGAGGAAAAATACATGAAAAAATGAACAATATAGAAAGGGAAGATAGATGTACTCGTATGAAAAAAAAATAAAGTAAGAGAATTCTTTCGAAAACCTGACTGGGAAAAATACACAAGGAGGAAACAGCAGTAGAAGAGAAATGGAATATTTTGACAAAAATTTATAAAGAAGGAGTGGAAAAGTATGTCCCAAGACAAAAACAAGAAAAATAATATGTAAAGTAATGGTATAACAGAAGATATAAGGACTTAAAAGACAAAAGAGAGAAAGCTTGGATGAAATGGAAAAAAGACAAAAGAACTGAAAAATTGAAAATATATACTAATTATACAAATGAATATGTACAAGTGTGCAGAGAAGAAAAGGTAAGATACGAAAAAGATGTCATAGAAAAATGTAAAAATCAACCAAAACTATTTTACAGATTTGCAAACAACAAACTGAAAAACAAACAAGATTTAGAGAAACTACGACAAGGAGTTGAATACACAGAGGAAATAGAAATGGCAGAAATTATGAATAAGCATTTTAAATCGGTGTTTACAAGGGAGAACATGCAACCTAGAGATATCGAATGGGAGGAACAGTTCCCCCTATGAAAGAGATAGAAGTATCAAGGAATGAAATAATGAGACACTTGAGTAATCTCGATGTCAGAATATTGCATGAACTAGATGAAATGACAAACTGGATTTTGAGAGAATGCAGGAATGAACTAACTGATCAAATACATAGTCTAATAAACAGCTCATTGAAAGAAGGAAAAGTTCCAGAAAATTGGAAAAGAGCAAATATAGTACCAATATATAAAGGGAGAAACAAGGAAGACCCTATTAACTATAGACCGGTCTCCCTTACAAGTACAATGGGTAAAATTTGTGAAAGAATTATCAAAATTAGATAGCTAAGGCATTTGGAAAAAACAACGTACTAAATCCAAGGCAATTTGGATTTAGATAAGGGCGATCATGCGTCACAAACTTAATGTGTTTCTATTCAAGACTAATAGATGTAACACAAGAAAGAGATGGATGGGCTGATTGTGCATTTCTTGACCTGAAAAAAAAAACTTTTGATAAGGTGCGACATAAGAAGTTGCTAAAGAAATTGGAAACTGCAGGAGGAATACAGGACAAACTGCTGAAGTGGATGGAAGGTTTCTTACATGAAAAAAAAAATGAGAGTACTGATAAAAGACAAATACTCTAATTGGGATGAAGTGATAAGTGGTGTTCCATAAGGAACAGTTCTGGCCCCATTAATGTTTACCACATATAATAATGATATGGATAAAGGAATTGAAAGTTATATGAGCTTCTTTGCGGATGATGCAAAATTGTTGAAAAAAAATGAACACTGAAGAAGATTAAGAGTCGCTACAGAGTCATCTCGATAAAGTATGGGAATAGAGTAGGAAGTGGGAGATGGAATTCAATATCAAGAAGTGTAGTATAACGAAATTTGGAAGAAGCCAAAAAGAATAGCGGGATCATATAATTTGGGAGAAGAAGGAATAAAAAAGTAGAAAATGAGAAGGACCTGGCAGTCATTATTATGAATATGTCCCCAGAGAAACATATGAGCAAACATTTTGGAGAAACTTAGAATTTAATAACAACAATCAAAATGGCATTTACATACCTGGACGAAGAAATGGTGAACAAAATACTAGTCGCTTTGATAAGACCAAGATTGGAATATGCAGCGACGACGTGGTCACCATGTACAAAAAAATGTATAACAAAACTTGAAAGAATACAAAGAGCAATTACAAAATTGGCACCAACACTCTCAAAACTATCATATGAAGAGAGACTAGCAAAACTTGAGCTACAGACATTACAGCAAAGAAGAGAGAGAGGAGATTTGATAGCTATTTATAGAGTCATGAAAGGCATAGAAACTATTGATAGAGAGAATCTAATAAAATGGAATAGTAGAAATACAAGAGAAACGGAAAGAAAATCAAGAAAGACAGCTATAGAGGAGATCTGAAAAAGAACAGCTTTGCCCACAGAGTAATAGACAGTTGGAATAAGTTAGATGAGAAAGTGGTGTGTGCAAAAACAATACATGAATTTAAAAACAGTCTAGATAAAATAAGATATGAAGACGTGACACCATGAGCATAGCTCCCCTTCCCGTAAAATACAACTAGGGAAAACTAGGTAAATACACACACACACAAACACACACACACACACACACACACACACACACACACACACACACACACACACACACACACACACACATTTTCATTGAATGGATGGCGAGAATTGGTGTTCCGAGGAAAAAGGAAAATCTACGTGGATCTCAACGTCCAGGAAGTGCCTTTTTGTATTTATAGGAAAGGGGAGTGCTCGTGGAATAGTGGGGAAGTGATAGAGAAGGAGAAAGGAAGGGATATTGAGGAAAATGGAAGGAAATGAGGAAGAGAGAGACATGGTCCAGGAGGCCAGGAGATTTGTAAACAAAAGGCGAACGGAAGACGATGACTTTGGAGAGGACGGGATCAACAAAAATGTAAAGATTAGAAGTATAGTTAAGAGCAACACAGTGGAAGGTGATGATAATTGTTTCTAGGGATTTAAAGAGGGTGGGGGGAATACCAACCTCCCCCGATTGACAAGACTAGAGGAGAAACTTGATAAGATGATCGAACATTGGAAGATGGGTTCGGTAACGTAACCAACATTGCGCAAGGGGTTGAAAAATTGGAAGAACTAGAGAAGGCGAACAAAAATTCAACTAATGAAATAGAAGAATTAAAAAGACAGTTAAAAGAAGTAAAAGAGGAGAATGAAGAATTAAAAAGGAACAATGAAGACAATAAAGGGGCCATAGCAAAAGAAGCACAGGGTTGGAGAAAAATCCAGGAAAATAGTAAAGTTGCATTTACTGATATAATCAAACAGCAAATGAAAGAACAAACTAAAGACTCAGTTATCAAAGTAATGAGACAGAAGGGGAATATAGTAAGAAATGTATAGTTATATTAGGAATGGAAGAGAAACATAACCTAGTTATAACTTCAGGAATCAGTGAGGAAAAAGAAAAAGTAAGCAGTTTACTAAAATTAGTTCAGGAGGATGAACCTGATGTAATGAAACAAATTGAAGAGATGTTTAGGCTCGGAAATATATAGTACAGATAAGACCAGACCAATTAAGATTAAATTCAGGTCACAAACAACAGCAGAGAATATCTTAGCAAAAACAGGGAAACTAGCAAACAGTGAACAATATAAAAAGTTATGGATAAAAAGAGAAATGAATAAAGAGGAAAGAAAGGAAGAAAAAATGAAAAGGAAAGAAGCTAAAGAAAAAAACGAGACCAGAATGGAGTCAGAAAAACAAGAATTCTACTGGAGAGTAGTGAATATGAAATTGAGGAAATGGACCATAACAGAGAGAAACAAAAAAGAAACAGAGAATACAATGGAAATAACAGAAAGTTAAGAGTGTCCTACACAAATATAGATGGATTGATAACAGGACTGAATGAACTGAACGAGTATCTGAAGGAAAAAGAACCGGACATAATGGGAATTGTAGAGACAAAATTAAAAGGTCCACTACCACCCAACAGCATAGGACACAATGCATATAATTATTGGATTAGAAACAGAGTGATAAAACAAGGGGGTGGAGTTATGTTCCTGACTAAGAAGGATATCAACGTGAACAGTGTCACATATGGAAAGAGTAGAGTAGAGATGATTATGATAGAAGTAGAAGACAGAGATAAGAAGAGCAGAAAGTTTGTAATAAACTACGTGCCCCCAAAAACAGCCTCGTGGGAAGAAAGTGAACATAAAAGTATGTTAGAGGACACAAGAATAACATTAAACAGGATAATAGAAGATAGAGGAAGAATAGTTATGATGGGCAACTTTAATTGCAAAGAAATCTGCTGGGAAGAGATGACCGTAAAGGGTGGAGAAGACTCATGGGGAAATGTACTACTTGAGATGATTATTAACCACACAATGACACAATGGATTCATGAGAACACTAGGTATAGAAATGAAGAAGAACCATCGAGACTAGACCTAATAATCACATCAGAACCTGAAATAGTGGAAAAGATAGAATACAAGGCACCAATAAGTAAAAGTGACCACATATTGATTGAACTAGAACTAAATGAGAAAAAATACATGAAAGAAATGAACAATATAGAAAAGGAAGATTGATGTATGAAAAATAAAATTTTAATCAAATAAGAGAATTCTTTCAAAATGAAAACTGGGAAAGAATACACAAAAAAGATACAACAGTAGAAGAGAAAAGGAATATTTTGACAAAAAATTATAAAAAAAGGAGTGGAAAAGTATGTCCCAAGACAAAAACAAGAAAAAGAATATGTAAAGTGCTGGTACAACAAAGGTTGTAGGGAGTTAAAAGACAAAAGAGACAAAGCTTGGACTAAATTGAGGAAAGACAAAAGACCTGAAAAATGGAAAATATATACTTGTTATGGAAGTGAATATGTACAAACGTGCAGAGAGGAATCGAGAAAATATGAAAAAGATGTCATAGAAAAATGTAAAGATCAACCAAAACTATTTTACAGATTTGTAAACAATAAACTGAAAAACAAACAAGAATTGGAGAAATTAGGACAAGGTGGAGTTGAATACACAGAGGAAATAGAAATGACGGAAATTATGAACAAGCATTTTAAATCAGTGTTTACAAGGGAGAACATACAACCAGAATAGATCGAAAAGAAAGAGAAAATCCCCCCTATGAAAGAAATAGAAGTAACAAAGAATGAAATAATGAAACACTTGAGTAATCTTGATGTTAGAAAATCGCATGGACCAGATGAAATAGCAAACTGGATTTTGAAAGAATGCAGAAATGAACCGGCAGACAAAATACATAGCATAATAGATAGTTCCTTGAAAGAAGGAGAAGTTCCAGAAGATTGGAAAAAAGCAAATATAGTACCTATATATAAAGGAGGTAATAAAGAAGACCCTACCAACTATAGACCAGTCTCTCTAACAAGTACAATAGCAAAAATCTGTGAAAGAATTATCAAAAGTAAATGGGTAAGGTATTTAGAAGAAAAAAAAACAGCGTGCTAAATCCAAGGCAATTTAGATTCAGACAAGGACGATCATGCGTCACTAATTTAATATGTTTCTATTCAAGGCTAATAGATATAATACAAGAAAGAGATGGATGGGCTGAATGTGCATTTCTAGACCTAAAAAAAGCTTTTGACAAAGTACTACATAAGAAGTTGCTTAAGAAATTAGAAACTGAAGGAGGAATACAGGGCAAACTGCTTAAATGGATGGAAGACTTTTTGCAAGAAAAAAAATGAGAGTAGTGATAAGAGACAAACACTCAAAATGGGATGACGTAATAAGCGGTGTTCCACAAGGAACAGTTCTGGCCCCAATAATGTTTGCTATATATATTAATGATATGGATGAAGAAATTGAAAGCTATATGAGCTTCTTTGCGGATGATGCAAAACTATTAAAAAAAGTGAACACGGAAGAAGATTGTGAGTCACTACAGAGTGATCTGAATAAAGTATGGTAATGGAGTAGAAAGTGGGAGATGGAATTCAACACTAAAAAGTGTAGTATAATGGAATTTGGAAAAAGCAAAAACAGAATAACGGGATCATATAAATTGGGAGAAGAAGGAATAAAAAAGTAGAAAATGAGAAGGCCCTGGGAGTCATTGTTATGAATAATATGTCACCTGATAAACATATAAATAAGATTTTTGGAGAAACTTATCATTTAATAAGAACAATCAAAGTGGCATTTATATACCTGGATGAAGAAACAGTGAAGAAAATTCTAATCACTCTGATAAGACCAAGATTGGAATATGCAACAACGATGTGGTCACCAAGTGCAAAAAAATGTATAAAAACTTGAAAGAATACAAAGAGCAATTACAAAATTGGCACCAACACTCTCAAAACTATCATATGAAGAGAGACTAGCAAAACTTGAACTACAGACACTAGAGCAAAGAAGAGAGAGAGGAGATTTGATAGCTATTTACAGAATTATGAAAGGTATAGAAACTATTGATAGAGAGAATCTGATAAAATGGGATGATAGAAATACAAGAGGGCACGGAAAGAAAATCAAGAAAGACAGCTATAGAAGAGATCTGAAAAAGAACAGCTTTCCTCACAGAGTAATAGACAGTTGGAACAAGCTAGATGAGAAAGTGGTGTGTGCAAAAACAATACATGAATTTAAAGATAGTTAGATAAAATGAGATATGAAGACGGGACACCACGAGCAAAGCTCCCCTTCCCGTAAAATACAACTAGGTAAATACAACTAGGTAAATACACACACACACATACACACACACACACACACACACACACACACAAAGACACACACACCTAGAGGTCAAAAAAGTAAACTCCGATAAATACCTTAGAGTGATGATCAGCAAAGACATGACACCGGAGAAGCATATCAATAAAATAGTTGGAGAAACTTACAATTTTTTTAGGTCAATAAAAGTGGCATTTGTCTATTTGGACAAGGAAATGATAAAGAAAAATTAACTACACAATTAAGACCAAAACTCGAGTACGCAGCAACACTATGGACACCCAGTACCAAAAAGAATATAAAAGAAAATAGAAAGAATACAAAGAACAACAACAACACAAGCATCAACTCTTTCCATTTTTTTTTTTTTTTTTTTTTTTTTTTTTTTTTTTTTAATTGGGTGTCCATAGTGTTTATGGACACCCAGTACCAAAAGGAATATAAAAAAAAAACTAGAAAGAATACAAAGAGCAACAACAAAACTGGCACAAACTCTTTCCAAAATGACATATGAACAAAGACTGTCTAAATTAGAATGACCAGCTCTAGAACATAGAAGAGAACGAGGAGACCTACCAACTATCTATAGAATTATGAAAGGAGTGGAAATCTTATATAAGAATGATTTATTGAAATGGGACAGTGGAAAAACAAGAAGACACGAAAAGAAACTCAAAAAAGATAATTACAGAAGAGATCTGAAAAAATAGCTTTCCACACAGAGTGATAGATACTTGGAACAAATTAGACAAAGAAACAATATGTGCAAACACTATTCAAGATTTTAAGAAAAAACTTGATGCTGAAAGATACAAAGACGGGTCACCACGAGCAAAGCTCCCTTCCCGTATAATACAACTAGGCAAATACAACTAGATAAATAAATACACCTAGGGCTGAAATGATTTCAGTATTGCTGCGCTGGGAGTCATTACTCCAACTCTCGTGGGCAGGGAGGTTAGTGTGTGTGTGTGCGTGTAAGGTCACTGCACTACCCATAGAATAGTTATATATGAGCTCTAAGTTCTCGTTCAGGAGAGAAATAACTGTCGATCACGAGTCCAGCACTTGATATATATATATATATACATATATATATATATATATATATATATATATATATATATATATACATATATATATACTTATATATATATACATATATATATACATATGTATATATGTATACATATATATATATACATATGTATATAAATGTACTATATATACATATACTGTATATACATATGTATATATATATACATATATATATATATATATATATGTATGTATATACCCATACATATATATATATATATTATATATATATATATATTATATTATATATATATACTGTATATGTGTATACATGTATATATATATATATATATATATATATATATATATATATATATGATTTGGATGATGGAGAACATAAACACAGGGGAAGGTTCGGAACCCTAAACACACTAACGTTTCGTTCGCGTAGAACTTCTTCAGAGAGTGTACGTAGAACTGCAATTGAAGTTTATGTACTAAACCTAATCACCTTTTCGGACACTTGGGAAAGGTCGTTTTTCTGGCGTGTTCTAGAATCAAAATACTAGTTTGTTTAGCTAAATTGATAAACCCTTCTCGATGGAGAGCAACAGGAGGTTATTTGGCAGGAATACCACAGAAGACGCAAGTTGGTTAGATGTGTACTACAACAAAAATTTCTACATGATTTCTTGGAAGAAAAGGTCCTTCCTAGATCGGCTCCGAAACAACTGGTTAGTGAGAACAACCCGTTCGGTAAGTGTGCTAAAGTATATTTAGAAGAAGCCTGTAAAGATTTGGACAACAAAATAGAAAAAATACGTGATAAAATGAAACTACCAATATGGAAACAGGTCCATAATAACGGAACAGCGATACTGGATATTTGGTCACCGGACATTTGCTCATCAGACATATGCCCACCGACTCATAAATGTACTTGTACTTCTGATTTATAAATTAGAAAAAGAAAAGACATCACAAAGTGAAAGAGTAGAGCGAAAATTAAACAATCTATGTGACAACATCGATTGGAATAAAATTGGAAGGTGTGAAATGATAACAAATCTTTCAGATATGAGATTATCGAATACTGAAATTCAAGCTCTATCGGTAGGTCTTAAATTCGACACTGGTATTAACACAAGGGGATTCACAGATTTTATTAAGAGAAACTATAAATGAGGTGACAGCGATATTGAAAAAGGATTCAAACAGGGGATTGTTACATGTTACCAAGCGCTAGCCATTAAAAACGAATGCGTCATCATCCCCAGAAGATTCAAGAAAGCTTTAATAAATCTAGGCTTAAACAAAGACATAATAATCACCAATGCAGATAAAGGAGGTGGTATCTTGATCTTATCAAAAGAGGATTATATTAGTAAAATGTTGGAGCTCTTAGATGACGACAATACTTATCACAAAAAGCATATAGGTTTCGCAACGAGTGAAGCAGATAAATTCAAAATACATGCCAGAAAAATTCTTAATAAAACTGAAAAAGGAAAGAAATTAATGGGACTTCTGGAGGAAGACCCCAATCCTCCCAGGATGCGCGGTATACCAAAAATTCACAAACCTAACGTTCCAATGCGACCCATAACTTCAGGGGTTGGCAGTGCACCCCACAGACTAGCGAAATGTCTAGCCAAACCGTTATCACAGGCAATGGGATCGATCAGCAATACACATTTGAAAAATTCTAACGATCTTTTGACAAGACTAAAGGATTTAGATTTCACGGGGAAAAAGTTAGTAAGCTATGATGTTAAGGCGTTATTTACAAATGTTTCCACTGACGGTGCGTTAGAAGCAGTAAAGAGAGTAATAAAATATATGAACGATACTGACCTACCCGTAAGAAAACAAGATTATATAGAATTGATAGATTTATGCGTAAATTTCGGTGCGTTTACTTTTAATGGTGACGAGTATGAACAACACAGAGGTCTCGCTATGGGAAATCCTTTAAGTGGAGTTATCAGAATCAATGGTAGGGGATCACACTGGTTTAGATATGTAGACGACGTCCTCGCAATCATCCCCGAAAACACCAATGTAAATAATAAAGTGAGAATCCTTAACGGGGTCAACAGCGACATTCAGTTCACCGTAGAGGAGGAACAAAACGGACAACTGCCCTTCCTAGATGCGTTAATACGAGTAGGAAAAACTGTAACTTTTTCAGCATACAGAAAGGAAACAAACAAAGAGGATTTAGTAAATTACTTCCCCGCACATGATGATAGGACAAAGAGTGGTATAGTAATAGGATTTTTTCTCAGGGCACTACCAATCTGTAGCAATGAATACCTAGAAGACGAATTTGATTATATTATGAAATCATTTGACAAACTTGAATATCCAAAGGGAATGTTGAGAACAAAAATAAAAGCAATAGATATTTATAATCGCGGAAATAAAGAGAGAAATGATAAAAATAATAATAGACAAATATTTAACAAAAACAGGTGATAATAATAAACAAACATTTAAGAAAACAGGTATAAACATAGCTAAAATAACTAACAAGAGAACAGGTGATTTGATAAAGACTTCCGAAAAGAGAACCAATTCCGAAAACAGTGTCGTATACAAAATCCCGTGCAATAGTTGCTCAATGACATATTTTGGCGAGTTATCAAGGGGATTAGAAAAAAAATATGAACATAAAAACGACATAAAAGCACATAGGATATCTAATTCTTTAGTGGTTCATGCGGAAAAATTCGATCATTTACCAAACTGGAGAGGAGCTGAAGTACTACATAAAGGTTTTGATGAATTCACTAGAAGAATTGTTGAATCAGCATATATTTCAACTAATAATTCATCGAACCATCGAGGAGGGTTTAACAATTTAGCTAAACAAACTAGTATTTCAATTCTAGAAAACGCCAGAAAAACGACCTTTCCCAAGTGTCCGAAAAGGTAATTAGGTTTGGTACATAAACTTCAATTGCAGTACCACGTACACTCTCTGAAGAAGCTCTACGCGAACGAAACGTTATAGTGTTTAGGGTTCCGAGCCTTCCCCTGTGTTTATGTTCTCCATCACCCAAATGATTTGTCTAAAATACTTATCCATATATACATACATACATATATATATATATATATATATATATATATATATATATATATATATACATATATATGTAAATATACATACCTATATATATATATATATGTACATATATACACATATATATGTAAATATGTATATATATATATATATACATATATATATATATACATATATATGTATGTAGAGACATTGGGACAAATTATGCGAAAGGTGGAAGGGGAAACACGGGACTTTATCTGAATATCGAGTTTATTCCTGACCGGTTTCGCTTACAATAGCTTCTTCTGAAGAAGTTGTTGTAAGCGAAACCGGTCAGGAATAAACTCGATATTCAGATAAAGACCCGTGTTTCCCCCTCCATCTTTCTCATAATATATATGTATATATACGTATATATATATATATATATATATATATATATATATATATATATATACGTATATATATATATATATATATATATATATATATATATATATATATATATATATATAGTAAGGTGGGACAAGTCTCGAATAGCACAGTACGATGGTTACCTTTCATTTGTTAATTTGTCATTCAGCAGGTTAAACAAAATCGATTACCTTGAGAAAATGTTTAACCTGCTGAATGACAAATCAACATATGAAAGGTAATCAGTTGGTAGCGCAGATGGAGAGGCAACTAAATTTAACGCGGAAGCAAGAAAAATATTACGTAAATCCCCCAGAGGTAAAAAGCTTCTAGGCCTACTAGAAGAAGCGCCAAAACCCCCCAAAATGCATGGTCTACCCAAAGTGCACAAGATGGGTATCCCTATGAGACCCATAACATCAGGGATCGTGAGTGCCCCTCATAGACTAGCCAAATGCTTGGCAAAACCCTTATCTAACACCATGGGTTCCATTAGTGGGGCACACTTAAGAGACTCATCTGACTTAATCCGAAGGCTTGAGAATGTGAATGAAATAAACAAGAAATTAATTAGCGATGGCATAACAGCCTTATTTACTAACGTATTTATTAATAATGCACTAGAAGCGCTTAAAAAGATGACTTATGATATAAATAATAACACCCTCCCAGTACCAAAATCTGATTACCTCAAATTAATTTCAATGTGTGTTAAATATGGATATTTTGTTTTTAACAACGCTGAGTTTAAACAAACAAAAGGCCTCGCAATGGGAAGCCCACTTTCGGCTATTCTTGCTTGTTTGTTTATGGAGGTATTGGAAAATGATAAATATATTAACATCATGGGTAGAGGCACCACTTGGCTGAGATACGTGGATGATATACTCGTAATAACACCAAAAGACACCAACACTGAAAACAAAATGAGAAGGCTTAACGCAGTTCATGAAGACATCCAGTTCACAGTTGAAAAAGAGAAAGACTGCAAACTCCCCTTTTTAGATACACTAATACACAGAGGCTCTAATCATCTTAGGTTTTCAGTGTACAGAAAGTCTACTAATAAAGATGGCTTTGTTCACTTTTTCTCAGCCCACTGTAAACGAACTAAAACTGGTGTCCTTATAGGCTTCTTTCTTCGAGCCTACCGTATATGCAGCAGTGAACTCCTTGAAGACGAGTTGTCTTTTATCAGAATTTTTTTTTGAAGAATTAAAATATCCAGGCGGCCTGATAACCAAAACAGAAGGCAAAGCTAGAAAAATCCACGATAAATCGAACGCCCAGACCAGCGGACCAAACGACCAAGCGTCCGGATCAAATGACCAATCAGTAACAAAAAACCTAGTCACACCGCATTTCATTACTGTACCTAATTCTGATAAAACCGAAATTATTGATAGATATTTACTGAAAGGTGGCATAAACATCGCCAAGGTATCATGCAATAAAATAAGTAAAATGTTTAAAAACCACACTAATGACAACAACGACCTCAGTGTAATCTACCGCATTCCATGTAGTGGCTGCCCCTCGGCTTACATCGGTAAATCAGGTCGAGGAATCGAAAAGAAGATAAACGAACATAGGAATGATTTAAAAGCACACAGAACGTCCAACTCCCTGGTCCGCCACCTCGAAATATGCAACAACCTTCCCGAATGGAGTAAAAGTGAAATTTTACACAAAGGATTACAAAAGAAGATGAGAAAGACAATTGAAGCTGTACATATAAATGTCCAAGAAAATAATAACGACAGAGAAGGATTCATATGCCTATCTAAAGCAGCCAGTCTCTTAATAATTAATGCGCTAGAAAAAACCTGACACTCGAAGCTTCACAAGTTCCCCCACTACGGGTATAAATGTTGTGACCAAGATGTTCTGTAACAATTTCTCTGAGGAAGGTTATAATAACCAAAACGTAAGAACAATAGATGTATTCTTAGCCCATCTTCGTTTACCCTTCCCCACCTATCACTCTCTCTATATTACCATGTTCAAGGGCCGTGCAGTCGATGTCGGTGATATTGAAATCATTCATTATCAGAAAGGTCCCGGTTACAGAAAGCTAAATAGTTCTCGAAACAACAGTTTGTTGTCTGCTAATGATAATGTTTTTGGCCTATATATTACACCTACAATCATCTTTTGTCCATTTGTTTTGGTTAATTATACCCATAACCTATCATATATATCCTGTTTCACTTTCTCTAATACATAGACATGGATATTGCTTTTAACGTACAACAGAACACTTCCCACCTTTCTTGTGGTTTCTATCCTGAAGAAAGTGTTTAAATCCTGTAATATGAAATTCATCCTCAACCTCTTTACCACTTAACCATGGAGGGGTGGGGGTTGGTGGGAAGGCCTCAACTAAAAGCTAGTGAACTGCCATGTCATTCAGCGTTGAGCCAGCCTATAGGCTAGCCCGTGGTCGAACCACTTCGCCACGAGGTCCCACCTCCAACCCGGCTCCGCCCTTCACTGAATAAAATCACCTGGCGCGCCACTGTGTGAAGGGGGCAATGCCGAGGCGACGGTTCTTCCTAGGCCGAATAGAATCGCCCGGCGGAGGAACAGTCACTCTTGCCCACGATTTACACAACAACAAGGATAAAAAAATGGACTTACAGCGACGTTGCGCCTGGCAGGACAGTCCTCCGACCCACAGCCCCAGGACCAGGACCCTTGCCGCAGTGGAGAAGTTCGCCATCCTTATCCCGATTCTTTGCCTCTCGATGGCGGCTCCGCAACTGCCCC
>NC_134805.1:18998081-19005581 GCF_046742065.1 Oratosquilla oratoria
ACACACATATATATATATATATATATACATATATATATATATATATATATATATATATATTTTTTTTTTTTTTTTTTTTTTTTTTTTTTTTTACAAGGGATACCATCAATACTGTCACCTAGAATATTTGGGAGAAAGGTTAAAACATCTTGAAATAGAACATGAGTAAAGAGTTCAGTAACATTGAAACTAACTAAATTTTAAGGTAATCAATGTTCGCTATTTTGAATGAATGAGTTAGAAATAGTACCTACAAAAGGAGAAAGCTTTGTCACAAGCCACTTAGAAAGCTTATAACTCACAGATTATACAGAACTGATGATGGGTCTAATGGAATGGTTTGGCTTGTGAGTTTTAATAAGCCCATACAAATAAGGTGTTGAAGGATTTTGTGGAGAAAAAGTACTTGATCAAGTCTTCTCTACTTTTAAGTAATGTTCTTAATTCTTTATGAAAATTCTTATATACCGTGTCACTGGGGTCTTTGTCAAGCTCAAATTAAGTGTTTTTATCTTGTAAGTGATCAATTACTTTGTTAGCATAATCACTTTTATCCATAATAACTAAGGTGTTGATTTTATTAGCTTTAGTTATATCTAGAGATGTGTCTTCCTTTAAAGTTAACATGGCTTTAACAAATATTTTTGGAAATGTGTTATCTTTACAATTAAGCATAGCACCATAAACCAAACCCCTAATTAAACCATAGTTTTCACTTGAATGTTTTTCAACTTTAAAAGGAGACATTCTAATATCAATAGGATTTATCTTTTTACCGTAAGAAAAAGATAACCCATAACCTAAGACACATAATGTATTATGGTCTAAAACTTTGGGTGACAGGCTCAAAACACAATCAGGATTAAAATATTTGTTACAATAACTATTCTCAATCAAATGTTGCAATTTGTGTTCACGCTTTTGTTGGGCATCACTAATTTCCCTAGAAAGCACTGAGTAACAATGAGGAACCACTATCTGTCGATCTTCTGGTGAAAATAAGTTATAAAGGCACATTTTCTTGTGGTCGGAAATCTTAAACTTAATTTTAACTTTCTCTTCCGTGACCTCTATGCATCTTCTTAAGGTGAGCCTCTCGTTTTCTCCAAAGGGTTGACCATCCACGTTGACAAGTCGATCAAGTCGGAGGGATTTGGGAATTACGTGTTCCTGAAGACACACCTTGAGGAAACGTAGTCTTTCTTTCAATTGATGTGCACTCAACAGTGCTTCAAGAAAATCTTTACTGAGTTTTTGAAGTGAGAGGTTAGATTCCAGAAAAGCGTTGAAGAAGAACGTGTACCCATAATTCCAAACAATCACATCACCGTGATACGAAAATGCAAAATAACCAATCTTTATCTTGTATCTTTTGCATATCTATTTATTTGTTTGTTTATTTATCTTTTTATCTAACTATTCATATGTTGTCTATTTCTATATTAATTTGATTTTGTTTTAATCTATACTATTACTTCTTTTTTTCTGTTACCACAACGGAGGAGAATGTAAAGCGCCGAATATAGACGGTATCAAATAAGAGGACAAGACAGCAAAAATGATCTTAATTTGTATCAAGTACTTAGCGTGAATAGAGTCTTATGGTTGTCCTGTGTCACGCCATTGCGTGAATAGTCTCCTGTTTGTACTTTTAAGGCACGTTTGCGTGAATATCTGTTGTGTAATATCATTAATGTTGTTATTATCGCTTGTGGAAAGAAATCTGATATATATTTCATAGTATGTATGTTATAAAGTAAACTATTCCGGAATATCCGTCTGTTGGGGCGCACTTCGAATACGTTCTGTCATATGACGCTAAGCTCAGAAAACGTTACATAATTTGTTCTTCTTGCCCATTGGTTGGAGGTGGTTGAACTGCCTTATCTAGGCACGTATCAACATCCAGGAAACGCAGTCACCCTTTCCCGACCAGAGAGTGACTACAGAGAGAACCAAGCAGAGAACACTGAGAGCAGAGAGAGAATACAAGAAAAGAAGCAGACGCCCACGGTTCATCTGCATCTACTTAGATTTTTTTCGATTAAGACAACTCGGCTAAACAAGTTCTTTGGATCTCTACGATTGCACTACGCAATCATCAAGTATCGGACCCATGAATTGGCAATCTCCACGCGAAGTGCCAGCCTTCGCTTTACCGGATTATTTCGAACATCTAGAGTAAAGTTAAGTACAATTCTACACACTCTCTCTCTTTCTCTGTTATTTCTCCACTACGAGACACCAATCTATCATCTACGTGCCCCGACTACCAGAAGATTCCCCTACCAGAAGTTATTGTGCATCAGTCTCTCCTCAAACACTTCATTTGTTCCCAAGACTTGAAGATTGGACCAGACGACTTTCTGTTGATACGACTTCTAGCAACCAGAATCAAGACTCGTCTACATCATAATCAAGACTTCATTTCACCCACCTGTTCTACGTGCTTCATACAAGCGCACAACTAGCTATCATAACTGGTAACTGTTTAAGTACCCATTTATAGTTAATGTAACGTATATGCATTCAAATTTTCATATGGCTTGAGTTACATTGCTATTTTTCTTATTTTCATTCTATGTCTATCTTATTTGTATCAATTTTACTATTATAAGAAATAACTAATTTTAACAAAGAGTTTAATGATCTTCCTTGAAATCTCAGTCATTCGTTCGAGTTGGGCACGGCCTTTATATATATATATATATATATATATATATATATATATATATATATATATATATATATGTATATACATATATGTATATATGTGTGTGTGTATATATATGTATATATATGTATATATATATATATATATAGATATACTGTATATATATATGTATATATGAATATATGTATATATACATACATATATATATATATGTATATATATGTATATACATATACATGTATATATATATGTATATATACATATATATATATATATATATATATATATATATATATATATATATATATATATATTTGTGTCGCGACTAGCCTAGGCTATATGTTGGTTTAACTGTAAGTTTTGGCTCGTACTCTCGTTATGACAACTTGTGTAATTGACCCCTCTCCTTGCCAGGTGCGTGGAGGGGGCGGGGAGTGTAGTCATGGCCCTTGGTTTGTCTGACAGGTAGACGTTGGTGGTAATAAGAAACACTGGAGTCTTTCATTTCATTGTTTATTGTTCTTATCTATCTGGTCCTAGTACGCCAGAGCGCTCTGTAGGACTGACAGTTTTTCTTAACTGATACATACATGTTACAAAGCTTATACTAGAAATACACTCAGCCAAAAAACTAACAGAAAAGCAGCAAATATTTTTACAAAAGAAAAAAAATCGCTCTGCCCAAATAAAGAAAAGAACAGCTAAAAAGGAAGACATATTACAATAAATCAGTATATATTCTTCATTAATACTCAAGTCATCGAGATCATAGCACTTGGAAAATAAAAAAGCTTTTATCACTAACTCGGAGCTTTTGATATTATCCATTTTTCGAGTGTGCGATGGCAAGCTGTTATGTACCCTGTGACGAGCAGATCTGAAGGCACGAAACTCAACATTCGAAGAACATCTTGGTTCAGACAACATTCACACCGTCAGTCGTTTGACAAGTATCATTGTGTACCTTCCATAAACTTAGTCTGAGTTTATTTCCGACTCGTATTGCAAATAAGCTTATCAGCGGAACAGCATTCTCGTTCCGTCCATGGGTTCCCTGTGTCCCCCGACATCTCCAGCACCTGCCCTTGAGGAAATCCTCTGACGATATCATTACACGTCTGACTCGAAGGCCCTGCTTATCTTCACAACAGCCTTTCTCACCTTCTTCCCCACCTCGCTCCCAACAACAAGAATCACTTCAGAAGACTCTACCCCTTAAACCAACGACACAAACACGGATGTAATCACGAGACTTTACAAAAGCATTTGATAAAAGAGGGCACACTGGACTTAAACAGAAAATACACAAAACACAATTCCCAGACAAGATTACTCAGCAATGGAACCCCGCACGAACCCAAATGTGTATATTAAAAACACCAAGAAACTCGCAACCGCCCCATAGTTGTTCGTCTCCATCTCCATTACCATCATTATTACATGCTTAATTACAATTCGTAAATATTATCATGTTCTCGGCATTATATGCTTTTCTCTAATTGATATGTAACTTTATAAAAAAAAACAGTGTGTACGACACATAGATATCAACCACCCTCACCTCCACACCGATGAATCACAGTAACTTCCCCATTGACTTCAAGCCCAAAATAGGCAACAACAAAAAACTCGTACACATTGGAAAAAATACTAACACTACCTTAAGAAAATAAAAAGCACTAGAAAATATGCTAACACTAGGTTAAGGAGCTTAGTTATCAACAATACTAAACTTGGATTAAGAACCAAAACTGCAAGAGGAAGACGAAGAAGAGAAAGCAGAAAAAAATCGAAAATAAACTCAAGTTCCACGGAAAAATTACGGTAAACAAAACAAGAAAATGAAGCAACTGGGTCTGCCCCACTTGTATATCCACTTCAACTTCCTTCCGTTTCCAACTCTTTCTACGCTTTACCCCCCCTCCCCCTCACACACATACATCCTCTCTACCTTACATTTCCTGCCTTGTAGTAATAGGAAACAACACAGTCCCTTGAGTGGAAGTCAAGACACCACCCCGGGACGAAGGATATATATCTTTCTTCCTGTCTGAGAGACGACCAAGTCATGGCTGCAGTGGGCAAAATGTCGCCTCGCTCCCTTGTCGACCGATACGACCCGAAAGGTATTGGCCGTGGAGTCCCTCCCTTCTGAAGCGTTCCTTTCCTCCTGCGAACGATGGCGTAGAAGAAGGGCCTTGTCCACAGCGCCCCTCACTTCCGTCATTCCTCTGAAGCCCTGGATACATTCCGTTCCAGTCGTACCAGACAGACCACTATCACCAGCAGGATCAGAGTCATCACAGCACGGACAGTGAGGAGACCCATGTGCACAGGAACAGAAACGCAATCCTCAGTGTCCGATGCTGAAAGAAGACAAAAGAATTTCTTAAAGAGATGTCTGTCTGTGTGTGTCCGTGTGTTGAGTGTCCGTGTTTGAAGTAAGCCATGAAACGAATACAAATCTTATATTAGAAATGTGATATTCAGAAAGTTCTCCGCATAGAATGAAAGAATTGCCTTTGAAAGCTCGAAGTTATCATGTCACATAAAAACCACGGTTAAAAACTAAACATTATATATCATTTACGTGAACAGGACTAAATGTGCTAATACAGATAATTAACACATCTCTATACTATGGAAGCTATCACCTCGTCAAGCCTAAGCAACGTCTACAAGACCGGCGGGCACAAGTATAGTTGATTTTTGAGCCATTTTTATTTATCAATCTTAACATTTGCTAGCTCATTTGGCGCTCGTTGAAATGATACTTTTAGATGTCCCCACACACTGTTCATGAATGCGAATGTGGGAAGGGGAAGTGAGAGAGAGAGAGAGAGAGAGAGAGAGAGAGAGAGAGATGGCAGTGGGATAGAGCGAGAGAGAGAGATAGACGGATAGGTAGAGAAAGAGAAATATGGCAGGAAGGGCAGAGATAGAGATAGAGATAGATAGATAGATAGATAGATAGAGAGAGAGAGAGAGAGATGACAGGGTGTAGGGAAAGAGGGAAAGAGGGAGATAGAGAAAGAGAGAGATGTGATGGGGTGTAGGATAGAAAGACAATGAGAGAGAGAGATATGATGATGAGGGAAGAGAGAAAAAAGAGAGATGATGGGAGAGAGAGAGAGAGAGAGAGAGAGTGAGGGATAAGAGGAGGGAGGGATAGAGATATATAAGGCTGGGGGAGAGGTATGAAAGGTAAAGGGGATATGGCGAGGTAAAGAGAGAGACAGCGAGGGAGACAGACAGTGAGTGAGAGAGAGAGAGAGAGAGGAATAGAGAGAGAGATAGCGGGAGAAGTTATTGAGAGATATATAGCGTGAGGGGAGGGGATACAGGAAGAGAGAAAGAGATATGTTGAGGGGACGAGAGAGACAGAGAGTAAAAGATAAAGGTTTGATCTACACTTTCGAAACGATGTAAGTAGCGGAGCAAGTAAAAGGCGGTTTCGTTCTACGGATTTTACTCTAGTAGATCGTAGCTAGTTGTCTTGTTCAGAACCAGTCCGAGATCTGCACTAGGAAGCAAGGTAACTGGCCACGAAGGCTGTGACGGTTGTCGCTACATCTAATTTTTGGTCGTACCAATAATATTTCCAATGTGAATGTGACAGAAGTAGGTATTTACAACTCGCCAAAACCAGCCAATTGTCCTCTCCATCTTCATTACAAATCAAAAGGTGTACTGCTAACCTCTGGACAAGTGGCGGATCCAGGATAAAAAAAAAAATTGGGGGGGGGGGGCTAAAATGAAATTCCTTCCTCTGAGTAGTCTGATGTATCAGAAGTCTGAGGTATACTTATACTTAATAATTTTTTTCAGATTTTTCTGTATTTTAGACATATATAATAGAATGTTATATTCGTTTTATATTGTTACACGCTTGTGCTAGTCAGTGATAAGGCACTGGCACGCGTTATACTTTCGCATAGAGATAAATTATTGCAGAATCCGTGTGTAGTGTTAGTGCACATGGACTCATGGAAGTAATAAAAAATAAAAGTAGCTTTAAAAAACAGAAATACAAACAAAAACGTGTATGAACTTCTGAACCTGTTAATAAAAGTATCTAAATTACATTAATGACACATCATTGTTCATGGGATCTCACACGAACATCAACCTCCTGTTTTTTTGGGCAAATACATTGATTACACTGTCTATTTCAATATTGATTTCATTGTGAACGCCGAGTAGCGCCAGGCCGTTGAGGCGATCTTGACCCATAGTATTCCTTAGGTAGGTCTTCAGTCGCTTCAGGGTTGAAAATGAACGCTCGGCCTCTGCGTTCGAGACTGGGAGCGTGATCAAAACTCGGAGGAGCTTGGCCAGGTTCGGATACATTCGGGTCTGGGCGTGGGCAAGGGCATCTCCAATGGATTCGAACTTCATTGTTGTTGAATACCAGCGCTCTGCTTCCGCCTTCACGAGGCTCAAGGTCTCGATGTCAGCCTCATAAACCTTTGCCACTTCCAGTACAGTAGCAACATCTCTGTCAGCGCTGCTGAGCAGATTCTTGATCTTGAAGCCAACAGGAATAGTATCATTCCTGTACCGGGTCTGCAGCTCAGTCAATACATGGTCAAGGAATGGGACATAAACAGATCTTCGGTAATACTCCTCAGCTTCTGGAAGGGTAAATTTGCTCGCTGCGTTTGGCGCTTGCAAACTCGAGGTAGAGGAATGGTGTCGTGTGATGAACCGATCTCCTGGAGGAGCCCCTCTGCCTTCTTAAAGATGTTCTGGAAGCTGGTCAGTGCACCTTCCGGGTCTTGTTTAGATGCATCACCACATCACCAATCCTAGCGTACGCTGAGACT
>NC_134805.1:19008081-19018081 GCF_046742065.1 Oratosquilla oratoria
AGAGAGAGATATGATAAGCTGGAGAGAGAAAAAGAGAGAGATGACGGGAGAGAGAAAGAGGGATAACAGTGGGGAAGGATAGAGAGAGATGTATAAGGCTAGGGGGGGGAGGTATAATAGGTCAGGGGGATATATAGCGGGGGTAAAAAGAGAGACATCGAGGGAGACGGAGAGATAGAGAGAGAGAGAGAGAGAGAGAGAGAGAGAGAGAGAGAGAGAGAGAGATTTTCCCAACATTGAAGGGACTTCTAGAAGAAATTACTTTAGCTTTCCCCCATTTGTCCGTTCTGAAGTTGACTTTGACTTGATTGAGTTCGTTATTAGAATATTGGAGGAAAAAGATATTGGCGACTTGTTTCCCGTCCTCTACAATGTAGAACCCTATAGATATACCTTGTTCAGGGTCAGCATCGAGTCCCTCGTCGAGTGCGAACTCATCCTCCATGTCCGTACGGAAAGGTATTGTGGCGGATGGGGTGCTAGTCGCCACTTGATCGACTTCGACACCTGGAAGACAGAAAGACTGGAGAGGTGGGATGGCAGTATGGAGGCAGATATATATATATATATATATATATATATATATATATATATATATATATATATATATATACATATATATATATAAATATATATATGTTTGTGTGTGTGTGTGTGTGTGTGGGGGTGTGTGTGTGTGTGTGTGTGTGTGTGTGTGTGTGTGTGTGTGTGTGTGTGTGTGTGTGTGTGTGTGTGTGTGTGTGTGTGTGTGTGTGTGTGTGTGTGTGTGTGTGTGTGTGTGTGTGTGTGTGTGTGTGTGTGTGTGTGTGTGTACGAAAAAAGCTGGAGTCCGGGAACCATAGTTGTGGAAACGTAGAAAACACCAGACTCAGGAGTAGATAATTTATTCCCGACGTTTCAATTCCTGTCCGGGACTCGTCCTCAGGGGATACAATGGGATACAGAGATCACACGGTCTTAATATACTAGTAGCTACCCCCGCCGGGGGGGGGGGGGCGGTAACCTGCCATAGGGTGGGGGGAGAGAAGGCAGGGCGCTATGACCTGGGTCAAGCGAGAGTGTGTGGTGGTGGAGGGGGAGAAGGTAGGCGCTGTGACCTGGGTCAAGCGAGACGAGAGTGTGTGGTGGTGGCGGAGGGACAGGGGGGGAGGAGGGGAGGGGGGAGGGAGAGAAGTGACACGTGTCAACCTGCTTCTTACTCCTGCGTATATAGAGTTGAGTGTAATGGACCTGTTAATGCTGTCTTCGTTGGTGGCCCACGCTTCTAAGAACAATCTGCTTCCTTTCTTTTTTATCACTGTACAGAACCTTAGCGCCTTGCCAGTCGAACTCGTGCTGATGCAATTCCATGTGTTTGTACACTGCCGAACTCTGATCCTTTCTGCTTACCGCCCTTTGGTGTTCCTGTAGTTTGGTACTAGCCTGCTTTCCTGTCTCCCCCACATATCTCGCTGTGCAATCGGAGCAGCTGATGCTATACACCGCCCCGGGCTGGTCCAATTTGCTCACTTTATCCTTGACTCGGGTGAGCGCTCCACGTAGCGTGTTACTGGGTCTGTGCGCGATGGTCACTCCATTCTTATTTAAAATCCTCGCTGCGACTTCCGAAACCCCCTTCACGTAGGGGACCGAAATCCTGGTTGTGGTTGTTCGTGTCTCACCCCAGTCTGTTTCTCTTCTCTGCGGCACCGTCCATCTTTTCACCACTTGATTCGGGTAGCCAATGTCTCGGAATACCCTCCTCAACCTGCTTCTTTCCTCTTTTAGCGAAGTCCCTGTGGAGCAGACCCTCTCCGCCCTGTTTCACAACGTTTTCACCACGCTCTTCTTATGGCAGGTCGGGTGATCACTGCCGAAATCCAGCAATCGGTCGGTATGCGTTGCCTTCCTGTACAAGCTGGTGACCAAAATATCACCCGCGCGTTTCAACAACACGTCCAGGAACGGTAGCTCGCCTTACACTTCCTTCTCCATCTCGAATTGGATAGCCTCATACTTCCTATTGAGATGTTCCAGAAACCCATCCACATCTTTGGCCTTCTGGATTGCGAACACGTCGTCCACATACCGCGTCCACAGCTTCAATGATGTTGGTGCAGCGGGCAACATCTTATTCTCGAACTGCTGCATAGTGATCTCAGCCAGGATTACCGAGATTGGCGAGCCCAATCCTCTGGGGGTACAATGTGTCTCTGAAATTAAAAAAGGTTGAGTCTAGGCACAGATTAACCAATCTCATCAATTCACTGGTGGAAGGCTTTTCATTGTCCAGGTAGCCCCTTGTTTAGTCCATCGCGGACAACATCGCCCGTTTCACGAGGTCTTGGGGTAAAGACGTGAACATGGACTTCACATCGAAAAACACCATACTCTAATAACTCTCCAACCTTACGTCTCGTACTTTTTCCAGGAATTCACTTGAAATTTTCAACATCCGTGTCGAGCTCACTACCAAGCGTCTGAGTCTATTGGCCATCACCGACTCTAGTTTAAATGTGGTGGACCCTCTGAAAGCAATGATAGGTCTTAAAGGCACCCCCTCTTTGTGAATCTTGGGCAGCGCTAGGTGGAGCGCTCACCCGAGTCAAGGACAAAGTGAGCAAATTGGACCAACACCGGGGTGGTGTATAGCATCAGCTAATCCGATTGCACAGCGAGATATGTGGGGGAGACAGGAAAGCAGGCTAGTACCAGACTACAGGAACACCAAAGGGCGGTAAGCAGAAAGGATCAGAGTTCGGCAGTGTACAAACACATGGAATTGCATCAGCACGAGTTCGACTGGCAAGGCGCTAAGGTTCTGTACAGTGATAAAAAGAAAGGAAGCAGATTGTTCTTACAAGCGTGGGCCACCAACGAAGACAGCAGTAACAGGTCCATTACACTCAACTCTATATACACAGGAGTCAGAAGAAGGTTGACAGGTATCACTTCTCTCCCTCCCCCCCCTCCCCTCCTCCCCCCCCGTCCCTCCGCCACCACACACTCTCGTTTGACCCAGGTCACAGCGCCTACCTTCTCCCCCTCCACCACCACACACTCTCGCTTGACCCAGGTCATAGCGCCTGCCTGCTCTCCCCCCCCCCTCTGACAGGTTACCGCCCCCCCCCCCGGCGGGCGTAGCACCTAGTATATTAAGACCGTGTGATCTCTGTATCCCATTGTATCCCCTGAGGACGAGTCCCGGACAGGACTCGAAACGTCGGGAATAAATTTACCTACTCCAGAGTCTGGTGTTTTCTACGTTTCCACCAATATATATATATATATATATATATATATATATATATATATATATATTATATATATACAAATATATATATATATATACATATATATATATATATATATGTATATATATATATACATATACATATAAGTATCTAGATAGATAGATAGATGGATAGATAGACAGACAGATAGATAGACAGATAGATAAAGTGAGAGAGAAAGAGAGAGAGAGAGAGAGAGAGAGAGAGGAGAGGAGAGAGGAGAGAGAGAGAGAGAGAGAGAGAGAGAGAGAGAGAGAGAGAGAGAGAGAGATGACAGGGTGTAGGGAAGATAGAGAAAGACAATGATAGAGAGGGGGGAGGGAGAGGGAGAAAGAGAGAGATATGATGAGCTGGAGAGAGAAAAAGAGAGAGATGACGGGAGAGAGAAAGAGGGATAACAGAAGGGAAGGATAGAGAGAGATGTATAAGGCTAGGGGGGGGAGGTATAAATAGGTCAGGGGGATATAGCGGGGGTAAAAAGAGAGACATCGAGGGAGACGGAGAGAGGAGAGAGAGAGAGAGAGAGAGAGAGAGAGAGAGAGAGAGAGAGAGAGACAGAGAGAGACAGATATGACAGGGTGTAGGGAAAGAGGGAAAGAGGGAAAAGAGGGAGATAGAGAAAGAGAGAAATGTGGCGGGGGTGTAGGAGAGAGAAAGACAATGAAAGAGAGAGATATGATGAGCGGGAGAGAGAAAAAAGAGAGATGATGGGAGAGAGAGAGAGAGAGAGAGGGATAACAGGAGGGAGGGATAGAGATATATAAGGCTGGGGGAGAGGTATGAAAGGTAAAGGGGATATGGCGAGGGTAAAGAGAGAGACAGCGAGGGAGACAGACAGGCAGAGTCACAATCACCCAGACATGGTGGCGCCACACACATCCGGTCCGAGCCCCAGAGCGGCGCTAGCCGAATCAGCAATTTAGCTCAGCGCACGGAAGCGGACTGACACACAGACACACAAACGCACGCCATAGATGCAGTCAATCGCCAACCCGGATTAACACACGGGAACACAATACTGTTCAACCCTTTCCCCCTGGATATATTATGTATGTAGTATATTATGTTTGTAGTAATTATGAACCAAGAACAAACTTGTAAAGGGCCAAACAGCCTTACTAAAAATCTTGACAAGGTGACTGCGAGCACCTCAAAATTCAGCAGATTCAGCATTTCCGGAAACAAAACCGGACTGCACGACTCAAGGAGCAGTCGGTGTGTGTCGTGCCCTAGATCAATTGTGTACAGTGCCTAACGTGCCCTAGTGACTAAATGTGTACAGTATTTAACCAGATTGCCTCAATTTTTAATAAATAAGAAGAAAACTCCCATTTTGAAGTTTATCTCGCCCGCATTAAGTCCTCCCTATGTAACCCCCAACCAACAACCCCCAAATCCCACAACCCATGCATACGAGAACTTAGCCTGCCCTTCTCCTAACCAACCGTCAAGTCAAATATCCTTCACCTCAAATCCTCACCCACAACTCCCATCACAACATCATCACCCACAACTCCCATCACAACATCATCACCCACAACTCCCATCACAACATCTCCACCCATCCCAACACCAACCTACAATAGTCAATAACTACCAGACTATCTCCCCTCTAACCGAAATCCCCACCTTCTCTCAAACTAGCGGACTCTCCATCACTGACTTCCTAACGGCATGTGACCTTTTTTTCTCTAAAAATTCTAACTACTCTAACTTAGAGAAGATAAATCTATGCCGCCAGAATATACAAGCCTCAGATGAGCATAGATCCACGGCTCGAATGCTTGATAACCTTATTGCTAGTGGAATCACATACAAGGAATACAAATCCCATCTATTTAATGTCTTTCAGAACAAACAAACAAACAACATTAACTTTCTCCTCACATTTCTAAACAACACAAGAACTCAAAAACAGACTAACATCAAAGACAATGTTGCCAGTGCAATAAAAGAAATTAGGGAAAATCTAGAAAACCAAAGCCCTTGGACCTTCACAAACATCTCAGGAAAGAAAGTAATGACATTAGAAAACCTATACACACTACTAGAGATAGGCCTTTATCTTTCCCAACTCCCACCAAAGTGTCAAAAAGAATCAGGTAGAAGGGATTTAAACACCAGGATCCCATTAGCTTATAATCATATCTTAGAGATAACCAACGCTTGCAACATTTCCCTCTCCGACCAGCACCATTATGCTAGACTAAAGCCTTCAGTCACACCTGGCCCCTAGCTCCAATACAGCACAACCATCAACCTGGTGTTCCTACCATCTTTCAACAACTCACAACACCAGAGACTGCATACAAAAACAACAAATACAGGCACAAAACCGCACTGCCCAATGTAGAGCACAGCAACACCAACAACCACAGACACAACACCGCACTACCCCTTGCTCAGTTCATGGAACTACCTCCCACACAGATTCCCAATGTAGAGCCCAACAACAAAACCAATCACCCACGCACCCCCCACCCCCCACCCCACTCAACATATCAAGACCAACACGGCCAAGTAAATACTGCAACCTACACAAAACCACAACTCACTCCAACGAGGAATGTTCTCAAAAAAGATCACAACCACATCCTCATCAGAGGACAAACAGACCAGTTATGGCATCACAACAAACACCGTCCTCCCACAGAACGTCAAACTCAACACACACAACCCAACACCGAACGGGGGGAACGCGTACCAGCCTCACGCACCACACCACCATCGCAACGTCCGACCCACCCCACAACTATATCGCTCTAAAAGGTAACACTAGATCAAACAGATGTTGAGATGATGGTTGATACAGGCACAAACCTGAACCTCATCCCCAGAGCTCTTTACGAATCACTTAATGACCCACCCCAAATCCAGTACTCCAACACAGAAGGCTTACTGATAGAGGGATATGGTGGCGCCACACACATCCGGTCCGAGCCCCAGAGCGGCGCTAGCCGAATCAACAATTTAGCTCAGCGCACGGAAGCGGACTGACACACAGACACACAAACGCACGCCATAGATGCAGTCAATCGCCAACCCGGATTAACACACGGGAACACAATACTGTTCAACCCTTTCCCCCTGGATATATTATGTATGTAGTATATTATGTTTGTAGTAATTATGAACCAAGAACAAACTTGTAAAGGGCCAAACAGCCTTACTAAAAATCTTGACAAGGTGACTGCGAGCACCTCAAAATTCAGCAGATTCAGCATTTCCGGAAACAAAACCGGACTGCACGACTCAAGGAGCAGTCGGTGTGTGTCGTGCCCTAGATCAATTGTGTACAGTGCGTAACGTGCCCTAGTGACTAAATGTGTACAGTATTTAACCAGATTGCCTCAATTTTTAATAAGAAGAAAACTCCCATTTTGAAGTTTATCTCGCCCGCATTAAGTCCTCCCTATGTAACCCCCAACCCAAGAAGGTTACAAGTGAGAGAGAGAGAGAGAGAGAGAGGAGAGAGAGAGAGAGAGAGAGAGAGAGATAGCGGGAGAAGTTATTGAGAGATATATAGCGTGAGGTGAGGGATACAGGAAGAGAGAAAGAGATATGTTGAGGGGACGAGAGAGATAGAGAGTAAAAGATAAAGGTTTGATCTACACTTTCGAAACGATGTAAGTAGCGGAGCAAGTAAAAGGCGGTTTCGCTCTACGGATTTACTCTAGTAGATCGTAGCCAGTTGTCTTGTTCAGAACCAGTCGAGATCTGCACTAGGAAGCAAGGTAACAGGCCATGAAGGCTGTGACGGTTGTCGCTACATCAATTTTTGGTCGTACAATAATATTTCCAATGTGAATGTGACAAAAGTAGGTATTTACAACTTGCCAAAACCAGCCAATTGTCCTCTCCATTTTCATTACGAATCAAAAGGTCTACTGCCAACCTCTGGACGCACCAAGATGGTTTGAATCTGCCAGTTGATGAGCACTAAATTATTACCCATCCTCTAACCCAGGGCTCTCCAAACTATGGCCCGCGGGCCACATCCGGCCCGCTGCATAATTTCATCCGGCCCGCCAAACAAATCCCCGTGTGGTGGCCTTGAAAATGAGCATGCTGCACGGCTGCAGTGTTGCTGATCTAAGCCAGCGTTGCCAGTTGGATTTGCCCAAACTATCATACCAACCTATCTCTATTATTAACCAAGGCAGTGTCAAGAATTCTGTCACGGTTTAATTGCTGTGACTAGCAATTAAATGTAATGAAAACTCAAACGGATTCCAACTGACAAGGATAGCCTCGCCGCCTCAGTCGTCAGGGAGGGGAGGGTCTTGAGGGGGTGGGTGGTGTTGGTTGGAAGGAGGTGTAGTGATAGACGCAGGGAGACGAGCGATAGGCCTAGCAGAAAACGGAAAGATAAAAATAATCTATTACTGGTTGCTCTATTTGCAATAATTAAACTGAAAAGCTATTAATAATATTATATATAAACCCAAAATGCTGCACACACTCATGAATAATTATTGTATTATCGTACTGCTGCTAAACTATTGTACATTGTACACAGGTTCAAATTTTCATATTTGTAAGATAATTATCGCATGACTGGCATTGCTGAAATCAAAGCTGAGGCTGCTGACTGATGGCGCTCAGCCCGAGTCATTTTCCCTCTCTCTCGATAGTGTGACGCACAGATACTAGTACTGTTCATGAACTTATCATATTTATATTATAATAGCCCAGTTTCTTAAAGTTTAAGAAACTGGGCTATCATAATATAAATATTGAACATTTCAGTTACTCCAAGGTTTAAGACTTAAACTTTGGAGTAACTGAAATGTTCAAGTAGATACGAAAAAAAAGAAACATAATTACTTCACCTCGACTAGTTTATTTTCGAGTAAGCACAAGATCGACGTAGCCTAATTTTGTATGTAGGCCTATTAACCGTGGAATACTATGGTGGTTTTCAAGGAGGTGCAAATTCGCGCGCTCATAGATAGCATTCCATGGTTAACCCTTAACAGGTAAAGTGGGGTCAGACAGACCCCATACTTTTTTGTTTTTTAATTTTAATATACTAATATATTACATACAGATATGTACTCCCATATACCTTCTTGATCAGTGGAGTAGTTTAATGGGGTGATAGGGTCATTCCTGAATCTTGCTCTATATAAGCTTTATAGAGCTTTTGAGCCCGTCTGACCCCACTTTACCTGAGGTGTGAGTACCGTGGGGTCAGTCAGACCCCACTTTACCTGAGGTGTGAGTAGCGTGGGGTTTGTCAGACCCCACTTTACCTGAGGTTTGTTCATGTCATATAAATGTTTTATCATTTATACTTATGGGTAAATAAAAATTTCTTCTTTTTTATCAACAGAAAAACATACATCCGAGTTTGATTTTATTTATTTAATTTATTTGATTTATTTATTTAATATATCTAATTTATTTATTTAATTTATTCCATTTTCCCTCTTTTGATTACATTAATTTTTATCACAATGTTTAATTTCTGTTCTGGTAATGTGAGTTTCTTTTCATATCATGGTCACACTATACTCATATTATCACAAAGCATGACATTCCGCCACATTTTTTTTTTTTTATTGATTTATCCTTCTCTCTTTTGTTCAAATTTAATTTGTATCACATATGAATGCTTAATATTTTCTGTTCTGTTAATATGTTTCTTCTCACAACAAGATCACACTATTCTCATATCATCATAAAATGTGACATCTCGCCACATTTTAGGGCACCTCAGTCACTCTATTCCCACACATACAGCTGTAATTTATTTCATCCTTCCCCTCTTTTAGTTCAAATTTAATTTGTATCACATATTTTGTATCACATATAAATGTTTGATATTTTCTGTTCTGTTGATATGTTTCTTCTCACACTATTCTCATATCATCATAAGATGTGACATCTCGCCACATTTTAGCCACTCTATTCCCACACATGCATCTGGTTCTTATCTATCCCCCTTGTACAAGATCTTTTGAAAAATTATGGGCTCACATATGTAGGCACACTGAGGGACAAGAAGCCACAAGTACCAGCTCTGATGACAGACAAGACGGTCATCAGAAAAGGGTGCACGTCTTTCCTCTTTGACACAACCATGGCACTTGTGTCACATTTACCTGACAAGAAGAAGAAAAAATTTGTGCCGTTGATCTCCTCAATGCACCAACAACCTGTTATGGATGACTGTGGGAAGCCAGAAATCATCTTGTATTATAACAACACAAAAGAAGGGGTTGACGCGTTTGATCAAATGTGTGCCCGATATACGTGCAGCCGAATAACCAAACGGTGGCCTTTGTGCATAATGTACGGACTGGTCAACGCCGCCGGTGTCAACTCCCATATCACCTGCAATGAAATGAGGAAACGTGATGGACAGGCGGAACTTTCATCACGCCGGAAGTATCTGATTGAGCTAGCAGAAGAGATGATACGGCCATGGGCAGAGGAGAGGATGAACTTCAAGGGGATGCACAAAAGTACTTTGATGACCATCAGAACGGTCTTTGGCTTGAACATGCCCCATCAGCAAGCGGGGTACCTCTTCTATGAGAAAGCGATGTGCCTTGTGTGACCGGAAGTCTGACAGGAAGACCAAGAACTACTGCCTACACTGCAAAAGACCAGTGTGTCAGGACCATTCAACCCCCATCTGCGATGACTGCAATTAGATTCTTCAGTATCACAAATTCCACTTTCAGTATATCCAATAGAATATGTTCTTCATTATCACTAGC
>NC_134805.1:19023081-19025581 GCF_046742065.1 Oratosquilla oratoria
GCACAGCACCGGTGAGTGCCACTTGCCCTGGCCGGCTGAGAGCAAAAAGTATTTTTGCTATGGCTTCCACCACTGCTGCCAAGAGCATCATGAAGTAAACTAGCTGTCATGTACATACATACATACTTACATACATACATACATACATACATACATGAATGCACACACACACACACACGTCGGATACACGGCGAAGATTGGAACTCCGGAAAAAAGTGCAATTTTCGTTTATCTCAACGATGAGGGAGTACCCTGTTGTATCATTAGGGAAGGGGGAAAGCTCGTGGTGTAATGGGAATGTGAAGAAATGGGAGAGAGAGATTATTGAGGAAAATGTAAGGAAGTGAGGAAGGAGACGAACGGGCCCCGGATCTTAGGAGAGGTGTAAACAAACGGGGGCAGAATACACAGACGAGGAACAACAAGGAAGCAGAGGTGCCAATACCAGAAATATAGATAATAGCGGCTCAATGGAAAGAGAAGATAACTGCTTTTATGGATTTAATGAGGGAGGAGGTGACAACCTCCCCCGACTAGTAAATCTAGGGGAGAAAAAAAAATGAACGAAGAATGGGAGGTTAGGTTTGACCAATTATCACATGTTACCGAAAGAGTTGAGAAACTGGAAGAATTAAAGAAGGAGAATCAAAACCTAACCAAAGAAATAGAAGAATTAAAAAGACAGTTAAAAGAAGTAAAAGATGAGAATGAGGAATTAAAGAAGAATGATAAAGAAAATAGAGTCCATAGCAAAGGAAGCACAGGGTTGGAGAAAAGTCTAAGAGAACAACAAAGTTGTATTTAGAGATATAGTGACACAACAGATGAAAGAACAAACTAAGGACACAGTTATTAAAGTGATGAGAGAAAAGGAGAATATAGTAAGAGACTTAGTGGATAAAAAGAAATGTATAATTAGAGAAAAGAATGGGGAGAGGAGACTTGATATCTATTCATAGAATCATGAAAGGCATAGAAACTACTGATAGAAAGGATCTAATGAAATAGGATAGTAGAGATACAAGAGGACATAGAAAGAAAACCAAGAAAGACAGTTTTAGAAGAGACCTAAAAAAGAACAGCATTCTCTACAGGGTAATAGATGTTTGGAGCAAGTTAGATGAGAAAGTGGATGTATGCAAAAAAGCAATACATAACTTTAAAAACAGTCTGGATAAAACGAGATATAAAAACGGGACACTACGAACATAGCTCCCATTCCCGTGAAATACAACTACGTAAATACAAACTCCCTTTCTCCCTCTTCCTCTCCCTCACTCACTCTCTTCCTCCCTCCCTTTCCATCCTCAATAATATATATATATATATACATATATATATATAATATATATATGTATATATATATATATATATATATATATATATATATATACATATATATACATGTATATATATACATATATATACATATATATATATATATATATATATATATACATATATGCGTGTATTCACTTGGTCTTTGGATCATGTGTTGGAATCGTGATCGACAGCTATTTCCCTTCTGGTAGAGAGCTCAGAGCTCGTTGGTCCGATATTTGGGTAATGCTTTGACCATTCACACACACACACACCCAACTCCTCGCCCACGAGAGTCAGAGTAACGACCCGAAGTGCAGCGGTACTGAAATAATTTCGGCCCTGGGCAGGATTCGAACCAAGAACTTCGAATCCTGCCCAGGGCCGAAATTATTTCGGTACCGCTGTGTGTGTGTGTGTGTGTGTGTGTGTATTTACCTAGTTGTATTTACCTAGTTGTATTTTGCGGGAAGGGGAGCTATGCTCGTGTTGTCCCGCCTTTGTATCTTGCAGTGTCTAGTTTGTTTTTAAACTCATGAATTGATTTTGCTCATACTATTTCATTGTCCAGTTTGTTCCAAGTGTCCAAAACTCTATGAGGAAAACTGTTTTTCTTCAGTTCTCTTCTATAGCTATGTTTTTTTATTTTCTTTCCATGTCCTCTTGTGTTTCTTTTGTCCCAGTTAAGTAAATTCTCACTATCGAGTACCTCTGTGCCTTTCATGATTCTGTAGATGGTCAATAGGTCACCTCTCTCTCTTCTTTGCTCCAGTGTCGGTAACTCCAGTTTAGCCAATCTCTCTTCGTATGATAGGTTTGCAAGTGCAGGTGCCATTTTTGTAGCTGCTCTTTGGATTCTTTCTATTTTCTTTATATTCTTTTTGGTACTGGGGGACCACAATGTCGCTGCATACTCTAATCTAGGCCTTATCAATGTAACCAATATTTTTTTCATCATGTCTTCGTCCAAGTATGTAAACGCCACTTTTATTGATCTTAGCAAGTTGTAAGTCTCCCCGACAATTTTGTTAATCTGTATATCATAGGACAAGTCGTTCGTGATAATTACTCCCAAATCTTTTTCGGATCCTACTTTCTTTACTTCTTTGGTTCCAATTGTATATTTTCCTGATATTCTGTTTTTGCTTTTTCCAAACTCCATTATGCTACACTTCTTCGT
>NC_134805.1:19030581-19045581 GCF_046742065.1 Oratosquilla oratoria
GCGGAACACCGCTTATTACTTCATCCCGTTTTGAGTGTTTGTCTCTTATCACTACACTCATTTTTCTTACTTACAAAAAGTCTTCCATCCATTTAAGCAGTTTGCCTTGTATTCCTTCGGTTTCTAGTTTCTTAAGCAACTTCTTGTGTGGTACTTTGTCAAAAGCTTTATTTAGGTCTAGAAATGCACAATCAGCCCATCCATCTCTTTCTTGTATTATATCTATTAGCCTTGAATAGAAACATATTAAATTGGTGACGCATGATCGTCCTTGTCTGAATCCAAATTGCCTTGGATTTAGCACATTGTTTTTTTCTTTTTTCTAAATACTTTACCCATCTACTTTTGACAATTCTTTCACAAATTTTTGCTATTGTACTTGTTAGAAAGACTGGTCTATAGTTTGTAGGGTCTTCTTTATTTCCCCCTTTATATATAGGTACTATATTTTCTTTTTTCCAATCTTCTGGAACTTTCCCTTCTTTCAAGGAACTGTTTATTATGCTATGTATTATGTCTGCCAGTTCATTCCTGCATTCTTTCAAAATCCAGTTTGCTATTTCATCTGGTCCATGCGATTTTCTGACATCAAGATTACTCAAGTGTTTCATTATTTCATTCTTTGTTACTTCTATTTCTTTCATAGGGGGGGACTTTCTCTTTCCATTCATTCTCTTCAGGTTGTATGTTTTCCCTTGTAAACACTGATTTAAAATGTTTGTTCATAATTTCCGCCATTTCTATTTCCTCTGTGTATTCAACTCCCCCTTGTCTTAATTTCTCCAAGTCTTGTTTGTTTTTCAGTTTATTGTTTACAAATCTGTAGAATAATTTTGGTTGATCTTCACATTTTTCTATGACATCTTTTTCATATTTTCTCTTTTCCTCTCTGCACGTTTGTACATATTCATTTCTATAACAAGTATATATTTTCCATTTTTCAGGTATACTGTCTTTTTTCCATCTGGTCCAAGCTTTGTCTCTTTTGCCTTTAACTCCCTACAACTTTTGTAGTACCAGCATTTTAAATATTCTTTTTCTTGTTTTTGTCTTGGGACATACTTTTCCACTCCTTTTTTGTAAATTTTTTCCCAAATATTCCATTTCTCTTCCACTGTTGTTTCTTCTTTGTATATTTATTCCCAGTTTTCTTTTTTAAATAATTATCTTTTTTTATCAAATTTTTTTTTTTCATACTTAATTATTATATTTATATATTGTTCATTTCATTTCATATATTTTTCTTCATTAAGTTCCAGTTCAATCAATATGTGGTCACTTTTACTTATTGGTGTTTTATATTCAATTTTGTCCACTATTCTAGGTTCGGATGTAATTACTTGGTCTAGTCTCGATGGTTCTTCTTCATTTCTATACCTGATGTTCTCCTGTATCCATTGTGTCATTGTATGGTCAGTAATCATCTCAAGTAGAGCGTTTCCCCATGAGCCGTCTCCACCCTTTACTGTCATCTCTTCCCAGCATATTTCTTTGCAATTATAGTCGCCCATCATAACTATTCTTCCTCCATCTTCCATTATCTTATTTAATGTTATCTTTGTGTCCTCTAACATACTTTTATGTTCACTCTCTTCCCACGAGGCTGTTTTCGGAGGCACATAATTTATCACAAACTTTCTGCTCTTCTTATCTCTGTCTTCCACTTCGATCATAATCATTTCTACTGTATTCTTTCCATATGTGACACACCTCACGTTTATATCCTTCTTAGTCAGGAACATAACTCCACCCCCTTGCTTTGTCTCTCTGTTTCTAATCCAATAATTATATGCATCATGTCCTACACTGTTGGGTGGTAGTGGACCTTTTAATTTTGTCTCTACAATTCCCATTATGTTTGGTTCTTTTTCCTTCAAATATTCATTCAGCTTATTCAATCCTGTTATTAATCCATCTATATTTGTGTAAGACACTCTTAGTTTTCTACCACTTCCATTGTGTTCTGTGTTTCCCTTTTGTTTTTCTCTTATATGTCGAATTTCCTTAGTTTCATATTCACTACTCTCCAATGGAATCTCTCTTTTTCTGACTCCGTTTCTGTTCTCGTTTTTTTTCCTTAGCTTGAAGTCTTTTCTTTTTTTCTTCCTCTTTCCTCTTTATTCATTTCCCTTTTTATCCATACCTTTCTATATTGTTCACTTGTTGCTAGTTTCCCTGTTTTGGATAAGATATTCTCGGACGTTTGGGCCAGCATTCTCATCCTTTCCCAGTGTGCAATCCCCCCACCCTCCTCCTCCTCCTCCTCCTCCTCTTCCTCTTCCTCTTCCTTCCCCCCCCCCTTTCTCTCCCCGTTCCCTCCTTTCCCCTTATTTAATCTCAAGCATTTGTATCTCAACTTGTACTTGAAAAAGCTGTAATAAGCGAAACGTCGTACAAATAAAGGCTCCGACCTCATATGGTGTTTATCTTGATTATTCTTATTAAATTATATGTTTCTCAGTGGACATATTATCACTAATAATGACTCACAGGTCCTTCAAATTTTCTACTTTTTCTATTTCTTCGTTCCCAATTTATAAGATACCACTATTCTTTTTTTTTCCAAATTTCATTATACTACACTTCTTAATATTGAATTCCATCTCCCACTTCCTACTCCGTTCCCATACTTTATTGAGATCACTCTGCACTGATTCACAATCTTCTACAGTGTTCACTTTTTTCAAAATTTTTGCATCGTCCACAAAGAAGCTCATATAACTTTCAATTCTTTTATCCATATCATTGATATATATAGCAAACATTATTGGGGCTAGAACTGTTCCTTGTAGAACTCCACTAATCACTTCATCCCAATCAGAATGTTTGTCTTTTATCACCACTCTCATTTTTCTTTCAAGCAAGAAGTCTTCCATCCACTTCAGCAGTTTGCTCTTTATTGCTACTGTAGTTTCTAATTTCTTATCAAATTCTTATGTGGCACCTTTTTAAAAGCTTTTTTCAGGTCTAGAAATGCACAATCAGCCCATCCATCTCTTTCCTGTATTACATCTATTAACCTTGTATAGAAACATATTAGGTTTGTGAGGCATGATCGTCCCTGTCTAAATCCAAATTGTCTTGGGCTTAGTACGTTTTTTTTTTTTTTTTCAAATTCCTTACCCATCTAGTTTTGATAACTCCTTCACAAATTTTAGCTATCGTACTTGTAATAGAGACCGATCTATAGTTAGTAGGGTCTTCTTTGTTTCCCCCTTTATATATATTGGTACTTTATTTGCTCTTTTCCAATCTTCTGGAACTTTTCTTTCTTTCAATGAACTGATTATTAGACTATGTATTTTGCCTGTTAGTTCGTTCCTGGATTTTCTTAAAATCCAGTTTGCCATTTAACCTGGTCCATGCGATTTTCTGACATCGAGATTACTCAAGTGATTCATTATTTCTTTCCTTATCACTTCTATCTCTTTCATAGGGGGGACTTTCTCATCCCACTCAATATGTCTAGGTTGTATGTTCTCCCTCGTAAATACCGAATTAAAATGCTTGTTCATAATTTCTGCCATTTCTATTTCCTTTGTCGTAGTTCTTCCAACTCCTGCCTGTTTTTCAGTTTGTTGTTTACAAATCTGTAAAATAGTTTTAGTTGATCTTTACATTTTTCTATGACATCTTTTTCGTATTTTCTCTTTTCTTCTCTGCACACTTGTACATATTCATTTCTATAACTAGTATATATTTTCCATTTTCAGGTCTTTTGTCTTTTTTATTTTATCCAAGCTTTATCCCTTCTGTCTTTCAGCTCCTTACATCTTCTACTGTACTAGCACTTTACCTATTTTTCCTCTTGCTTTTGTCTTGGAATATACTTTTCCACTCCTTTTTTATCATTTTTTATAAAAAATATTCCATTTCTCTTTTACTGTTGTTTCCCTTTCCCAGTCTGCTTTTTGAAAGAATTCTCTTTTTTTTTTTTTCATACTTCAATCTTCCCTTTTTATACTATTCGTTCTTTTCATGTATTTTTCCTCGTTTAGTTCCAGTTCAACCACTATATGGTCGCTTTTACTTATTGGTGTCTTATATTCAATCTTGTCCACTATTTCAGGTTCTGATGTGATTTTAGGTCCAGTTTTGATGGTTCTTCTTTATTTCTATACCTAGTATTCTCTTGTATGTTTTATAATCATATCAATTAATTCACTTCCCAATTGGTCGTTTCCACCTTTCACTGTCATCTATTCCCAGCAGATTTCTTTACAATTAAAGTCACTCATTATAATTATTCTTCCTCCATCTTCCATTATCTTATTTATTGTTATCCCTGTGTCTTCTAACATATTTTTGTGTTCTTTCTCTTCCCACGAAGCTCTTTTAGGAGACACATAATTTACTACAAACTTCCTACTCTTCCCATCCTTGTCCTCCAGACGATTTTTTTCCAAGAATGCTTAAGGAGTGTAAATATGAAATCTGCGACCAGTTAACTGAAATATTCAATAAATCGGTAGACACTGGTTTTGTGCCAACTGCTTGGAGGTAGGCAAACGTTGTTCCTATTTTTAAGAAGGGAGATACATCGTCTATATGTAACTACAGGCCAATAAGTTTGACATTGATTATAGGTAAAATGCTTGAATCAATAATAGCTAATAAACTCAGACATCACATCGAGATAGTCTGATTTGTGATTCACAACATGGGTTCTCCAAAGGTAAGTAATGTGTGATTAATCTTTTGTCTTTTTACACTAAGGTATATAAGGCGTCAGGTAACAATGATAATTATGATGTTATTTACCTTGGCTTTAGCAGAGCGTTCGACAAGGTCCTTCACCACAGACGACTATATAAAATCAAAGCCCATGGCATAGGAGGAAAAGTGTTAAAATGGATTAGAGCTTCAATTAGTAACAGAAACCAGCGGGTCAACATAAATGGAATAAAATCTAGGTGGGGCAATGTTACTAGCGGGGTCCCCCAGGGATCGGTTTTGGGTCCCTTGTTGTTCATTATGTACATAAATAACTTTGACGATGGGATAAATAGTGATGTTAGTAAGTTTGCGGACGACACTAAGATAGGACGCCTAATTGGGCCAGGAGATGACGCAGAGATTCTGCATGATGATCTTAATATATTGTTAACATGTTCGGAGAAATGGCAAATGAAATTCAATATCTCTAAGTGTAGCGTGTTAAACGTAGGGCTACACAACCCACAAAATAGATACATCTTAGATAACACGTTTTAGAAAAATCTGAGTGCGAGAGTGACTTGGGAGTTCTGGTGAGTCCGGACCTTAAAATCAGGAAGCAGTACATTAGCGCCAGAAATAGATATAACAGAGCATTAGGTTTCATTGCTATGACGGTAACGAATAGAAGTGCAGAGGTAATTATCAAACTCTATCTAGCGATAGTTAGACACATCCTCGACTATTCGGTACAGGTTTTGTCTCCGTCCTACAGATTGGGCATCAATTCACTAGAATCAGTACAGAGAAGAATGACCAAAATGATACATGGACTCGGAAATTTACCTTACGAAGAGAGGCTTAGACACCTAAACTTACACTCTCTGGAAAGACGCAGAGTGCGGGGTGTACTAATAGAAGTGTTCAAGTGGATCAAAGGTTATAACAAGGGAGATGCAAACAAGGTCATCATAATAAAACAACAGGGTAGGACTCGCAGTAATGGGTATAAACTGGACAAATTTAGATTTAAGAAGGAAATAGGCAGGAATTGGTTTACTAATACGGTGGTCGATGAATGGAATAATCTTAGTAACCATGTAATAAGCGCTGAACTATCAGTTGTTTTAAAAAACGATTAGACAACTTTATGGATGGGGACGACAGATGGTGGTGGATACGGAGCTGCCTAGTGTAGGCCTTATGGTCTCTTGCGGTCTCCTTTATTCTTATGTTCTTATATTCCATCATAATCATCTCTACTCTATTTTTTCCATATGTAACATTCCTCACATTCATATCCTTCTTAGTCAGGAACATAACTATATTCTCCTTCTCTCTCATCTCTTTAATACATGTGTCCTTAGTTTGTTCTTTCATCTATTGTGTCATTATATCTCTAAATACTATTTTGTTATTCTCTTGGACTTTTGTCCAACCCTGTACTTATTTTGCTATGGACTCTTTATTCTTTTTATTCTTCATCTTTAAGTCCTCATTCTCATCTTTTAGTTCTTTTAGCTGTTTTTTTTTCTTCCTTTTCTTTATTTAGGTTTTGGTTCTCCTTCTTTAGTTCTTCCAATTTATCAACTCTTTGCGTAATACGTGTAAGTTGCCGGAACCTAACCTCCCATTGTTCGTTCATTTTCTCTATCTAATCGGGGGAGGTTGGCATCCTCCCTCATTAGATCCATGGAAATCATTATTTTCACTTTCCATTGGGTTGTTCTTATCTATATTTCTAACCTCAATGCTTTTACTGATATTTTCGATTTCCCCTGCGTCATCAGCAGATCGCTTGTTTACATTTTTCTGACGTCAGGGGGAGCCCCTTCGTCTCCCTCCTCATTTCCTTCCATTTCCCTCAATAACGCCTCCCCTTCTCCCCTTCCATCACCTTCCCACTACACCACGAGTTTTCCCCCTTCCCAACTAATACAACACAGGTACTCCCTCGTTGTTGAGGTCCACAAAAATTTCACTTCTACGGAGTTACAATCTTCGCCGTGAATCCGTCGTTCGTGTGTGTGTGTGTGTGTGTGCGTGTGTGTGTGTGTGTGTGTGTGTGTGTGTGTGTGTGTGTGTGTGTGTGTGTGTGTGTGTGTGTGTGTGTGTGTGTGTGTGTGTGTGTGTGTGTGTGTGTGTGTGTGTGTGTGTGTGTGTGTGTGTATTTACCTAGTTGTATTTTACGGGAAGGGGAGCTATGCTTGTGGCGTCCCGTCTTCATATCTCATTTTATCTAAACTGTTTTTATTCATGTATTGTTTTTGCATACACAACTTGCTCATCTAACTTGTTCCAAATGACAATAACACTGTGAGGAAAGCTGTTCTTTTTTCATATCTCTTCTATAGCTGTCTTTCTTAATTTTCTTTCCGTGTCCTCTTCTATTTCTATCATTCCATTTTATTAGATCCTCTCTATCAATAATTTTCTATGCCTTTCATGATTCTGTAAATAGTTATCAAATCTCCTCTCTCTCTTCTTTGCTCTAGTGTCTGTAGCTTAAGTTTTGCTAGTCTCTCTTCATATGATAGTTTTGAGAGTGTTGGTACCAATTTTGTAACTGCTCTTTGTATTCTTTCAAGTTTTGTTATGCAATTTTTTTTTTTTTTTGTATTTGGTGACCTCATCGTTGCTGCATATTCCAATCTTGGTCTTATCAAAGTGATTAGTATTTTCTTCACCATTTCTCCATCCAGGTATGTAAATGCCACTTTGATGGTTCTTATCAAATTATAAGTTTCTCCAAAAATCTTATTTATATGTTTCTCAGGTGACATATTATTCATAATAATGACTCCCAGATCCTTCTCATTTTTAACTTTTTTATTCCTTCTTCACCCAATTTATATGATCCTATTCTTCTTTTTTTTTTTTTGCTTTTTCCAAATTCCATTATACTACACTTTTTAGTATTGAACTCCATCTCCCATTTCCTACTCTATTCCCATACTTTATTGAGATCACTCTGTAGTGACTCACAATCTTCCTCCGTGTTTACTTTTTTTTATAGTTTTGCATTATCTGAAAAGAAGCTCATATAACTTTCAATTTCTTCATCATATCATTAATATATATAGCAATTATTATTGGAGCCAGAACAGTTCCTTGCGGAACACCGCTTATCACTTCATTCCAATTTGAGTGTTTGTCTCTTATCACTACTCTCATTTTTCTTTCTTGCAAAAAGTCTTCCATCCATTTAAGCAGTTTGCTTTGTATTTCTCCTTCAGTTTCTAATTTCTTAAGCAACTTCTTATGTGGTACTTTGTCAGAAGCTTTTTTTAGGTCTAGAAATGCACAATCAGCCCATCCATCTCTTTCTTGTATTATATCTATTAGCCTTGAATAGAAACATATTAAATTGGTGACGCATGATCGTGACGAGTTAAACACCATATGAGAACGGAGCCTTTATTTGTACGACGTTTCGCTTATTACAGCTTATTCAAGTACAAGATGAGATACATATGCTTGAGATACATATGCTCGCCCCACATAATTCCCCTAATACCCATGGCCAGCAAACTTTTCACTATCTAAACCACCCTGTGTTCCCATTTCGCCCAGGGACTTTTGGGCCAGCTTTCTGAACCATTCCCAGTTTTCAAACCACATTCTCCTTCTCCTCTCTTCCTCCTCCTCCTCCTCTTCCTCCCCCCCACTTCTTCTTTTTCTCTCCCCGTTTCCTCCTTTCCCCTTATTTAATCTCAAGCATATGAACCTAAACTTGTACATTAAAAAAGCTGTAATAAGCGAAACGTCGTACAATTAAAGGCTCCGTCCTCATATGGTGTTTAACTCGTCAGTCTTGTCGGCAACTACTACTTCCATGAAAACGTATGATCGTCCTTGTCTTAATCTAAATTGCCTTGGATTTAGCACGTTATTTTTTCCAGATACCTTACCCATCTACTTTTGGCAATTCTTTCACAAATTTTTGCTATTGTACTTGTTGGAGATAGGGTAGAGTGCAGGAGGACTGGAGGAGTGACTGTATAGTTCCACTTTACAAGGGAAAAGGGGACAAGTGTGAATGTAGTAGTTTCAGAGGGATTAGCTTATTAAGTGTAGTTAGGAAAGTTTATGGGAGTATCTTGATTGAGAGGATTAGGAGAGAAACAGAGGAAGTAATTGGTGAGGAACAGTGTGGGTTTAGGACAGGTAGGGGTTGCGTTAATCAGATTTTTGTGAGAAAGCTTTAAGAAAAGGTAAGAATGTTTTTTGGGCCTTTATGGACTTGGAAAAGGTTTATGACAGGTTAGATAGGAAGGCACTGTGTGAGATATTGCAGATATATGGGATGGGAGGAAAGCTGTTAAGAGCAGTCAAGAGTTTTTACGAGAGTAGCAGAGCTTGTGTTAGGATTATAAATGGAGAGAGTGAGGGGTTTGAGGTAAAGGTGGGACTTCGTCAGGAATGCGTTATGTCGCCTTAGCTGTTCATTTTATATATGGCTGGGGTGGTGTGAGAGGTGAATGCAAGTGTAGTGGGTCAGGGATTGGAGATGCTTAAAGAAAATGGAGAGAAGTGGGATATGAGCCATTTGTTGTTTGCTGACGACACTGCGCTTGTAGCAGGATCAGAGGAGGGATTGAGGAAGTTAGTGACAGAGTTTGGAAAGGTGTGTGATAGAAGAAAGATAAAGATAAATATGGGTAAAAGAAAGGCAATAATATGTACAAGGGGTGAAAATGGCAGTAGTCTGGAAGTGAGCATTAAGGGAAAGCAACTGAAGGAAGTGGATAGTTTTAGATACTTGGGTGCAAATGTGGCAGGAAAGGGTGGAGTGGAGGTGGAGATAGAATGTAGATTGAGAGAAGCGAGTAAATGCCTTGGTGGATTAAAGAGTGTAATGAGGAATAGACATTTTGGAATGGATGCTAAGAGGAGACTGTATGAAGGAGTGATTGTACCAACAGCACTATATGGGCCAGAAACATGGAACATGAGAGAGGAAGAGTTTGAATGTGTTTGAGATGAGGTGTCCGAGAAGTATGATATGGGTCACTAGGCTGGATAGGGTGAGAAACAAGGAGGTGAGGAGGTAGAAAGAGAGTTGGGAGATATGGTTGAAAGAATATTGGGGTGGTTTGGACACATGGAAAGAATGAGTGAAGAAAGACTAGTAAAAGAGGTATGGAAGGCAGATGTGGAGGAAGTGAACATAAAGGGACGTCCTAGGATGAGGTGGATGGATGGGGTGAAGGGGACTTTTGGGGAAGAGGGGAATGTCTGTTGAGGAAGGACGGGAGAGGATAGAAGACAGGGGTGAATAGAGAATGGTTGTTTATGGATGATGCTGTGATGCATGAGGTGAAATGGGTGGGGGGATAGGGTGGTGAGGTAGTATGCGTGGGCAATTTTTAACGCAGCCCGAAGGGATTTCGCCCCTTCCTCTCCTTTATGCGTGGGGGGACGGATCGGGGGGTCGCCGATTTAATGAAGCGGTCTTGCTGTGGATGTGATGTGTCTTGCGACACTCCTTCTGACCCAGGGCAGTGGACAGGGTGCAGGGATGACCCGTCATCTAGGAGGTGCTAAGATTTGAGGGAGGGTGGAGGGGTGTGGAGTTTTTTCGGGGATGAAATGGGTGGGAATGTTTTTGTGCCTTGTCCTTTTTGGCTACCCCCCTGGTAAGGGGGAAGAAAGCCTTGGTATATGTATGTACTTGTTAGAGAGACTGGTCTATAGTTGGTAGGGTCTTCTTTATTTCCCCCTTTATATATAGGTACTATATTTGCTTTTTTCCAATCTTCTGGAACTTTTTCTTCTTTCAAGGAACAGTTTATTATGCTATGTAGTTTGTCTGCCAGTTCATTCCTGCATTCTTTCAAAATCTAGTTTGCTATTTCATCTGGTCCATGTGATTTTCTGACATCAAGATTACTCAAGTGTTTCATTATTTCATTCTGTTACTTCTATTTCTCTCATAGGAGGGACTTTCTCTTTCCATTCAATTTCTCCAGGTTGTATGTTCTCTCTTGTAAACACTGATTTAAAATGCTTGTTCATAATTTCTACCATTTCTAGTTCCTCTGTGTATTCAACTCCTTGTCTTAATTTCTCTAAATCTTGTTTGTTTTTTCAGTTTGTTGTAAAGAAATCTGTAAAATTTTTTGGTTGATCTTTACATTTTTCTATGACATTTTTTTCATATTTTCTCTTTTTTTTTTCTCTGCACACTTGTACATATTCATTTCTATAATAATTATATATTTTCCATTTTTCAGGTCTTTGGTCTTTCTTCAATTTGGTCCAGGCTTTATCTCTTTTGTCATTGAACTCCCTACAACTTTTGTTATACCAGCACTTTACATATTCTTTTTTCTTGTTTTTGTCTTGGGACATATTTTGCCACTACTTTTTTTTTTATAATTTTTTGTCAAAATATTCCATTTCTCTTCCACTGTTTTTTCTTTTTTGTATATTCTTTCCCAGGCTTCTTTTTGAAAGAATTCTCTTATTTGATCAACATTTTTTTTCATACATCAATCTTCCTTTTCTATATTGTTCATTTTTTATGTATTTTTTCCTCATTTAATTCCAGTTCAATTAATATAGAGTCACTTTTACTTATTTGTGTCTTATATTCAATTTTTTCCACTATTCTAGGTTCAGATGTGATTATTAGAATCTAATCTCGATGGTTCTTCTTCATTTCTATACCTAGTGTTCTCTTGTATCCATTGTGTCATTTTATGGTCAGTAATCATCTCGAGTAGAACATTTCCCATTAGCCGTCTCCACCCTTTACTGTCATCTCTTCCCAGCAGATTTCTTTGCAATTATAGTCGCCCATCATAACTATTCTTCCTCCATCTTCCATTATCTTATTTAATGTTATCATTGTGTCCTCTAACATACTTTTATGTTCACTCTCTTCCCACGAGGCTGTTTTCGGAGGCACATAATTTATCACAAACTTTCTGCTCTTCTTATCTCTGTCTTCCACTTCGATCATAATAATTTCTACTGTATTCTTTCCATATGTGACACTCCTCACGTTTATATCCTTCTTAGTTAGGAACATAACTCCACCCCCTTGCTTTGTCTCTCCGTTTCTAATCCAATAATTATATGCATCATGTCCTACACTGTTGGGTGGTAGTGGACCTTTTATTTTTGTCTCTACAATTCCCATTATGTTCGGTTCTTTTCCCTTCAGATGATCATTTAGTTCATTCAGTCCTGTTATTAATCCATCTATATTTGTGTAAGACACTCTTAATTTTCTGTTACTTCCATTGTATTTTCTGTTTCCCTTTTGTTTTTCTCTGGTATGGTCCATCTCCTCACTTTCATATTCATTACTCTCCAATAGAATTTCTCTTTTTCTGTCTCTGTTCTGTTCTCGTTTTTTTTTTTTTCTTAGCTTCGTGTCTTTTCTCTTTTCCTCCTCTCTTTCCTCTCTATTTATTTCTCTTTTTATCCATACCTTTTTATATTGTTCACTGCTAGTTTCCCTGTTTTTGCTAAGATATTCTCTGCTGTCGTTTGTGACCTGAATTTAATCTTAATTGGTCAGGTTCATCTTCCTGAACTAATTCTAGTAAACTGTTTACTTACTTTTTCTTTTTCATCATCGATTCTTGTGGTTCTATTAAGATCATACTTCTCTTCCATTCCTAATATAATTATACATTTCTTTTTTATCTGCTAAGTCTCTTACTATATTCTCCTTCTGTCTCATCACTTTAATAACTGAGTCTTCAGTTTGTTTTTTCATTTGTTGTTTTATTATGTCAGTAAAGGCAACTTTATTGTTGTCTTGGATTTTTTTCCAACCTTATGCTTCTTTTACTATGGACTCATTATTCTCTTTGTTTTCTTCTTTAATTCCTCATTCTCATATTTTACTTATTTTAACTGTCGTTTTAATTCTTCTATTTCTTTAGTTAGGTCTTTGTTTACCTTCTCTAGTTCTTCCAATTTGTCAACTCCGCGCAATCTCTGCCATTTTACCGAACCTACTCTCCCAGTGTTCAGTCATTTTCTCCAGTATTTCCTCTAGTCTTGCTAATCGGGGGAGGTTGGTATCCCCCCCCCCCTCATTAAATCCCTGGAAATTATTATCCTCACCCTCCATTGTTCTACTCTTATCTATGTTTCTAATCTTTACATTTTTGTTAATCCCATCTCCAAAATCATCGGTCCTTCACTTGTTTACAAGACGCCTGGCCTCCTGGACCAAGTCCTCCCCTTCCCCATTTCCTTCCATTTCCCTCAATAATCCCTCCCTTTCTCCTTTTTCCTCACCTTCCCACTACACCATGAGCTTTCCCCTCCCCTGCAAATACAATAAGGTACTTCCTTGACGATGAGATCCACGAAAATTTCACTTTTTCCTCGGAACTCCAATCTACGGCCGTCCATCCGACGAACGTGTGTGTGTGTGCGCGCGCGCGCGTGTGTGTATTTACCTATAGCTGTCTTTCTTGATTTTCTTTCCGTGTCCTCTTGTATTTCTATCACCCCATTTTATCAGATTCTCTCTATCAATAATTTCTATGCCTTTCATGATTCTGTAAATAGCTATCAAATCTCCTCTCTCTCTTCTTTGCTCTAGTGTCTGTAGTTCAAGTTTTGCTAGTCTCTCTTCATAGGATAGTTTTGAGAGTGTTGGTGCCAATTTTGTAATTGCTCTTTGTATTCTTTCAAGTTTTTTTATACTTTTTTTTTTTTTTTTACTTGGTGACCACATCGTTGCTCCGTATTCCAATATTGGTCTTATCAGGGTGTTTAGAATTTTCTTCACCATTTCTTCATCCATGTATTTAATTGCAACTTTGATTGTTCTTATTATTTTATAAGTTTCTCCAAAAATCTTATTTATATGTTTCTCAGGTGACATATTATTCATAACAATGACTCCCAGGTCCTTCTCATTTTCTACTTTTTTTATTCCTTCTCCCAATTTATATGATCCTGTTATTCTGTTTTTTGCTTTTTCCAAATTCCATTATACTACACTTTTTTTGTATTAAACTCCATCTCCCACTTCCTACTCCATTCCCATACTTTATTTAGATCACTCTGTAGTGACTCACAATCTTCTTCCGTGTTCACTTTTTTTAATAGTTTTGCATCATCTGCAAAGAAGCTCATATAACTTTAAATTCCGTCATCCATATCATATATATATATATATATATATATATATATATAATATATATATATATATATATATATATATATATATATATATATATATATATAGCAATCATTATTGGGGCCAGATCTGTTCCTTGTGGAACACCTCTTATTTCTTCATCCCATTTCCATTTTTGAGTGTTTGTCTCTTATCACTATATATACATATATATATATATATATATATATATATATATATATATATATATATATATATATATATATATATATACTTTTTTAACTTCAATACTATTATTGATGAACATATGTTTGACTGTAGTATCATTTAAAAAAAACTACCTTTACGTTAAATCTTTTTAATGATTCTGTAACACTTGAAAAAATTTTATTATCAAAAAGAATTAACGTAAAGGTACTTTTTAAAAGTTATAGTAAAGTAAAACATATGCTCATCAATAAAATTATTGAAGTTAAAAAAGGATGCATTTATAAAATTCCTTGCAAAATGTGTAATCAATTTTACATAGGTCAAACTGCCAAACCTTTAAACATTAGAATTCAACAACACAAGAAAAATGTTAGGGATGGCAATAATTTCAGTGGAATCTTTAAGCATATTGAATTGAATAATCATCCAGTTGATTGGAGGTAATGCCCATGCAATCTATTATACTAACAACATGATAGTAAGAAACTTAATAGATCCATACCACAATTGATCTAAATACCAACCTACACAAGGGCTTATATAAACTCGACAAATTTATCTGTCAAGAAATAAACAAAATAATAACAGGTAAAATGTAACCCTGCGTCTGTGACCTAATGTCGCTCTACCCTCATTAGCGGACGCATTGACCCTTGCGACCTGACAGCCCGCCTCCTAGGGGGTAAATTGTCCTCTACTCTCTTGTAAACTGTCCTTGTTTCTTTTTCATGGATATATAATCTATATATTTCTATCAGCTATGTACTTTTTGTACTGAAGATGTAAAATACGAAAGCGCTCTGCTTCGTTAGTTTCTTTTTTTGCAAGTGGTCTACTTTGCATATATATAAATATATATATATATATATATATATATATATATATGTATATATATATATATATTATATACATACATATATATATATATATATGTATATTATATATATAAATACATACATGTATACATACATATATACATATTTATGCTAATGCTAGTTTTTGGCCTATATATTACAAAT
>NC_134805.1:19058081-19070581 GCF_046742065.1 Oratosquilla oratoria
TTAATTACAATTCGTAAATATTATCATGTTCTCGGCATTATATGCTTTTCTCTAATTGATATGTAACTTTATAAAAAAAAACAGTGTGTACGACACATAGATATCAACCACCCTCACCTCCACACCGATGAATCACAGTAACTTCCCCATTGACTTCAAGCCCAAAATAGGCAACAACAAAAAACTCGTACACATTGGAAAAAATACTAACACTACCTTAAGAAAATAAAAAGCACTAGAAAATATGCTAACACTAGGTTAAGGAGCTTAGTTATCAACAATACTAAACTTGGATTAAGAACCAAAACTGCAAGAGGAAGACGAAGAAGAGAAAGCAGAAAAAAATCGAAAATAAACTCAAGTTCCACGGAAAAATGACGGTAAACAAAACAAGAAAATGAAGCAACTGGGTCTGCCCCACTTGTATATCCACTTCAACTTCCTTCCGTTTCCAACTCTTTCTACGCTTTACTCCCCCCCCCCATCCCCATACATCCTCTCCACCTCACATTTCCCGCCTTGTAGTAATAGGAAACAACACAGTCCCTCGAGTGGAAGTCAAGACACCCCCCCCGGGACGAAGGATATCTTTCTTCCTGTCTGAGAGACGACCAAGTCATGGCTGCAGTGGGCAAAATGTCGCCTCGCTTCTTTGTCGACCGATACGACCCGAAAGGTATTGGCCGTGGAGTCCCTCCCTTCTGATGCATTCCTTTCCTCCTGCGAAGGATGGCGTAGAAGAAGGGCCTTGTCTACAGCGCCCCTCACTTCCGTCATTCCTCTGAAGCCCTGGATACATTCCGTTCCAGTCGTACCAGACAGACCACTATCACCAGCAGGATCAGAGTCATCACAGCACGGACAGTGAGGAGACCCATGTGCACAGGAATAGAAATGCAATCCTCAGTGTCCGATGCTGAAAGAAGACAAAAGAATTTCTTAAAGAGATGTCTATCTGCGTGTGTCCGTGTGTTGAGTGTCCGTGTTTGAAGTAAGCCATGAAACGAATACAAATCTTATATTAGAATGTGATATTCAGAAAGTTCTCCGCATAGAATGAAAGAATTGCCTTTGAAAGCTCGAAGTTATCATGTCACATAAAAACCACGGTTAAAAACTAAACATTATATATCATTTACGTGAACAGGACTAAATGTGCTAATACAGATAATTAACACATCTCTATACTATGGAAGCTATCACCTCGTCAAGCCTAAGCAACGTCTACAAGACCGGCGGGCACAAGTATAGTTGATATTTGAGCCATTTTTATTTATCAATCTTAACATTTGCTAGCTCATTTGGCGGTCGTTGAAATAATACTTTTAGATGTTAAGGGGACGAGAGAAACAGAGAGTGAAAGATAAAGGTTTGATCCACACTTTGGAAACGATGTGAGTAGCGGAGCAAGTAAAGGGCTGTTTCATTCTACGGATTTACTCTACTAAATCGTAGCTAGTTATCTTGTTCAGAACCAGTCGAGATCTGTACTAGGAAGCAAGGTAACTAACCACGAAGGATGCGACGGTTATCACTACATCAGTTTTTGGTCGTGCAGTAATATTTACAATGTGAATGTGACAGAAGTAGGTATTTACATAGTTGAGTGATACACTCAATATTAAATAAGAAATATTTACAACTATGATACATAGAAAGGACATGGCATATTTTAGTAATGCATGGTGAAAAAGATCAAATATATCGATGATTCTTTCTGTGGACGTACGCTTTTCAACGGTTGTATCATTGTGCGGACCAGGTGTCCTAAAGGTCAAGGTCAGGTCGGCCTAATTACAGTTCAGTAGCCTCTTGTTGGGTTCTGGTTAGACCTGACGCTCAACAGCAGTTTGGTGCTGCTGCTGTGATGTACGCGACGCCGTATGCCTGAAACCTATTTTCTCGTAGTGTGACATCCTGTGACGTGTAGTTGTGACGTTCTGTGACGTGTAATATATCAGCTATCAGCCGCTGTCCTCATCGATTTAAGCGTAGGAGATAATTCAATAATATTTACTTAAATCTAATGACATGTGGAGAGTAGATACAATTCCGTTCACCTAGAATATATGATCTTACATAGTGGCTTTTTGCGTAAGCTGTATCTAGGAAGAGGAGTAGGTGGAGTTGGTGAAGAGATGAGAGAATATTGTGATGGAATGGTTTTTGGAGATGGAGATGGAATATGCTGGAGGTCTAGGCCTCAAGGTACTACTTTGATATTACCTTTGTGTACTACTGCCTATGTTAAATTCTGCAAACAAAGTGCTAAGCTAATAACGCGAAAGGGTCCCGTGAACTTAGGAGAAAATTTCAATGTGGGTGTGTGGTTGAGGGTGTACACAATGTCTCCAATTTCAACTATGCAATCTCTCGCTCCTGTATTATGAAGCCATATCATATCGTCTTTGGAGAGAGTACGGGTATTGTGAATTCTCTTGAAGAGAGTATTGAAATTTTGTACTTTTACTTTGATGTAATCGTCGAAATTGTAAATGGGGGTGGGTAAGTCTGACGTAAGGAGATCATATGGTAGCTTTTTGTCCGAGCGAAAGAGGACAAAAAGTGGTGACTCCGATATTGACCTGTTAATGGCACTGTTAATGTATGCTTGGGTCATTGGCACATGTTCATTCCAAGAAGAATCTGTGTCAAAGACAAGGTGGCGGAAAACATTTAGGATTTTGCGGTCCTGTCTCTCGACTAAACCGTTAGAGCTAGGGTGAAAAGGGGTAATGTAGCATTTGGTAATGTGAAAGTGTTTACAAATGTTTGTGATAATTTAATTTTTTATCTCTGTTCCGTTGTCTGAAATGAGTGTTTTAGGTGTATTTTAGGGGCATATAAATTTGTTAATAATTGTTTGTGCAACGTGTTGTACTATCTTGTCTGGAAAGGGTGAAAGAATGCAGAATCGGGAAAATGGTCTACACAAAGAAATATTGTTTCCCACTGGGGATGAGTGATAACTTAACAAGAGTAATAACTACTGTGTTGATTTGTTTACAAGGAGTAGGATAAGTTAAGATGAGAACATGACCGATAATATGACCTTTGTGTGAAGCGCATGAATGGCAAGCATCAATGTAGGCGTGTATATATTTTTTCATGGTTAACCAGAAGTACTGCAAACTAGTTTGTGTCAACCATTTGTCCTTCCCCTGGGTGGGCATCTATGGGTGAATATTGTACGAGTTTCAGAACTTCGGGAATGAGTTCCGTAGGAACAACAAGCCGAAGCACTAGACGGTTGGGTTCATGTTTGTTATTCAGTGTTGTGGTGTGATACAGTTCTTTATTCATTAAGGTGGAGTTGTCGATATTTGGAGGAAAATAATCTATGCCTGTTGTATCACCAGAGATGAGGAAGTATACAACACGTTTCCAGAGGGGATCTGACTTTTGCGCTGTGGCAATACGCGCTTGCGTACGGTTGACAGGAGAGGGGTCTTGACCGATGAAAGTGACGTGGCGACTGAGGGCGTCTGCCACCACGTTCACTTTTTCGTGAACAAAATGGGATGTTGGCATGATTTTTTGTATGGTGAGAAACCAGCGTGCTAATTTGCCTGGAAGATTTTTTCCCTTTGAAGAGGTGTAAGATTGGTTTGTGGTCTGTGTGGATATGTATCTCATAACCAAGGATTATCTTTTTGACGTGCATAAGGGCATATATTACAGCTAGTGCTTCTATTTCCGTTACTGAGCAATTTTGATCATGTTTGTTGAGTGTGTGGCAAGCATAGGCAATTGGTCTGAGTTTTGTGTCGTGTTGTTGCATGAGGACTGCGCCGATGCCTGTGTAGTAAACGTCCGTGTATATTGCAAAAGGAAGCTTGTGATTTGGAAAAGCAAGGACAGGTGCAAAAGAATTCTGTTCGTGATGGAGAGCGCTGACGTAAGTGCGAGACATGTGTCTTGACCTCGCGTTATGTGACGTCGATCGTATTATGTGGGCTACTGTGTGTTTGAGGTACAGACTGACTGTAGATGAAGTAAGATGCTGTAATGATTATAATTTATCTTATATTATTTGTTTTTGTTTTATCATTTATCTGTCTGATTTTAATTTATTATTAGTTATATGTTAATTTATTATTTACTATTTACCTGTTTGTTTATCATTTTAACTATACCTATGCATTTATTTATGTATTTTATTTGTTATTTACATTATTATAGTTTTTATTTATTATTTTATTACTAATATGATTTTTTTTTTTTTGGGGGGGGGGGCATCCGACCTAGATATGGATCAAAAGGTCTCCTGTCGGCATGCTCCGCCTTTGTAATCCTTTGATGTGAGCAATTGTTCTTTCCGTATCGGAGAATTTCCTGGAAAATTCTACTAGTGTGGTGCTTGTTGTGAATGGAACTGTACCCTTTTTTGGGTGTAATCGAGAAAGTAGTCGGAAATAGACTAGCATTGAGACAACGTGTTCGAGTGAGATATTGTCGTCTGTAACCCAGTCTGAGATTTGGAGGCTTTCCCTGATCTCTCTTTTGAAAGTGGATGCAATTTTTGCTGCTCTTTCTTTTGTTTAATATGGGCCGGTATTGTACGTTATGACCAATTAGTAGAGGGGTAAAAGTGAGCCAAATTGATCAAATACTGCAAAGGAGTTTTTGAAATGTTTAACAAGCTCTGGATATGTGTCTGTTTTCTCAAAAATGTCGGACTGGATTATATCACTTGCGAGTGTGCAGTTGAGATCTATCCTTGATTTGAGAATGATTTTTTTTTTTTTTTTTTCATCGTCTGTGACATTTCTACAGATTTCAGATTAAACTTCGGAAAATAGATTGTGTGCGAGAATGTTCCGTCCATTGAATTTTGGTAAACTATTTTCTTCGTTGATTATTGTTATGAGATTTTGTGTCTTTGGAGGGGGTTGGGTGGAGAGTTGTTATCGGAAGTGGTAGACATGTTTGGAGTGGGTGAGATTTTGTCAGAACGGGAACCAGTGCAATAATTGTGTCTGGGTTGAGATGTTTGGGACTGCATCATGAAATGTAAACACAAAGGTAACAAGAGTAGCCACTAGATGAAATTTATCACGAAAATTGTATCTACTTACCAAAAAGGATATAGTTATGCTCTGGTTCCTGGGTTATGAAGTATTTAAGCTCGTGGTGAGGTGAGATGAACACAGATGTAATACAGTTTATATACATATATATGTATATATATATATATATATATATATATATATATATATATGTGTGTGTGTGTGTGTGTGTGTGTGTGTGTGTGTGTGTGTGTGTGTGTGTGTGTGTGTGTGTGTGTGTGTGTGTATGTATGTATATATATATATGTATATATATATGTATGTACATATATATGTATGTATGTATATATATATATGTATATATATACATGTATGTATATATATATATATATATATATATATATATATATATATATATATATATATATATATATACACCCGGTACCCGTACTTTGGAAATATATTTCCTTTAAGAAGTGGAGGGTCATTGGAGGGGTTGGAGAAAAGAGTCTGGCGATGGCGGGTGGTCGGTCAACTTGTCCGCGCGTGACAGTGGTCATGAGATGGGGCTTTAGTCCGTGACGCCGGGGTGTAGCTTTGTCCGTGTTGCCGGGCGATGGCGGGTGGGTGGTCAACTTGTCCTCGCGTGGTAGTGTGCCTGTGGCGGGACTTTTGTCCGTGATGGCAGGTGAATCAACAAAGGAGGTCTGTGGCTAGTAGTAATGTTGTCAACTACGCTAGAGTTGATTGCCTCGTAGTAATGTTCCTGGCTACGTTGGAGTTGATTTCATTGTAGTGATGTTTCTGGCTACGTTGGAATTGATTTCCTTGTAGTAATATTTCTGGCTATCTTGGACAAAGTCCCTAGATAAACTTGAGTTGTGGAGTGGAGCTGTTACGAGAATGTTGGGTTGTGGCGAGGTTTGAATCTCAGCGGCTGATACCAGAAAATATGGAAGGTTTAATTCACACTTTGGAGACGATGTAAGTAGAGGAGCAAGTAAAAGGCTATTTCGTAGCCAGTTGTCCTGTTCAGAACCAGTCGAGATCTGCACTAGGAAGCAAGGCAACTACAAAGATTGTGACGGTTGCCACTACATAAATTTTTGGTCGTACAGTAATATTTACAATGTGACAGAAATAGGTATCTACATGGTTGAGTAATACACTCAATATTAAATAAAAAAAAATATTTACAATTATGACACATACAAAGGACAAGGCATATTTTGGTAATGCATGTTCAAAAAATAAAATATAAAGATAATTCTTTCTGTGGACGTACGCTTCTCAATGGTTGTATCGTCGTGCGGACCAGGTGTCCTAAGGGTCAAGGTCAAGTCGGCCTAATTACAGTTTAGTGGCCTTTTGTCGGATTCTGGTTAGATCTGACGTTCAAAAGCCGTTTGGTGCTGCTGCTGCGATGTACGCGACGTCGTATGCTTGATATCTATCTTCTCGTAGTGTGACGTCCTGTGGTGTGTAGTTGTGACGTCCTGTGACGTGCAATATATCTTCTTGCAACAAGAGAAACAGAGAAAGAGGAAGCTAAAGAAAGAGGGAGATAGCGGTGGAAAAGGAAGAGAGAAAGAAAGATGGCGGTGGAAAAGAGAAAGGGAGAGAGATTGACAGATATAAAGAGTGATGGAGGAGGGAGGGATACAGGAAAAGAGAGAGATTGCGGGTGATTAGGTGAGAAAGAGAGAGAGAGATGGCATGGGGAAAAGGGAGAGAGATGGGGCAAATTATAGAGTGTTTGCGTGAGCAGACATGTATATATATATATATATATATATATATATATCTATATATATATATATATACTGTATATATATATGTATATATATATATATATATACTGTATACACACACACACACACACACATATATATATATATATATATATATATATATATACATATATATATACATATATATATACTTTATATATATATATATATATATATATAATGATAAAGTAGTAGCATCTGTCTGTCTGTCTGTTTGTTTGTTTGCTCACGAGCTCCTCCTAGGGTTTTGGAGATAGACCACCATAACCATATATATTCTGATACCCTATCACTCCAGGTACTTGGATAACTATATTTCATTAAAAAAAGATATTTGGCCAGGGTTAAGGGTTAAAGGGGTATGGTGGGGTAACACGCCACTATTGTAGTGTCTCCTTAACACGATTGTCATTTTGTGACAAAAATTACTCCTATCAAACAAACCATTGTATGTGTTCATAAATATCATTCATATTTGTGAAATTGATGTTATCACAAACTATGTTAGCCTTTGTAAGGAGAAAACATGTAAATGTAAAATGATTGTGCAATTTTACCAAATGTTTAAATATATATATATATATATATATATATATATGTATATATATATATATTTTTTTTTTTTTTTTTTTTTTTTTTTTTTTTTTTTTTTACTTTTTCGCGGGTGGTAAAATCCTCAGTTTCAATGATAATGAAAGATTAATTAAATGCTTCTCTTATGTTTTTATTTCCAAAGAGTGTCTCCCTCCTTAATTTTTTCTTACTTTCTTAACATTTTATTTGTGTTACCTTTTCCATTGAGTAATATTGATACGTGTAACCTTTCTCCACAAATTCTATCAAAATAGAATGATCATTTGCCCGCAGCAACGCGCTGGTAATTTGGCTAGTACACACACACACACACACACATATATATATATATATATATATATATATATGTGTGTGTGTGTGTGTGTGTGTGTGTGTGTGTGTGTGTGTGTGTGTGTGTGTGTGTGTGTGTGTGTGTGTGTGTGTGTGTGTGTGTGTGTGTGTGTGTCCGTGTGAGGCAGATGGAAAACATACAAATAGAACGAGAGTTTATTCTTTAACTAGTTTTGCACTATGGCGTTTCTTCAGAAAGAATATTACACTACAGAAAATACTGGCAATAAATACAGAAAATGTGTGGGTAATGAACTAGGATAGGTCTGAGTTCAAGGAGGCAGGACTCGCAGTAATGGTTATAAAGTGGACAAATTTAAATTTAAAAAGGAAATAAGCAAGAATTGGCTTACTAACAGAGTGGTCGACGTATGGAATAGACTTAGTAACCATCAAGTAGTAAGCGCTGAAACTATCAGTTCTTTTAAGAAACGATTAGACAACTTTATAGATGGGGATGACAGGTGGTGATGGATACGTAGCTGCCTAGTGTAGGCCTTATGGTCTCTTGCAGTCTTCTTCATTCTTATGTTTTTATGTTCTTATGTCCTTGCGTGTTGGTCGTACTGTCACTCCGTGGAATGCTTCTGGTGATCATTTGTCCCGTTTTCTTTCATTCTTTTGCTGTGTGCCGGTTTGGCACAAGGCTGACCTCTTCGTTGACGTCGGCAGGCGGGTTTACACCAAAGACAAATACACATATTTCCCAAGTCACGTAATTCTCTGCTTATAGAGTTGTGCTTGGAAGAAAAGAGATACACGCAGACTTGCTCGCTGGCTTAGCGGAGGCCCTTAATCCAACTCTGATTCAGAGCCCTTAACTCTTCGCCGGTTGATCGTGGGAGAAGAATTAGGGAGCTTCTCTTGCCGACCGGCCCGCACCCACGCCTGGCCTCTTCTCTGACGTTGGCGAGTGGGTTTACACTTCTGACATTTACACACAATTCCCAAGTAACGTAATTCTCTGCTTTCAGAGTTGTGCTTGGAAGGAGAAAGATAAAACAACACTCACCTGCCTGCCAACCTCCCCCCCCCTCTTGCACCGCCATTGGATCCACTCTCCTGACTACGCTTCGGATATCGCTCGTTCATCGCACACGCCCAACCTAGAGCTAATCAGGAACGTGCTACCTAGCTGGGGTTAATCAGCATCTCTACGCGCGGGTAGTGATCTCAACTCACTTCCCGTAAGATACATACACACACCTCTCACGAACATAGCCACAACCCACACACAAACACCTACACGTACTTTTTCTTCGACTAAAATTCGCTTCCTTTCTAACTTATTCTTATACTACATTTTTTCATTTCAGTTTACCTCCCATTAAAGATTTTTCCATTTTTCCACCTTTCTCTACTGCTACGTCTCCTACCATTTTCTCAGCTTTTGATGATTCTAATTCCAGGCGTCACCGCCGCCGTCCAAGTTCCCTGCCCATTTCTCCCGAGCCACGACCACAAACCGCCCCTAATTGCTCACGAAAAAGCGCATTTTGGCAATAGCCCTCTTTTTGTACACTACTATCATTTCATTTTCTTACAGACATTCTTCCCCTCCCATAAAAACCGATCCCTCGCGAGCGGGTGGTCTTCTCTCGCAAGTCGCAACTCTCTCCGTCCTTTTGCGTAGTCTCTCTATACCCCTTTTCTTTGCTGGCCTTATACTTAATTTTTTCCTCTTTGTAGGACTTAGAAATTTTCTTTTCAAGTCGTTAGATTTCTCGACTTTGAATATTGATTCACATGTGATATGCCCTGGCGACTTTAGCCTCTCGTGTTCTACCTTATACTTTTTATATATATTTGAACTATTTTGGCAAAGCATTTGATATTGTCGTAGTTTCTCTAATTCTTGTTTGCTTTTCAGTTTGTTGTTTACAAATCTGTAAAATAGTTTTGGTTGATCTTTACACTTTTCTATGACATCTTTTGCGTATTTTCTTTTCTCTTCTCTGCGCACCTGTACATATTCATTTCTATAATTAGTATATATTTTCTATTTTTCATTTTTTTTTTTTTATCCAAGCTTTATCCCTTTTGTCTTTTAACTCCCTACATCTTTTGTTGTACCAGCACTTTACATATCCTGTATTTTGCATTTGTCTTGGCATATACCTTTCCACTACTTTATAGATTTTTGTCAAAATACTCCATTCCTCTTCTACTGTTGTTTCCTCCTTGTGTATTCTTTCCCAGTCAGCTTTATGAAAGATTTTTTTCATTTTGTTAATTCTTTTTTTCATGCATCAATCTTCCCTTTGTGTATTGTTATTTTTTTCGTGTATTTTTCCTCGTTTAGTTCCAGTTCAACCAATATGTGGTCACTTTTTCTTATTGGTGTCTTATATTCGATCTTGTCCACTATTTCGGGTTCTGATGTGATTATTAGGTCCAGTCTCGATGGTTCTTCCTCATATCTATACCTAGTAGTCTCTTGTATCCATTGCGTCATTGTATGTTCAATAATCATATCAAGTAATACATTTCCCCATAGGTCATCTCCACCATTCACTGTCATCTCTTCCCAGCAGTTTTCTTTATAATTAAAGTCACCCATTATAATCATTCGTCCTCCATCTTCCAGTATCTTACTTAGTAATATTCTGGTGTCTTTTAACATATTATTGTGTTTTCTCTCTTCCCACGAAGATATTTTAGGAGGCACATAATTTACTGCAAACTTTCTGCTCTTCTTATCCTTGTCCTCCACTTCCATCGTAATCAACTGTACACTATTCTTTCCATATGTGATATTCCTCACATCTATATCCTTCTTAGTCAGGAACATAACTCCACCCCCTTGTTTTACCTCTCTGTTTCTAATCCAACAATTATATGCTCTATGTCCTACACTGTTTGGTGGTAGTGGACCTTTCAATTTCGTCTCTACAATTCCCATTATGTCCGGTTCTTTTTCCTTCAGGTAATCATTCATTTCGTTCAAGCCTGTTATTAAGCCAACTATATTTGTGTAAGCTTCATTTCTCTTTTTATCCATACCTTTTTATGTTGCTCACTGTCTGCTAGTTTCCTTGTTTTTGCTAAGATATTCTCTGCTGTCATTTGTGACCTGAATTTAACATTGATAGGTCTGATCTTATCTGTATTACATTTCTTGAGACTATATATTTCTTCAATTTGTTTTCCTATTTCAGGTTCATTTTCTTGAACTACTTCTAATATATTATTTACTTTTTCCTATTCCTCCTTTATTCTTGTAGTTCTATTTAGATTATACTTCTCTTCCATCCCTAATATAATTATACACCTCTTTTTATCTGCTAAGTCTCTTACTATATTCTCCTTCTCCCTCATCACTTTAATAACTGTGTCTTCAGTTTGTTTTTCCATCTGCTGTATCAATATATCATTACATACAATTTTGTTGTTCTCTTGGATTTTTTCCAACCCTGTGCTTTTGCTTTATTGTTCCTCTTTAATTCCTCATTCTCATCTTTTACTTCTTTTAACTGTCTCTTTAATTCTTCTATTTCTTTAGTTAGGTTTTTGTTCACCTTTTCTAGTTCTTCAAATTTTTCAACTCTCTGCGCAATCTTTGTTATTTTACCGAACCTACTCTCCCAATGTCCAGTCATGTTTTCAAGTTTTTCCTCTAGGCTTACTAATCGGGAGAGGTTGATACCCCCCCACATCAAATCCCTGGAAATTATTATCTTCACCTTCCATTGTGCTGCTCTTATCTATATTTCTAATCTTTCCATTTTTGCTAATCCCTTCTTCTTCACCAAAATCATCCGGCCTCCGTTTGTTTACAAGGCGCCTAGCCTCCTGGACCAAGTCTTCCCCTTCCTCATTTCCTTCCATTTTCCTCAGTAATCCCTCCCTTCTCCTTTTTCATTGCCTTCCCACTACACCACAAGCTTTCCCCTTTCCTATATATACAAAAAGGTTCTCCCTTGTCGTTGACATCCACGATTTTTTTTTTTCTGGAGTTCTTATCTACGCTGTCACTTCGACTGTCGTGTGTGTGTATTTACCTAGTTGTATTTTACGGGAAGGGGAGCTATGCTCGTGGGGTCCCGTCTTCATATCTCATTTTATCTAAACTATTTTTAAATTCATGTATTGTTTTTGCACACACCACTTTCTCATCTAACTTGTTCAAATTGTTTATTACTCTGTGAGGAAAGCTGTTCTTTTCCAAGTCTCTTCTATAGCTGTCTTTTTTTTTTCCGTGTCCTCTTGTATTTCTGTCATCCCATTTTATCAGATTCTCTCTATCAGTAATTTCTATGCCTTTCATGATTCTGTAAATAGTTATTAAATCTCCTCTCTCTCGTCTTTGCTCTAGTGTCTGTAGTTCAAGTTTTTCTAGTCTCTCTTCATATGATAGTTTTGAGAGTGTTGGTGCCAGTTTTGTAATTGCTCTTTGTATTCTTTCAAGTTTTTTTTATACATTTTTTTTGTACTTGGTGACCATATCGTTGCTGCATATTCCAATCTTGGTCTTATCAGGGTGATTAGGATTTTCTTCACCATTTCTTCATCCAGGTATATAAATGCAACTTTGATTGTTCTTATTAAATGATAAGTTTCTCCAAAAATTTTATGTATATGTTTCTCAGGTGACATATTATTCATAACAATGACTCCCAGGTCCTTCTCATTTTCTACTTTTTTTATTCCTTCTTCTCCCAATTTATATGATCCTGTTATTCTGTTTTTGCTTTTTCCAAATTCCATTATACTACACTTTTTTGTATTGAACTCCATCTCCCACTTCCTACTCCATTCCTGTACTATATTTAGATCT
>NC_134805.1:19075581-19115581 GCF_046742065.1 Oratosquilla oratoria
TGAGAAACAGGGAGAGAGTGAGATATAGAGAGGAACAGAGAAAGTGAAAGCTAGATAAAGAGTGAGAGAGAGAGAGAGAGAGAGAGAGAGAGAGAGAGAGAGAGAGAGAGTTGTCGGCGTGACGAATGTGAGAAACAGGGAGAGAGTGAGATATAGAGAGGAACAGAGAAAGTGAAAGCTAGATAAAGAGTGAGAGAGAGAGAGAGGTGGCGATGGAAAAGGGAGAGCGATAGAAAGATAGAGAGAGAGAGATGGCGGTGGAAAAGAGAAAGAGAGAGAGACAGAGACAAAGAAAGAGAGTGGTGGAGGAGGGAGGAACACAGAAAAAGATATAGGGAAATTGCGAGGGGGAGGTGAGGGGGAGAGAGAAAGAGGAATGAGAGAGATGGCGGGGGAAAAGGGAGAGAAATGGGCCTGAAATGATAGTGTGTGAATGTATACACACACACACACACACACACACACATATATATAGATATATATATATATATATATATATGTATATATATATATATATGTATATATATATATGTGTATATATATGTATATATATATGCATATATAAATGTATATATATATATATGTATATATATATATATACTGTATATATATATATATATATATATATGTATGCATATATATATATGTATATATATGCATATACCTATATATATATGCATATATATATATATATATATACATATGTATGTATATATATATATGCATGTATATATATATATGTATATATATGTGTATACATATATATATGTATAGAATATATATATGTATGTGTATACATATATATGTATGTATATATATATGAATACATATATGTATATATATGAATATATATATATATAATGTATATATGTACATATATATATATATACATGTGTGTGTATATATATGTATACATATATGTGTTTATATGTATATATATGTATACATATGTATATATATATATAATATATATATATGTATATATATATGTATATATATATATAATATATGTATATATATATATGTGTGAGAATAAACAACATTTCATACATTTATTTAATGTAACAGATGGATTATATATTATCAAACATGATAATTTTTTAAAATTTACAGTCTACAGGAAAATAAATTAAAATATCCAGAGTGCATTATAATCCATCTGTTACCCACATTAAATAAATGTATGAAATGTATTGTGATTCATATATATATATAGGTACATATATATATATATATATATATGTATATACATATATATATCAAGGACTACTATTACACAGGACGTGCATACCCAGATCCCGGGGTCCGCTAACGAAGGCCAGTCCAGTGCAGGGTTGCCACTCCTAGTGTTTTCCCACTAGATCTATCATTTTTTGCTTCAATCTAGTAGGATAGTGGTTTTTCGTCAAGGATATCAAGAATCTAGTATATTTTGAAGATCCTAATAAAAACGTTTAATTTTGCGTTACGAAGCCAAATTCATGGAACCAGATTTGGAGCCAGATGCTAGATTGAAAAAGTTTGAGCCAAACACAGAATAATAGTGCTAGATCTGGCACCAAAAGTGCTAAATTGGTAACCCTGCCTACTAATTACACAACCATCCTACAAAGTACAAAATATAGCAGGCTGTCGCGCTCGCGTCGAAGTTTGTATCTGTTTTCGCAAAATGTTATATTTCTGCATCATTTCCGTCTAATACTTCTCGAATTATTCCATGAAAGCATAATTTATCATTGAGATATTTTGAAAATTAGCTATAGCACATTCACACGTAAAGTTACTATGAATTGAATGTATATCATCATATGAACTCCATAGAAATTGTCAGTCAAATTGGCGCACTTGTTATTTGCTTATAGTATGTTTGCGCGATTGATTGGTTACATTAGTATATAGATGGTTGCAGGACGGTTGAGGTTTGTATTATTCGAATTATTAGTTTGTGCAATTTTTTAAGTGCAGAATCGTAAAGAGCAATGGAACAACAGCCTTGCCTGCATACAAGTGTCGTGTTTAGCTCATAGTTGTCTACTTGACTAACTAGTGATTGGTTGTGAAAGTTTGGATTATTGCACCATTACAGGCAGTGGTAATTAGTTTGGTGTATACAGTTTTCTAACTTCAAAATGTTTTCATGTGTATGTTGCGTAATATAATTCGAATCTAGTAGTTTTTTGTTCAGTGTAGTAGCTTTTGGCAAGCGCTCTAGGTTTTTTCCATTTTCCAGAGTGGCAACACTGGTCCAGTGTGCTACTAGTAATGGAGGTGTTAAGGTTGTGTTACTACGTCTTTCACGCGTGGCTGCATTTAGAAGTGGATTGTATTTGTTTACATAGGTTCTTGCTGATTTTGTGTATTCAATTTGCCGAATAAGTGTGGTGTTGTGAACTGCAACGGTAGTTATAACAAGGATAGCAGGTGCCGAGTGTTTCGACTGCCAAAAGACCGTTATGAAAGACTTAATTATTTCAAGATCGGAAGAAAGGTTAGTGTATCTGTTCATAACAGAAAATTTCAGTGAGTGCAGACTGTCTGTGATTGTCGAAAACACGCCCACGTTGTGTAACCCACTGATCTGCCGTGCATTCAAGAAGGGTATTAGTGTACCACTGGGTAAGACACTTCATCGTATGGTCAGTTCGCCGAAGCTGTGCGCTTAGCAATTAACTATGACATCCCGTTTGACAAAAAGATTGAGATTATTGTCACTCTTCTTCAAACCCACACGTCAGCCTGTGTAAACACCGAGAATGAGAAGAAGCTGGTATTTTTGACACGTCAGTTGGAACTTTTATCACAGAAACAGTTTTCTATGAATGATTATTGTTTTGCTCTTGAATTATACCCCAAGTGTAGTTATGAAGAGCTCAGAGACTTCTTGGTGCTGCCAAGGAAACGCAAGCTGCAGTACATCACTTCATCTATTGACAAGGATCAGGTGATGAGGGAAACATTTGCCAAAGTGAAGACACTGCAGCAGAAGAATGTATTTCTCTTGATAGATGAAGTACAGATCGGCCAACTGTTGCATTTTCTGGTGGGGTTCTGAGGGGCATGGCAGTACTTGTGGCAAGTCTATATAACACTGCTCCTTATATAAAACATGCTAAAATTGTCCTATAGCAATCAGATCGCATATCAGATAGCAATCCCACAATATTTAAAATCTATAAAAAAAAAATCTACTTAAATCAAATAAATCTAATTTAAATAAAAAAAAATAGATTTTTTATATTTTTCAAAAAGATAAAAAAAAAAAAAAAATCGCCAACCCTGGTGTCCACTAACCTCGTACAATAATAACTGTTAAGTCTGGCTAGAATTGGCATTTCAAAGCATAACAGTGCCTTAAAAATAGTTTCTTATTTCACTATAAAAGTTTATATTAACTTGTACTGCATTGAATAAGCCAATAGTTGATATATTTGTCCTATATACAATGTTAGGTTTCTAGTTTTGATATATTTGTCCAATATAAAATGTTTGGTTACAAAAAATGCAATGGTCTCCGCTAGTGAAGCCAGGAATCTGGGTGCGCACTTCCTGTATGATAGTACTCCTTGATATATATATATATAGTATATGCATATATATATGTATATATATATATATTTATATATATATATATATATGCATATATATATATATATATATATGTATATATATACATATATACATATATACATACATACATATACCAAGGCTTTTTCCCCCTTACTAGGGAGGTAGCCAAAAAGGAAAAGGCATAAAATCATTCCCTCCCATTTCATCCCCGAAAACACTCCACACCCCTCCACCCTCCCTCCCATCTTAGCACCTCCTGGATGACGGGTCATCCCTGCATCTTGTCCACTGCCCTGGGTCAGAAGCAGTGTCACAAGACACAGCACATCCACAGCAAGGCCGCTTCATTAAATCGGCGACCCCCCCCCCCTTCCGTCCCCCCATATAAAGGAGAAGACGGGGAGAAATCCCTTCGGGCTGCGTCAAAATTTTGCTCACACACACTACCTTATCCCCCATCCCCCCATCCGTTCCACCTCATGCATCACAACATCTTCCATATACAACCGTTCTCCATTCACCCCTGTCTTCTGTCCTCTCCCGTCCTTCCTCGACAGACATTCCCCTCTTCCCCAAAGCCCCCTTCACCCCATCCATCCATCTCATCCTAGGACGTCCCCTCATGTTCACTCCCTCCACATCTGCCTTCCATACCTCTTTTACAAGTCTTTCTTCACTCATTCTTTCCATGTGTCCAAACCATCCTATTACTCTTTCATCAACCCTATCTCCCAACTCCCTTTCCACCCCTGTTTCTCCTCCTCACCTCCTCATTCCTCACTCTATCTAGCCTAGTAACCCCCATCATACTTCTCAGACACTTTATCTCAAGCACATTCAAGCTCCTTCTCTCTTCCTCCCTTATGTTCCATGTTTCTGCTCCATACAGTGCTGTTGGCGTAATCACTCCTTCATACAGTCTCCTCTTAGCATCCATTCCCAAATTTCTATTCCTCATTACACTTTTTAATCCACCAAGGCATTTACTCGCTTCTCTCAATCTACATTCTACCTCCACCTTTACTCCACCTTTTCCTGCCACATTTGCACCCAAGTATCTAAAACTATCCACTTCCTCCAGTTGCTCTCCCTTAATGCTCACTTCCAGATTACTGCCACCTTCACCCCTAGTACATCTCATCACGTTACTTTTACCCACATTTATCTTCAGCTTTCTTCTATCACACACTCTCCCAAACTCTGTCACCAACTTCCTCAATCTCTCCTCCGATCCTATATATATATATATACATATATATATATATATATATATATATATATATATATATATATATATATTTATATATATATATATATATATTTATATATATATATATATATATCAAAGTGAACAGCAAACTTGTTATGACAGAGCTTCTTGTCGTATTTTTCTCTCTTAGAATGATATTACCTTCTATAGGCAGTAACCTTCATAGTTCTGCGTATATCATCCTGTGGAGTAGCAGACATAAATTGTAAATAGCCAGAACGCGTTTTCACACTTCTTTGTGCTTCCTCGGTGGCAGATAAGAATCTGAAGGCTAATCTGTTGTGTGGGGATTATATACTCGGGTGGAGAATTTTGGCAGGTTGTCATTGGTTGGCGTCGCCAGAGTTCCCTGATGTCCTATTGGTTAGCGGGTGGCTTATGTCGGTGTTCATTGTCTCATTTTAATGGGAAATGATCTAACACTTGGTAGTTTTTTATGTCCTCGAGCTGGGTATTCATTCCCGGGGATAGCTCTTTAATGTAAAAGGTCTCTAGGATGAGTAATCGTCGTGGGTTTTCATTGTAATCTAAAATTACCGCCTTCTGTGTCAGTTCTTCCCTCCTTAACCTCGCTTGATGGACTTCGTTATGGTGAGAGCCTCATGGTGGTCATGACTGTGAAACCCATTCCACTACCTATATCGGCATCTGTCATACCACCTAACCTCAAGAGCTCGTAAGAAACACCATAGCGAAGTCCATCAAGCGAGGTTAAGGAGGGAAGAACTGACACAGACAACGGAAATTTTAGATTACAATAAGGACCCACGACGATTACCCATCCTAGAGGCTTTATACATTAAAGAACTAGTCCAACTTAATAGGTTACCACTTATTCCATGGGAAGCTAATTTAGAAAGTAGTCTTTCGTGGGGGACGGTATCAAAAGTTTTTGCAAAGTCTAGATATATTAAATCTGTATTGTTTCTTTTGTCATAATTTTAAAAGACTGTGTTGTAGAATTCGAGTAAGTCACACAAGAACGTTTCCGTCTGAATCCATGTTGGCTATTATTGATCAAACAGTTACTTTTTAATGGTGATCAATAGCATCTCTGATGATAGTTTCCATCATTTTTCCTACGATTGAAGTCAAGCTTATAGACATGTAGTTATTTGTTTTGTTTTTGTCACCCTTTTTGAATATGGGAGTAACGTTAGCTAGCTTCTATTCTCTTGGGATATCTCCACATATGATGGGTTTCTTGAAAATAATTTCTAATGGAACAACAATCTCATTTTTTATTTCCCTTAAGATTCTTAGATGCCAACCGTCAGGCCCTGGTGTTTTGAGAACTTTGAGCTTTTCTTTACACCTTTTTATTTATATTTTATTTTATTTTTTTATCTATTTTTTTATTTTTTTTTTTATTTACGTAATGAGTAAGTTCACCCTAGACTATACACAGGGTTTAGTTTGTTGTTCTGTTTGAGGTGTTTATTTATGAATACTGAACTAAAATGGTTGTTAAAAATATCACACATTCCTTCATTTGAATATTCAAGTTGAGCGTCAGCAGATAATAGAGGGCCAATTTGTTTCCTGATAACCTTTCTATCTCTAATGTAACTGTAGAGTTCTTTGGGATTCTCTTTAGATTTATCAGCGATATACATTTCGTATTGTTGTTTTCGCTTTTTTATAGTCTTTTTTAAATCTCGCTGTATTATTACATAATGATAGTCATTATGATCACCCGAGCATTTGTATTTCTTATTAGCCTGTCTCTTTTTAGCAATACTTTTTTTTATTTTCTTTGTCAAGCTATTTTGGGCAAGCCTAATTTGGGATGTAAGTATGAATAATCTCAGTAAGCGTATTTTGAAATATTTTCCGCATCTAATCTACAGGTCTTTAGCTTAATTTTGCCTCCCAATCTGTAAGTTGAGGGCCCTAACATAGTCCTACGAAGTGAGCTTTACTGAAATCGGGTATTTTAGAAACGCAAGTATCTATTCTAATTTTTAATAGCAGTTTAAATCTAAGTTGTGATCGTTACTTGTAATGGTTTCACCAGCTTTTTTATCAGTTATTATGATTTCGTGGCTTGTGATCAACAGATGGAGTAAATTAACATGTCTTGTGGGCTTTTTAATATGATGAACTAATGTATACATATATATATGTATATATATATATATATATATATATATATATATACATATACATATATATGTATATATATATATATATATGTACATATATATAAATATATATTCATGTATATATATACAGTATATATATATATATATACATATATATATATATGTGTGTGTGTGTGTGTGTGTGTGTGTGTGTGTGTGTGTGTGTGTGTGTGTGTGTGTGTGTGTGTGTGTGTGTGTGTGTGTGTGTGTGTGTGTATACATATATATATATATATATGTGTGTGTGTGTGTGTGTGTGTGTGTGTGTGTGTGTGTGTGTGTGTGTGTGTGTGTGTGTGTGTGTGTGTGTGTGTGTGTGTGTGTGTCTTTGTGTGTATGTGTATGTGTGTGTGTTTGTGTGTATGTGAATGTATGTGTGTGTGTATTTACCTAGTTGTATTTACCTAGTTGTATTTCACGGGAAGGGGAGCTATGCTCGTGGTGTCCCGTCTTCATATCTCATTTTATCTTAACTATTTTTAAATTCATGTTTTGTTTTTGCACACACCACATTCTCATCTAACTTGTTCCCAATGTCTATTACTCTGTAAGGAAAGCTGTTCTTTTTCAGGTCTCTTCTATAGCTGTCTTTCTTGATTTTCTTTCCGTGTCCTCTTGTATTTCTATCATCCCATTTTATCAGATTCTCTCTATCAATAATTTTATGCCTTTCATGATTCTGTAAATAACTATCAAATCTCCTCTCTCTCTTCTTTGCTCTACTGTCTTTGCTCTAGTGTCTGTAGTTCAAGTTTTGCTAGTCTCTCTTCATATGATAGTTTTGAGAGTGTTGGTGCCAATTTTGTAATTGCTCCTTGTATTCTTTCAAGTTTTTTTATATAATTTTTTGTACTTGGTGACCACATCGTTGCAGCATATTCCAATCTTAGTCTTATTAGAGTGAGTAGAATTTTCTTCACCATTTCCTCATCCAGGTATGTGAATGCCACTGTAATTGTTCTTATTAAATTATAAGTTTCTTCAAAAATCTTATGTATATGTTTCTCAGGTGATATATCATTCATAACAATGACTCCCAGGTCCTTCGCATTTTCTACTTTTTTTATTCCTTCTTCTCCTAATTTATATAATCCTGTTATTCTGTTTTTGCTTTTTCCAAATTCCATTATACTACACTTTTCAGTGTTGAGCTCCATCTCCCACTTCCTACTCCATTCCCATACTTTATTTAGATCACTCTGTAGTGACTCACAATCTTCTTCCGTGTTCACTTTTTTTAATAGTTTTGCATCATCCGCAAAGAAGCTCATATAACTTTCAATTTTCCTCATCCATATCATTAATATATATAGCAAATATTATTGGGGCCAGAACTGTTCCTTATGGAACACCGCTTATTACGTCATCCCATCTTGAGTGCTTGTCTCCTATCACTACTCTCATTTTTCTTTCTAGCAAAAAGTCTTCCATCCATTTAAACAGTTTGCCCTGTATTCCTCCTTCATTTTCTAATTTCTTCAGCAACTTCTTATGTGGTACTTTGTCAAAGGCCTTTTTTAGGTCAAGAAATGCACAATCAGCCCATTCATCTCTTTCTTGTATTATATCTATTAGCCTTGAATAGAAACATATTAAATTAGTGACGCATGATCGTCCTTGTCTGGATCAAAATTGTCTTGGATTAAGCACACTGTTTATTTTATTTTATTTTATTTTTTTATTTTTTTACCCATTTACTTTTGATCATTCTTTCACAAATTTTTGCTATTGTACTTGTTAGAGAGACTGGTCTATAGTTGGTAGGGTCTTCTTTATTACCTCTTTTATATATAGGTACTATATTTGTTTTTTCCAATCTTCTGGAACTTTTCCTTCTTTCAAGGAACTATTTATTATGCTATGTATTTTGTCTGCCAGTTCATTTTTGCATTCTTTCAAAATCCAGTTTGCTATTTCATCTAGTCCATGCGATTTTCTAACATCAAGATTACTCAAGTGTTTCATTATTTCATTCTTTGTTACTTCTATTTCTTTCACAGGGGGGACTTTCACTTTCCATTCGATCTCTTCCGGTTGTATGTTCTCCCTTGTAAACACCGATTTAAAATGCTTGTTCATAATTTCCGTCATTTCTATTTCCTCTGTGTATTCAACTCCTTGTCTTAATTTCTCCAAGTCTTGTTTGTTTTTCAGTTTGTTGTTTACAAATCTGTAAAATAGTTTTGGTTGATCTTTACATTTTCTATGACATCTTTTTCATGTTTTCTCTTTTCCTCTCTGCACGCTTGTACATATTCATTTCTATAACAAGTATATATTTTCCATTTTTCAGGTCTTTTGTATTTCTCCCATTTGGTCCAAGCTTTGTCTATTTTGTCTTTTAACTCCCTACAACTTTTGTTGTACCAGCACTTTACATATTCTTTTTCTTGTTTTTGTCTTGGGACATACTCTTCCACCCCTTTTTTATAATTTTTCGTCAAAATATTCCATTTCTCTTCTACTGTTGTATCTTCTTTGTGTATTCTTTCCCAGTTTTCATTTTGAAAGAATTCTCTTATTTATAAAAAAAAAAAAATTCATACATCAATCTTCCTTTTCTATATTGTTCATTTCTTTTCATGTATTTTTCCTCATTTAGTTCTACTTCTATCAATATTTGGTCACTTTGCTAATTGGTGCCTGGTATTCTATCTTTTCCACTATTTCAGGTTCTGATGTGATTATTAGGTCTAGTCTCGATGGTTCTTCTTCATTTCTATACGTAGTGTTCTCTTGTATCCATTGTGTCATTGTGTGGTCAATAATCATTTCAACTAGAACACTTCCCCATGAGTCTTCTCCACCCTTTACGGTCATCTCTTCCCAGCAGACTTCTTTGCAATTAAAGTCTTCCATTATCATGTTTAGTGTTATTCTTGTGTCTTCTAACATACTTTTATGTTTAGTCTCTTCCCACGAGGCTGTTTTTGGGGGCACGTAGTTTATTACAAAATTTCTGCTCTTCTTATCTCTGTCTTCTACTTCTATCATAATCATCTCTACTCTATTCTTCCCATATGTGACACTCTTCACATTTATATCCTTCTTAGTCAGGAACATAACTCCACCCCCTTGTTTTATCTCTCTGTTTCTCATCCAATAATTATATGCATTGTGTCCTATGCTGTTGGGTGGTAGTGGACCTTTTACTTTTGTCTCAACAATTCCCATTTTGTCCGGATCTTTTTCCTTCAGATACTCGTTCAGTTCATTCAGTCCAATTATTAATCCATCTATATTTGTGTAGGATAATCTTAACTTTCTGCTATTTCCATTTTATTCTCTGTTTCTTTTTTTGTTTCTCTCTGTTATGGTCCATTTCTTCAATTTTATATTCACTACTCTCCAGTGGAATTCTTGTTTTTCTGACTCCGTTCTGGTCTCGTTTTTTTTTTTTTTTTTTCCTTAGCTTCTTTCCTTTTCATTTTTTCTTCCTCTCTTTCTTCTTTATTTATTTCTCTTTTTATCCATACCTTTTTATATTTTTCACTTGCTGCTAGCTTCCCTGTTTTTTGCTAAGATATTCTCTGCTGTTGTTTATGATCTGAATTTGAGCTTAATTGGTCTGGTCTTATCTGTACTATACTTTCCGAGTCTAAACTCCTCTTCGATTTGTTTCATTATCTCAGGTTCATCTTCCTGAACCAATTCTAGTAATCTGCTTACTTTTTCATTTTCTTCATTGATTCTTATAGTTCTATCTGGGTTATGTTTCTCTTCCATTTCTAATATAATTATACATTTATTTTTATCTGCTAAGTCTCTTACAATATTCTCCTTCTGTCTCATCACTTTGATAACTGAGTCTTCAGTTTGTTCTTTCATTTGCTGTTTAATTATATCAGCAAATGCAACTTTAATGTTTTCCTGTATTTTCCTCCACCCCTGTGCCTCTTTTGCTATTGCTTCTTTATTGTCTTTATTGTTCCTTTTTAATTCTTCATTTTCCTCTTTTACTTCTCTTAACTGTCTTTTTAGTTCTTCTATTTCATCAGTTAAGTTCTTGTTCGCCTTCTCTAGTTCCTCCCGCCTTTCCACTCTTTGCGCAATTTTTGACATTCTACCGAACCTAATCTCCTAATGTTCGGTCATTTGTTCAAGTTTCTCCTCCAGTCTTGCCAGTCGGTGGAGGTTGGTATCCACCCCCCCCTCATTATATCCATAGAAATTATTATCCTCACCTTCTATTGTGCTGCTCTTATCTATGTTTCTAATCTTTACATTTTTGTTAGTCCCTTCATCGTCACTAAATTGCTCCGGCCCGCGCTTGTTTACATGGCGTCTGCCTGCCTGGATCAAGTCCTGTCCTTCCTCATTTCCTTCCATTTCCCTCAGTAATCCCTCCCCTTCTCCTTTTTCCTCACTTCCCCCTACACCACGAGCAATCTCCTTCCCTGCAAATACAATAGGTACTTCCTTTGCGTTGAGATCCACGAAAATTTCACTTTTTCTTCAGGACGTCAATCCTCGCCGTCTGTCCAACGAATGTGTGTGTGTGTGTGTGTGTGTGTGTGTGTGTGTGTGTGTGTGTGTGTGTGTGTGTGTGTGTGTGTGTGTGTGTGTGTGTGTGTGTTTGTGTGTGCAAGCAATCACATCACCATAATACGAAGATGTACTATACGAAAGTACCTACTGTCTGCAAGTCTCTCTTCACTTATGGTTATTTTGTATATATATAATTATATATATATATATATATGTATATATATATACATATATATATACATATATATATATACATATATATGTATATATATAAATATATAAGTATATGCATATATGTGTATATATATGTATATATACATATATATATATATATATACTTTCTTAACTTCAATACTATCATTGATGAACATATGTTTGACTGTAGTATCATTTTAAAAAACTACCTTTACGTTAAATCTTTTTAATAATTCTTTAACACTTAAAAAAAATTATTATTAAAAAGGTTTAACGTTAAGGTAGTTTTTAAAAATTATAGTACTGTCAAACATATGCTCATCAATAATAGTATTGAAGTTGAATAAGGATACATTCATAAAATTCCTTGCAAAATGTGTAATCAATTTTACATAGGCCAAACTGGCAAACTCTCATATATTAGAATTGCACAACACAAGAAAAACGTTAGGGATGGCAATAATTTCAGTGGAATCTTTAAGCATATTGAATTGAATAATCATTCAGTTCATTGGGGGTAATGCCCATGCAATCTATTATACTAACAATATAATAATAAGAAACTTAATAGAGTGTAGTTTGATCAATACCACCACTGATCAAAATACCAACCTACACAAGGGCTTATATAAACTCGACAATTTTATCTGTCAAGAAATAAACAAAATAATAACAGGTAAAATGTAACCCTGCGACTGTGACCTAATGTCGCCCTACCCTCATTAGCGGACGCATTGACCCTTGCGACCTGACAGCCCGCCTCCCAGGGGGTAAATTGTCCTCTACCCTTTTGTAAACTGTCCTTGTTTCTTTTTCATGTATATATAATCTATATATTTCTATTAACTATGTACTTTTTGCACTGAAGATGTAAAATACGAAAGCGCTCTGCTTCGTTAGTTTCTTTTTTTCCAAGTGGTCTACTTTGCATATATAATATATATATATATATATATATATATATATATATATGTCTGTATATATATATATATATATATATATATATATATATATATATATATATATAGATACATGTATATATACATACATATATATATATATAAATATATAGATATATATGTGTGTGTGTGTGTGTGTGTGTGTGTGTGTGTGTGTGTGTGTGTGTGTGTGTGTGTGTGTGTGTGTGTGTGTGTGTGTGTGTGTGTGTGTGTGTGTGTGTGTGCTACTGCTAGTTTTTGGCCTATATATTACAAATACATTCATTTTTTGTCCATTTGGGTTAACTCTACCCATATCCTATGTATCCTGTTTCAGTTTCTCTAAACGTACAACAGAACACCCCCACCTTTCTTGTGGTTTTTATCCCGACGAAAGTGTTTAAATCCTGTAATATAAAATTCATCCTCAACCTCTTTACCATTTAACCATGGAGGGGTGGGGGGGGGGGAAGGCCTTGACTAAAAGTTTGTGATAGTTGATGGATGAACTGCCATGTCATTCAGCGTTGAGCCAGCCTACAGGCTAGCCCATGGTCGAACCACCTCTAGCCCGGCCCCGCCCCTCTCCGAATAAGATCACCTGGCGCGCCATCGTGTGAAGGAGGCAATGCCGAGGCGGCGGCTCTTCCTGGGCCGAATAGAATCGCCCAGCGGAGGAACACAATTTACACAACAACAGGAATAAAAAAAAATGGACTTACAGCGACGTTGAGCCTGGCAGGACAGTCCTCCGATCCACAGCCCCAGGACCAGGACCGTTGCCGCAGTGTAGAAGCTCGCCATCCTTATCCCGATTATTTGCCTCTCGACGGCGCCTCCGCAACTGCCCCACTTCAATTCAGAGCTCAAACACAAGGAGAAACCCCGGACTGGAAGTGACGTCACAGGAAAACGATAAGGGCGCCTAGGCCTATATGTCAAAAACAGTCCGGTGGAACCCCAAGATCATTTGGTATGGTATGAAAGTCTTTGTAGACTATGTGTTGTGCCCCATCCAGCATATTTCAGTTTCTAAGATTTTGTTTTTAGAAGTGCACACCTACGCGATATAGCATTACAAAATATGATATCAATTTTGTAAATTATAATACATCAATGTCATAAATATTTTCTTGACGGAAATCGATAACAGAAAACGTTGGTAAAAGCTATGCACAAACGAACGAAGTCCCGCGACTCCTTTAGACGCCATCTTTGTTTTGATAGATTTGGAGGTCAAAGACAACGACGACGACGACCCTGATGACCTCTAGAATTACAGTTACCGCATTGCTAAATACAGGTTAGGTTAGTAGGTAGGTTAGGTTAGGTTAGAATTGACGAATTTATCACACTTTACTTTCTTCAACCTCCGCAGTTACCAAAACAAAGATGGCGTCTCAAGCAGTCAAAGCGGCTACATTTGTTTGTGTATAGCTTTTAGCAGCTTTTTCTGTTATTGATTCCCGCCAAGAATAACATATTACGTTGATGCATTATAATTTATCAAATTATTATCTAATTTTCTAATGCTATATCAGTAAGGAGATTCATTGGAGCTGTATACAGTGTAGCATGTAGCATGTTGAAGCTGTACTCTGAAATATACTTTTACTTCTTTTGTGTGTTTGCATCTGGGTCGATTTCTCTGCCGGGGGTGATTTCTGGGTTAACATTTGGTAGACTATGGCACGAGTATGTGATCTGGGGTCTCTATGTGTGTGTATGTGTCTGTAGGTGTGTGTGTGTGTGTGTGTGTGTGTGTGTGTGTGTGTGTGTGTGTGTGTGTGTGTGTGTGTGTGTGTGTGTGTGTGCGTGTGTGTGTGTGTGAGTGTGTGTGTGTGTGTGAGTGTGTGTGTGTGTGTGTGTGTGTGTGTGTGTGTGTGTGTGTGTGTGTGTGTGTGTGTGTGTGTGTGTGTGTATTTACCTAGTTGTATTTTACGGGAAGGGGAGCTATGCCCGTAGTGTCCATTCTTCATATCTCATTTTATCTAAACTGTTTTTAAATTCATGAATTGTATTTGCACACAGCACTTTTTCGTCCAACTTGTTCCAGATGTCTATTACTCTGTGGGGAAAGCTATTCTTTTTCAGGTCCCTTCTATAACTGTCTTTCTTGATTTTCTTTCCGTGTCTCTTGTATGTCTACTATTCCATTTTATTAGATCCTCTATCAATAGTTTCTATGCCTTTCATGATTCTATAAATAGTTATCAAGTCTCCTCTCTCTCTTCTTTGCTCTAATGTCTGTAGTTCAAGTTTTGTTAGTCTCTCTTCATATGATAGTTCTAAGAGTGTTGGTGCTAATTTTGTAATTGCTCTTTGTATTCTTTTAAGTTCTTTATAAAAACAATTGTACTTAGTGACCACATCGTCGTTGCATTTTCCAATCTTGGTCTTATCAAATTGACTAGTATTTTCTTCACCATTTCTTCGTCCAGTTATGTAAATGCCACTTTGATTGTTCTTATCAAATTATAAGTTTCTCCAAAAATCTTGTTTATATGTTTCTCAGGGGATATAGTATTCATAATAATGATTTGCAGGTCCTTCTCATTTTCTACTTTTTTTTTCTCCCAATTTATATGATCCCACTATTCTTATTTTGCTTCTTCCAAATTCTATTATGCTACACTTCTTGATATTGGATTCCATCTCCCACATCCTACTACATTCCAATACTTTATTGAGATCACTCTGTAGCGACTCACAATCTTCTTCAGTGTTCGCTTTTTTCAAAAATTTTGCATCATCCGCAAAGAAGCTCCTATAACTTTCAATTCATTCATCCATATCATTAATATATATGGTAAACATAATTGGGGCCAAAACTGTTCCTTGTGGAACACCATTTATCACTTCATCCCAATTAGATTGTTTGTCTCTTATCACCACTCTCATTTTTCTTTCATGCAAGAAGTCTTCCATCCACTTCAGCAGTTTGTCCTGTATTCCTCCTACAGTTTCTAATTTCTTAAGCAACTTCTTATGCGGCAACTTATCATAAGTTTTTTTTAGGTCTAGAATGCACAATCAGCCCATCCATCTCTTTCTTGCATTACATCTATTAGCCTTGAATAGAAACACATTAAGTTTGTGGCGCATGATCATCCTTGTCTAAATCCAAATTGCCTTGAATTTAGTACTTGTTTGTTTTTTTCCAAATGCTTTACCCATCTAGTTTTGATCATTTCTTCACATATTTTAGCTATCGTGCTTGTAAGAGAGACCTGTCTATAGTTAGTAGAGTCTTCTTTGTTTCCCTCTTTATATATTGGTACTATATTTGCTTTTTTCCAATCTTCTGGAACTTTTCCTTCTTTCAATGAACTGTTTATTAGGCTATATATCTTATCTGTTAGTTCATTCCTGCATTCCCTCAAAATCCAGTTCGCCATTTCATCTGGTCCATGCGATTTTCTGACATCGAGATTTTTCGATACTTCTATCTCTTTCATAGGGGGAACTGTCTCTCCCATTCGATACCTCTAGGTTGTATGTTCTCCTTTGTAAACACCGATTTAAAATGCTTATTCATAATTTATGCCATTTCTATTTCCTCTGTGTATTCAACTCCTCCTTGTCTTAGTTTCTCTAATTCTTGTTTGCTTTTCCGTTTGTTGTTTACAAATCTGTAGAATAATTTTGGTTGATCTTTACATTTTTCTATGACATCTTTTTCATATTTTCTCTTTTCTTCTCTGTGCACTTGTACATAATCATCTCTATAACTAGAATATAATTTCAGTTTTTCAGGTTTATCCCTTTTGTATTTGAGCTCACTACATCTTTTGTTGTACAAGCACTTTACATATCCTTTTTCTTGCTTTTGTCTTGGCACATACTTTTCCACTCCTTCTTTATAATTTTTTGTCAAAATACTCCATTTCTCTTCTATTGTTGTTTCCTCCTTGTGTATTCTTTCCCAGTCAGCTTTTTGAAAGAATTCTCTTATTTTATCAATTCTTTTTTCATACATCATTCTTCCTTTTCTATATTGTTCATTTCTTTTCGTGTATTTTTTTCTCATTTAGTTTCAGTTGAACCAATATGGGGTTACTTTTACTTATTGATGTTTTATATTCGATCTTGTCCACTATCTCGGCTTCTGATGTGATTATTAGGTCCAGTCTCGATGGTTCTTCCTCATTTCTATACCTAGTATTGTCTTGTATCCATTACGTCATTGTATGTTCAATAATCATATCAAGTAATACATTTCCCCATAGGTCATCTCCACCCTTCACTGTCATCTCTTCCCAGCAGACTTTTTTACAATTAAAGTCACCCATTATAATTATTCGTCCTCCATCTTCCATTATCTTACTTAGTGATATCCTGGTGTCTTCTAACATATTTTTGTGTTCTCTCTCTTCCCACGAAGCCGTTTTAGGAGGCACATAATTTACTACAATCCATCTATGTTTGTATAGGACACTTTTAATTTTCTGCTACTTCCATCGTGTTTTCTGTTTCCCTTTTTTTCTGCTATGAACCATTTCCTCACTTTCATATTCACTACTCTCCAATAGAATTTCTCTTTTTCTGTCTCTGTTCTGTTCTCGCTTTTTTTTTTTTATATAACTTCTATTTTTTTTCTCATCCTCTCTTTCCTCTTTATTCATTTCTCTTTTTATCCATACCTGTTTATATTGCTCACTGTCTGCTAGTCTCCCTATCTTTTCTAAGATATTCTCTGCTGTCGCTTGTGACCTGAATTTAATCTTAATTGATCTGGTCTTATCAGCATTGTATTTCCATAGCCTATACATTTCTTCTATTTGTTTCCCTATTTCTGGTTCATCTTCTTGAACTACTTCTGATATACTATTTACTTTTTCCTTTTCCTCCTTTATTTTTGTAGTCCTATTTAGATTATACTTATCTTCCATCCATAATATAATCATACATTTCTTTTTATCTGTTTAGTCTCTTACTATATTCTCCTTCTCTCTCATCCCTTTAATAACTGTGCCTTCAGTTTGTTCCTTCATCTCTTGTTTCACTATATCTCTAAATTAAATTTTCTTATTTTCCTGAATCTTTTCCCAACCACTTACTTTTTATGTTATGGACTCTTTATTTTCTTTGTATTCCTCTTTAATTCCTCATTCTCATCCCTTACTTCTCTTAATTGTCTTTTCAATTTTTCTACTTCTTTAGTCAGATTTTGATTCTCTTTTCTTATTTCTTCCAGTTGATCAACTTCCCCTGCAACTAGAGTTAATTGGTCAAACCTAACCTTCCATTCTTCGTTTTTTTTTTCTAGCTTCTCCTCTATATTTACTAGTCGGGGGAGGTTGTCCCATCCTCCCTCTTTATATCCATAAAACCAGTTATCGTCTCTTTCCATTGAGCTGTTATTATCTATATTTCTGCTCTTTACACCTCTGCTTCCTTGTTGTTCGTATGTATATTCTGCTCCCCGTTTGTTTACACCTCTCCTAAGATCCTGGGCCCATTCGTCCCTTTCCTCATTTCCTTCCATTTTCCTCAGTAATCCCTTCCCTTCTCCTTTTTCTTCACCTTCCAACCACACTACGAGCTTTCCCTTTCCCTATTAATGCAACACAGGTACTTCCTTCTCGTTGTGATCCTCGAAATTTGAAGTTTTCTCTGGCGTCTAAACTTCGTTGTCACCTCTACCGACGTGTGTGTGTGTATTTATCTTGTATTTACCTACTTGTATTTTACGGGAAGGGGAGCTATGCTCGTGGTGTCCCGTCTTTATATCTCATTTTATCTGAACTGTTTTTAAATTCATGTGTTGTTTTTGCACACACCACTTTCTCATCTAACTTGTTCCAAAAGTCTATTACTCTGTGGGGAAAGCTATTCTTTTTCAAATCTCTTCTATAACTGTCTTTCTTGATTTTTTTTCCGGGCCCTCTTATATTTCTATCATCCCATTTTATTAGATCCTCTCTATCAATAGTTTCTATGCCTTTCATGATTCTAAAAATAGTTATCAAATCTCCTCTCTCTCTTCATTGCTCTAATGTCTGTAGTTCAAGTTTTGTTAGTCTCTCTTCATATGATAGTTTTGAGAGTGTTGGTGCCAATTTTGTAATTGCTCTTTGTATTCTTTAATTTTTTTTTATACATTTTTTTTTTTGTATGTGGTGACCACATCGTTGCTGCATATTCCAATCTTGGTCTTATCAATGTGATTAGTATTTTCTTCACCATTTCTTCATCCAGGTATGCAAATGCCACTTGATTGTTCTTATTAGATTATAAGTTCCTCCAAAAATCTTATTCATATGTTTCTCAGGTGACATATTATTCATAATAATGACTTACAGGTCCTTCTTACTTTCTCCTTTTTTATTCCTTCTTCTCCCAATTCATATGATCCCACTATTCTTTTTTTGCTTCTTCCAAATTCCATTATACTACACTTTTTAGTACTGAACTCCATCTCCCACTTCCTACTACATTCCCATACTTTATTGAGATCACTCTGTAGTGACTCACAATCTTCTTCAGTGTTCACTTTTATCAATAGTTTTGCATCATCCGCAAAGAAGCTTATATAACTTTCAATTCCTTCATCCATAACATTAATATACATAGCAAACATTATTGGGGCCAAAACTATTCCTTGTGGAACACCACTTATCACTTCATCCCAATTAGTGTTTGTCTCTTATCACTACTCTCATTTTTCTTTCTTGCAAAAAGTCTTCCATCCATTTAAGCAGTTTGCCCTGTATCCCACTTGTAGTTTCTAATATCTTAAGCAATTTCTTATGTGGCACCTTGTCAAAAGCTTTTTTTAGGTCTAGAAATGCACAATCAGCCCATCCATTTCTTTCTTGTATTATATCTATTGGCCTTGAATAGAAACACATTAAATAGGTGACGCATGATCGTCCTTGTCTGAATTCAAATTGTCTTGGATTGAGTACGTTGTTTTTTTTTTTTTTTTTTTTCTAGATGCCCTGCCCATCTACTTTTGATAATCCTTGCACAAATTTTTGCTATCGTGCTTGTTAGAGAGATTGGTCTATAGTTTGTAGGGTCTTCTTTCTTTCCTCCTTTATATATAGGTACTATATTTGCTCTTCTCCAATCTTTTGGAACTTTTCCTTCTTTCAATGAACTGTTTATTATGCTTTGTATTTTGTCTGCCAGTTCATTCCTGCATTCTCTCAAAATCCAGTTTACCATTTCATCTGGTCCATGCGATTTTCTGACGTCAAGATTACTCAAGTGTTTCATTATTTCATTATTTGTTACTTCTATTTCTTTCATATGGGGGACTTTCTCCTCCCATTCGATATCACTAGGTTGTATGTTCTCCCTTGTAAACACTGATTTAAAATGCTTGTTCATAATGTCTGCCATTTCTATTTCCTCTATGTATTCAACTCCTCCTTGTCGTAGTTTCTCTAAATCTTGTTTGTTTCTCACTTTGTTGTTTACAAATCTGTAAAATAGTTTTGGTTGGTCTTTATATTTTTCTATGACATACTTTTCGTATTTTCTTTTTTTCTTTCCCAGTTTTCTTTTGAAAGAATTCTCTTATTTTATAAAAAAAAAAAATCATATATCAATCTTCCCTTTCTATACTGTTCATTTCTTTTCATGTATTTTTCCTCGTTTAGTTCCAGTTCAATCAATACGTGGTCACTTTTACTTATTGGTGTCTTGTATTCAATCTTTTCCACTATTTTAGGTTTAGATGTGATTATTATGTCTAGTCTCGATGGTTCATCTTCATTTCTATACCTAGTGTTCTCTTGTATCCATTGTGTCATTCTATGGTCAATAATCATCTCAAGTAGAACATTTCCCCATGAGTCGTCTCCACCCTTTACTGCCATCTCTTCCCAGCAGACTTCTTTGCAATTAAAGTCGCCCATCATAACTATTCTTCCTCCATCTTCCATTATCTTATTTAATATTATCCTTGTGTCTTCTAACATACTTTTATGTTCACATTCTTCCCACGAGGCTGTTTTTGGAGGCACATAATTCATCACAAACTTTCTGCTCTTCTTATCTCTGTCTTCCACTTCGATCTCTACTGTATTCTTTCCATATGTGACACTCCTCACGTTTATATCTTTCTCAGTCAGGAACATAACTCCACCCCCTTGTTTTGTCTCTCTGTTTCTAATCCAATAATTATATGCATCATGTCCTACACTGTTGGGTGGTAGTGGACCTTTTAATTTTGTCTCTACAATTCCCATTATGTCCGGTTCTTTTTCCTTCAGATAATCATTCAGTTCATTCAATCCTGTTATTAATCCATCTATATTTGTGTAAGACACTCTTAATTTTCTGCTACTTTCATTTGTGATTTCTGTTTCCCTTTTGTTTTTCTCTGGCATAGTCCATCTCCTCACTTTCATATTCACTACTCTCCAATAGAATTTCTCTTTTTCTGTCTCTGTTCTGTTTTCATTTTTTCCTTAGCTTGTTGTCTTTTCATTTTTTCCTCCTCTCTTTCCTCTCTATTCATTTCCCTTTTTATCCATACCTTTTTATATTGTTCACTGTTTGCTAGTTTCCCTGTTTTTGCTATGATATTCTCTGCCATCGTTTGTGACCTGAATTTAATCTTAATTGGCCTGGTCTTATCTCTACTATATTTTCCGAGTCTATACATCTCTTTAATTTGTTTCATTATTTCAGGTTCATCTTCCTGAACTAATTCTAGTAAACTGATTACTTTTTCTTTTTCCTCTTTGATTCTTGTGGTTCTATTAAGATCATACTTCTCTTCCATTCCTAATATAATTATACATTTCTTTTTATCTGCTAAGTCTCTTACTATATTCTCCTTCTGTCTCATCACTTTAATAACTGAATCTTCAGTTTGTTCTTTCATTTGCTGCTTAATTATGTCAGTAAATGCAACTTTACTGTTCTCTTGGATTTTTTTTTTTCAACCCTGTGCTTCTTTTGCTATGGACTCTTCATTATCTTTGTTCTTCTTTAATTCCTCATTCTCTTCTTTTACTTCTTTTCACTGTCTTTTTAATTATTCTATTTCTTTAGTTAGGTTTTTTGTTCACCTTCTCTAATTCTTCCAATTTGTCAACTCTCTGCACAATCTCTGCCATTTTACCGAAACTACTCTCCCAATGTTTGGTCATTTTCTCCAGTATTTCCTCTAGTCTTGCTAATCGAGGGAGGTTAGTCCCTTCATCGTCACTAAATTGACGTTTATTTATATGGCGTCTGCCTGCCTGGACCAAGTCCTCTCTTTCCTCATTTCCTTCCATTTCCCTCAGTAATCCCTCCTCTTCTTCTTTTTCCTCACCTTCCCACTACACCACGAGCTTTCCCCTTCCCTGTAAATACAATAAGGTACTTCCTTGATGTTGAGATCCACGAAAATTTCACTTTTTCTTCGGAACTCCAATCTTCGCCGTCCATCCGACGAATGTGTATGTATTTACCTAGTTGAATTTACCTAGTTGTATTTACCTAGTTGTATTTTACGGGAAGGGGAGCTATGCTCGTGAAGTCCCGTCTATATATCTTATTTTATCTAAACTTTTTTTAAATTCATGTATTGTTTTTGCACACACTACTTTCTCATCTAACTTGTTCTAAATGTCTATTACTCTGTGAGGAAAGCTATTCTTTTTCAGGTCTCTTCTATAGCTGTCTTTCTTGATTTTCTTTCCATGTCCTCTTGTATTTCTATCATCCCATTTTATTAGATCCTCTCTATCAATAGTTTCTATGCCTTTCATGATTCTGTAAATAACTATCAAATCTCCTCTCTCTCTTCTTTGCTCTAGTGTCTGTAGTTCAAGTTTTGCTAGTCTCTCTTCATATGATAGTTTTGAGAGTGTTGGTGCCAATTTTGTAATTGCTCTTTGTATTCTTTTGAGTTTTTTTTACACATTTTTTTTGTATTTGGTGACCACATTGTTGCTGCATATTCCAGTCTTGGTCTTATCAAAGTGATTAATATTTTCTTCACCATTTCTTCATCCAGGTATGTAAATGCCACTTTGATTGTTCTTATTAAATTATAAGTTTATCCAAAAATCTTGTTTATATGTTTCTCAGGTGACATATTATTCATAATAATGACTCCTAGGTCCTTCTCATTTTCTACTTTTTTTATTCCTTCTTCTCCCAATTTATATGATCCTGTTATTCTTTTTTTTTTCTTTTTTCTAAATCCATTATACTACATTTTTTGGTATTGAACACCATCTCCCACTTCCTACTCCATTCCCATACTTTATTGAGATCACTCTGTAGTGATTCACAATCTTCTTCCGTGTTCACTTTTTTTAACAGTTTTACGTCTTCTGCAAAGAAGCTCATGTAACTTTATATTTCTTTATTCATATCATTAATATATATAGCAAACATTATTGGGCCAAAACTGTTCCTTGTGGAACACCGCTTCTTACTTCATCCCAGTTTGAGTGTTTGTCTCTTATCACTACTCTCATTTTTCTTTCTTGCAAAAAGTCTTCCATCCATTTAAGCAGTTTGTCCTGTATTCCTCCTTCAGTTCCTAATTTCTTAAGTAACTTCTTACGTGGTACTTTGTCAAAAGCTTTTTTTAGGTCTAGAAATGCAAAATCAGCCCATCCATCTCTTTCTTGTATTATATCTATTAGCCTTGAATAGAAACGTATTAAATTGATGACACATGATCGTCCTTGTCTGAATCCAAATTGCCTTGGATTTAGTACGTTTATATATATATATATATATATATATATATATATATATATATATATATATATATATATATATATATATATATATTTTACCCATCTACTTTTGAAAATTCTTACACAGATTTATGCTATTGTACTTGTTAGAGAGACTGGTCCATAGCTTGTAGGGTCCTCTTTATTTCCTCCTTTGTATATAGGTACTATATTTGCTCTTTTCCAATCTTTTGGAACTTTTCCTTCTTTCAATGAACTGTTTATTATGCTTTGTATTTTGTCTGCCAGTTCATTCCTGCATTCTTTCAAAATCCAGTTTGCTATTTCATCTAGTCCATGCGATTTTCTGACATCAAGATTACTCAAGTGTTTCATTATTTCGTTCTTTGTTACTTCTGTTTTGTTTTGTTTTGTTTTTGCTTTTTTTTCATAGGGGGGACTTTCTCTTCCCATTCGATTTCTCCAGGTTGTATGTTCTCCCTTGTAAACACTGATTTAAAATGCTTGTTCATAATTTCTGCCATTTCTATTTCCTCTGTGTATTCAACTCCTCCCAGTCGTAATTTCTCTAATTCTTGTTTGTTTTTCAGTTTGTTGTTTACAAATCTGTAAAATAGTTTTGGTTGATCTTTACATTTTTCTATGACATCTTTTTCATATTTTCTCTTTTCGTCTCTGCACACTTGTACATATTCATTTCTATAACTAGTGTATATTTTCCATTTTCAGGTCTTTTGTTTTTCTTCAATTTTGGTCCAAGCTTTTTCTCTACTATCATTTAACTCCTTACAACTTTTGTTGTACCAGCACTTTACATATTCTTTTTCTTGTTGTTGTCTTGGGATATACTTTTCCACTCCTTTTTTTTTATCAATTTTTGTCAAAATATTCCATTTCCCTTCTACTGTTGTATCTTCTTTGTGTATTCTTTCCCAGTTTTCATTTTGAAAGAATTCTCTTATTTCATAATAAAAAAAAATTCATACATCAATCTTCCCTTTCTATATTGTTCATTTTTTTTCATGTATTTTTTCCTCATTTAGTTCTAGTTCTATCAATATGTGGTCACTTTTACTTATTGGTGTTTTATATTCAATCTTTTCCACTAGTTCAGGTTCTGGTTTGATCATTAAGTCTAGTCTCGATGGTTCTTCTTCATTTCTATACCTAGTGTTCTCCTGTATCCATTGTGTCATTCTATGGTCAATAATCATCTCAAGTAGAACATTTCCCCATGAGTCTTCTCCACCCTTTACTGTCATCTCTTCCCAGCAGACTTCTTTGCAATTAAAGTCGTCCATCATAACTATTCTTCCTCCATCTTCCATTATCTTATCTAATGTTATCCTTGTGTCTTCTAACATACTTTTATGTTTACTCTCTTTCCACGAGGCTGTTTTTGGGGGCACGTAGTTTATTACAAACTTTCTGCTCTTCTTATCTCTGTCTTCTACTTCTATCATAATCATCTCTACTCTATTCTTTCCATATGTGACACTGTTCATGTTTATATCCTTCTTAGTCAGGAACATAAATCCACCCCCTTGTTTTATCTCTCTGTTTCTTATCCAATAATTATATGCATTGTGTCCTATGCTATTGGGTGGTAGTGGACCTTTTAATTTTGTCTCTACAATTCCCATTATGTCCGGTTCTTTTTCTTTCAGCTACTCGTTCAGTTCATTCAGTCCTGTAATTAATCCATCTATATTTATGTAGGACACTCTTAACTTTCTGTTATTTCCATTGTATGTTCTGTTTCTTTTTTGTTTCTCTCTGTTATGGTCCATTTCCTCACTTTCATATTCACTACTCTCCAATAGAAATCTACTTTTTCTGACTCCGTTCTGTTCACTTTTTTTTTTTTTTTTCTTAGCTTCTTGTCTTTTCATTTTTTCTCTTCTCTTTCCTCTTTATTCAATTCTCTTTTTATCCATACCTTTTTATATTGTTCACTTGCTGCTAGTTTCCCTGTTTTTGCTAAGATATTCTCTGCTGTTGTTTGTGACCTGAATTTAATCTTAATTGGTCTGGTCTTATCTGTCCTATATTTTTCAAGTCTAAACATCTCTTCAATTTGTTTCACGATTTCAGGTTTATCTTCTTGAACTAATTCTAGTCAACTGTTTTTTTTGTTTGTTTGTTTTTCCTCTTGAACTCTTGTGGTTCTATTTTGGTTAAATTTCTCTTCCATTCCTAATATAATTATACATTTCTTTTTGTCTGCTAAGTCTCTTACTATATTCTCCTTCTGTCTCATCACTTTAATAACTGAGTCTTCAGTTTGTTCTTTCATTTGTTGCTTAATTATGTCATTAAATGCAACTTTACTGTCTTCTTGGATTTTTTCCAGCCCTGTGCTTCTTTTGCTATGGACTCTTTGTTGTCTTTATTATTCCTCTTCAATTCTTCATTCTCTTCTTTAACTTCTTTTAACTGTCTTTTTAATTCTTCCATTTCTAAAGTTAAGATTTTGTTCGCCTTCTCTAGTTCTTTCAATCTTTCAACTCTGCGCAATCTTGGCTACGTTACCGAACCTATTTTCCCAATGCTCGGTTATTTTGTCAAGTTTTTCCTCTAGTCTTGCTAATCGGGGGAGGTTGGTATCCCCCCCACCCTCATTAAATCCCTGGAAACTATTATCATCACCACTGTGCTGCTCTTATCTATATTTCTAATCTTTACATTTTTGTTGATCCCGTCATCACCGAAATCATCGGTCCGTCTTTCACAGTTATCTCGAATTATCACAAAAGAAACAATATAGATTTAATATATCTAGACTTTGCAAAAGCTTTTGAATCCGTCCCACACGAAAGACTACTTACTAAATTAGATTTACACGGAATAAGTGGTAGCCTATTAGGTTGGACTAGTAATTGGTTGAATGGTCGAAAACAGAGAGTTGTTTTAAATGGAAAAACTTCTAGATGGAAAAATGTTATGAGTGGAGTTCCTCAGGGTTCCGTTCTTGGGCCACCTCTATTCATAGTATATATAAATTATATAGACCATGGACTAAAATCTACTGTTTCCAAATTTGCTGATGATACAAAACTGTGCGGAGTGGCAAATGATCACTCAAACCAATTAGATAGTCAAGAAGATTTAGATAAATTACAGCAATGGTCTGAAAAGTGGCTAATGAAATTTAACACAAGTAAATGCAAGGTAATGCACATATGTAAAAATAACAGTAAGTTCGATTACAAGTTATTTGGAAATTCGTTAACAAAAGTGGACAGTGAAAAAGATCTCGGCGTAATTATCAGTAACGACCTCAAATCATCCAAGCAGTGTATTTCAGCCTCTGAGAAAGCAAATAAGATTCTGGGACTGATTGCGCGATCTTTTGATTTCAAAAGTCCATCACTCATAAACAAGCTATATAAATCGTTAGTTCGTCCACATTTGGAATATGCTGTTTCCGTATGGTCACCGAATCTCATTAAAGACATTGACAGGCTGGAAAAAGTACAACGGCGAGCCACAAAACTGATTCCAAATACCAAAAATAAATCATACGAAAATCGACTAAAACATATGAATCTGTTTTCCCTAAAAAAGCGTAGACTCAGAGGTGACTTGATACAGGTCTTTAAGATTCTAAAGGGAATTGACAACATCAAAAGTGACCAAATTTTCACATTGAAGGAGAATCAGACCAGACACAATGGTCTCAAACTGTCCGGAAATAGATTCAATTTGGAAGTAGGTAGAAACAACTTTGCCAACCGTGTAGTTAATGAATGGAATAAACTTCCTGCACAGGTAGTGCAATGTAGTTCAGTTCGAAGCTTTAAGAATCATTTAGATAAATACCTAAGCAAGATGCTGTAATGATTATAATTTATTTTGTATTATTTGTTTTTGTTTTGTTATCATTTGTCTGTCTGATTTTCATTTATTATTAGTTATATGTCAATTTATTATTATTAACTACTTACCTGTTTGTTTATTATTTAACTATACGTATGCATTTATTTATGTATTTTATTTGTTATTTACATTATTATAGTTTTTATCTATTATTTTATTATTAATATGAATTTTTTTTCGCATCCGACCTAGATATGGATCAAAAGGTCTCCTGTCGGCATGCTTCACCTTTGTAATCCTTTGTAATCCTTTGACGCCTGGCCTCCTGGACCATGTCCCCTCTTCCTCATTTCCTTCCATTTCCCTTAATAATCCCTCCCCCTTCTCCTTTTTTATCACTTTTCCACTACGCCACGAGCTTTCCCCTTCCCTATAAATACAAAAGGTACTTCCTTGACGTTGAGATCCACGTAGATTTTCCTTTTTCTTCGAAATTCCATTCGCGCCGTCCATCCGACGAATATGTGTGTGTGTGTGTGTGTGTGTGTGTTTGTGTGTGTGTGTTTGTGTGTGTGTGTGTGTGTGTGTGTGTGTGTGTGTGTGTGTGTGTGTGTGTGTGTGTGTGTGTGTGTGTGTGTGTGTGTGTGTGTATTAACCTAGTTGTATTTACCTAGTTGTATTTTACGGGAAGGAGAGCTATGCTCGTGGTGTCCCGTCTTCATATCTCATTTTATCTAAACTATTTTTAAATTTATGTATTGTTTTTGCACACACCACTTTCTCATCTAACTTGTTCCAACTGTCTATTACTCTGTGAGGAAAGCTGTTCTTTTTCAGATCTCTTCTATAGCTGTCTTTTTTTATTTTCTTTCCGTGTCCTCTTGTATTTCTATCATCCCATTTTATTAGATTCTCTCTATCAGTAATTTCTATGCCTTTCATGATTCTGTATATAGCTATCAGATCTCCTCTCTCTCTTCTTTGCTCTAGTGTCTGTAGTTCAAGTTTTGCTAGTCTCTCTTCATATGATAGTTTTGAGAGTGTTGGTGCCAATTTTGTAATTGCTCTTTGTATTCTTTCAAGTTTTTTATACATTTTTTTGTACTTGGTGACCATATCGTTGCTGCATATTCCAATCTTGGTCTTATCAGGGTGATTAGAATTTTCTTCACCATTTCTTCATCCAGGTATGTAAATGCAACTTTGATTGTTCTTATTAAATTAAAAGTTTCTCCAAAAATCTTATTTATATGTTTCTCAGGTGACATATTATTTATAATAATGACTCCCAGGTCCTTCTCATTCTCTATTTTTTTATTCCTTCTTCTCCCAATTTATATGATCCTGTTATTCTGTTTTTGCTTTTTCCAAATTCCATTATACTACACTTTTTTGTATTGAACTCCATCTCCCACTTCTTACTCCATTCCTGTACTTTATTTAGATCACTCTGTAGTGATTTACAATCTTCTTCCGTTTTTACTCTTTTCAGTAGTTTTGCATCATCTGCAAAGAAGCTCATAGCTTTCAATTCCTTCGTCCATATCATTAATATATATAGCAAATATTATTGGTGCCAGAACTGTTCCTTGCGGAACACCGCTTATTACTTCATCCCATTTTGAGTGCTTCTCTCCTATCACTACTCTCATTTTTCTTTCTTGCAAAAAATCTTCCATCCAATTATGCATTTTGCCCTGTATTCCTCCTTCAGTTTCTAATTTCTTAAGCAACTTCTTATGTGGTACTTTGTCAAAAGCTTTTTTTTAAGTCTAGAAATACACAATCCGCCCATTCATCTCTCTTTTGTATTATATCTATTAGCCTTGAATAGAAACATATTAAATTGGTGACGCATGATCGTCCTTGTCTGAATCCAAATTGTCTTGGACTTAGCACGTTGTTTTTTTTTTCTAAATATTTTACCCATCTACTTTTGATAATTCTTTCACAAATTTTTGCTATTGTACTTGTTAGAGAGACTGGTCTATAGATGGTAGGTTCTTTATTTCCTCCTTTATATATAGGTACTATATTTGCTTTTTTCCAATTTTCTGGAACTTTGCCTTCTTTCAAGGAACTGCTTATTATGTTATGTATTTTGTCTGCCAGTTCATTCCTGCATTCTTTCAAAATCCAGTTTGCTATTTCATCTGGTCCATGCGATTTTCTGACATCAAGATTACTCAAGTGTTTCAATATTTCATTCTTTGTTACTTCTATTTCTTTCATAGGGGGGACTCTCTCTTTCCATTCGATCTCTTCCGGTTGTATGTTCTCCCTTGTAAACACTGATTTAAAATGCTTGTTCATAATTTCCGCCATTTCAGTTTCCTCTGTGTATTCAACTCCTTATCTTAATTTCTCCAAGTCTTGTTTGTTTTTCAGTTTGTTGTTTACAAATCTGTAGAATAGTTTTGGTTGATCTTTACACTTTTCTATGACATCTTTTCATATTTTCTCTTTTCCTCTTTGCACGTTTGTACATATTCATTTCTATAACAAGTACATATTTTCCATTTTTCAGGCCTTCTGTCTTTTCTCCATCTGATCCAAGCTTTGTCTCTTTTGTCTTTTAACTCCCTACAACTTTTGTTGTACCAGCATTTTACATATTCTTTTTCTTGTTTTTGTCTTGGGACATACTTTTCCACTCCTTTTTTGTAAATTTTTGTCAAAATATTCCAGTTCTCTTCCACTGTTGTTTCTTCTTTGTATATTTCTTCCCAGTTTTCTTTTTGAAAGAATTCTCTTATTTTATCAAAGTTTATTTTTTCATACATCATTCTTCCTTTTCTATATTGTTCATTTCTTTTCATGTATTTTTCTTCATTTAGTTCCAGTTCAATCAATATGTGGTCACTTTTACTTACTGGTATTTTATATTCAATCTTGTCCACTATTTTAGGTTCAGATGTAATTACTAGGTCTAGTCTCGATGGTTCTTCTTCATTTCTATACCTAGTGTTTTCCTGTATCCATTGTGTCATTGAATGGTCAGTAATCATCTCAAGTAGAGCGTTTCCCCATGAGCCGTCTCCACCCTTTACTGTCATCTCTTCCCAGCAGACTTCTTTGCAATTAAAGTCGCCCATCATAACTATTCTTACTCCATCTTCCATTATCTTATTTAATGTTATCTTTGTGTCCTCTAACATACTTTTATGTTCATTCTCTTCCCACGAGGCTGTTTTCGGAGGCACATAATTTATCACAAACTTTCTGCTCTTCTTATCTCTGTCTTCCACTTCGATCATAATCATCTCTACTGTATTCTTTCCATATGTGACACTGTTCACGTTTATATCCTTCTTAGTCAGGAACATAACTCCACCCCCTTGCTTTGCCTCTCTGTTTCTAATCCAATAATTATATGTGTCATTTCCTACACTGTTGGGTGGTAGTGGACCTTTTAATTTCGTTTCTACAATTCCCATTATGTCCGGTTCTTTTTCCTTCAGATAATCATTCAGCTCATTCAATCCTGTAATTAATCCATCTATATTTGTGTAAGACACTCTTAGTTTTCTACCACTTTCATTGTGTTCTCTGTTTCCCTTTTGTTTTTCTCTTGTATGTTGAATCTCTTTAGTATCATATTCACTACTCTCCAATAGAATCTCTCTTTTTCTGACTCCGTTCTGTTCTCGTTTTTTTCCTTAGCTTGAAGTCATTTCTTTTTTTCTTCCTCTCTTTCCTCTTTATTCATTTCCCTTTTTATCCATACCTTTTTATATTGTTCACTTGTTGCTAGTTTCCCTGTTTTGGATAAGATATTCTCTGCCGTCGTTTGTGACCTGAATTTAATCTTAATTGGTCTGGTTTTATCTGTGCTATACTTTCCGAGCCTGAATTTTTCCTCGATTTGTTTCATAATTTCTGGTTCATCTTCCTGAACTAATTTTAGTAAACTGCTTACTTTTTCATTTTCCTCATTGGTTCTTGAGGTTCTGTCTGGGTTATGTTTCTCTTCCATTCCTAATATAATTATACATTTCTTTTTATCTGCTAAGTCTCTTACTATATTCTCCTTCTGTCTCATCACTTTAATAACTGAGTCTTCAGTTTGTTCTTTCATTTGCTGTTTAATTATGTCAGTAAATGCAACTTTACTGTTTTCTTGAATTGTCTTCCAACCCTTAGCTTCTTTAGCTATGGCCTCTTTGTTTTCTTTATTATTCCTCTTTAATTCTTCATTCTCCTCTTTTACTTCTTTTAACTGTCTTTTTAGTTCTTCTATTTCCTTAGTTAAGGTTTTGTTTGCCTTCTCTAGTGCTTCCAATCTTTCAACTCTGTCAGCCATTTTTGAAAGTCTATCAAACTTACTTTCCCATTGCTCGGTCACTTTTTCAAGTCTTTCTTCCAGTCTTGTTAATCTGGGGAGGTTGGTATCCCCCCCACCCTCTTTAAAACCCTGGAATTTATTATCATCATCTTCCACTGTTCTGTTCTTATCAATATTTCTAATTTTTACATTTTTGTTGATCCCGTCCTCACTGAAATCATCGTCATCATTGGTTCGCCGTTTGTTTAGAATCCGTCTGGCTTGGACCAAGTCCCCCTCTTCCTCATTTCCTTCCATTTCCCTCAATATCCCTTCCCTTCTCTTTCCCTATCACTTCCCCACTATTCCACGAGCACTCCCCCTCCCTATAAATACAAGAAGGTACTTCCTGGACTTTGAGATCCACGTAGATTTTCCTTTTTCTTCGGAACACCAATTCTCGCCGTCCATTCGGTGTGCGTGTGTGTGTGTGTGTGTATTTACCTAATTGTATTTACCTAGTTGTATTTTACGGGAAGGAGAGCTATGCTCGTGATGTCCCGTCTTCATATCTCATTTTATCTAAACGATTTTTAAATTCATGTATTGTTTTTGCACACACCACTTTCTCATCTAACTTGTTCCAACTGTCTATTACTCTGTGAGGAAAGCTGTTCTTTTTCAGGTCTCTTCTATAACTGTCTTTCTTGATTTTCTTTCCGAGTCCTCTTGTATTTTTATTATCCTATTTTATCAGATTCTCTCTATCAATAATTTCTATGCCTTTCATGATTCTGTATATAGCTATCAAATCTCCTCTCTCTCTTCTTTGCTCTAGTGTCTGTAGTTCAAGTTTTGCTAGTCTCTCTTCATATGATAGTTTTGAGGGTGTTGGTGCCAATTTTGTAATTACTCTTTGTATTCTTTCAAGTTTTTTTTTTTTTTTTTTTTTTGTGACCACATCGTTGCTGCATATTCCAATCTTGGTCTTATCAGAGTGATTAGAATTTTCTTCACCATTTCTTCATCCAAGTATGTAAATGCCACTTTGATTGTTCTTATTAAATTATAAGTTTCTCCAAAAATCTTATTTATATGTTTCTCAGGTGACATATTATTCATAACAATGACTCCCAGGGCCTTCTCATTTTCAACTTTTTTTATTCCTTCTTCTCCCAATTTATATGATCCTGTTATTCTGTTTTTGCTTTTTCCAAATTCCATTATACTACACTTTTTAGTGTTGAGCTCCATCTCCCACTTCCTACTCCATTCCCATATTTTATTTAGATCACTCTGTAGTGACTCACAATCTTCTTCCGTGTTCACTTTTTTAATAGCTTTGCATCATCTGCAAAGAAGCCCACATAACTTTCAATTTCTTCATCCATATCATTAATATATATAGCAAACATTATTGGGGCCAAAACTGTTCCTTCTGGAACACCGCTTCTTACTTCATCCCAGTTTGAGTGTTTGTCTCTTATCACTACTCTCATTTTTCTTTCTTGCAAAAAGTCTTCCATCCATTTAAGCAGTTTGCCCTGTATTCATCTTTCAGTTTCTAATTTCTTAAGTAACTTCTTATGTGGTACTTTGTCAAAAGCTTTTTTTAGGTCTAGAAATGCACAATCAGCCCATCCATCTCTTTCTTGTATTATATCTATTAGCCTTGAATAGAAACATATTAAATTGGTGACGCATGATCGTCCTTGTCTGAATCCAAATTGCCTTGGATTTACCACGTTTTTTTTTTCTAAATATTTTACCCATCTACTTTTGATAATTCTTTCACAAATGTTTGCTATTTTACTTGTTAGAGAGACTGGTCTATAGTTGGTAGGGTCTTCTTTATTTCCTCCTTTACATATATGTACTATATTCGCTTTTTTCCAATCTTCAGGAATTTTTATTTCTTTCAAGGAACTGTTTATTAAGCTATGTATTTTGTCTGCCAGTTCATTCCTACATTCTTTCAAAATCCAGTTTGCTACTCCATCTGGTCCATGCGATTTTCTGACATCAAGATTACTCAAGTGTTTCATTATTTCATTCTTTGTTACTTCTGTTGCTTTCATAGGAGGGACTTTCTCTTTCCATTCGATCTCTTCCGGTTGTATGTTCTCCCTTGTAAACACTGATTTATAATGCTTGTTCATAATTTCCACCATTTCTATTTCCTCTGTGTATTCAACTCCTCCTTGTCTTAATTTATCCAAATCTTGTTTGTTTTTTAGTTTGTTGTTTACAAATCTGTAAAATAGTTTTGGTTGATCTTTACATTTTTCTATGACATCTTTTTCATATTTTCTTTTTTGTCTCTGCACGCTTGTACATATTCATTTCTATAACAAGTATGTATTTTCCATTTTTCAGGTCTTTTGTCTTTCTCCCATTTGGTCCAAGCTTTGTCTCTTTTGTCTTTTAACTCCCTACAACTTTTGTTGTACCACCACTTTACATATTCTTTTTATTTTTTTGTCTTGGGACATACTTTTCCACTCCTTTTTTTATCAATTTTTGTCAAAATATTCCATTTCTCTTCCACTGTTGTTTCTTCTTTGTATATTCCTTCCCAGTTTTCTTTTTGAAAGAATTCTCTTATTTTATCAAAGTTTGTTTTTATACACCATTCTTCCTTTTCTATATTGTTCATTTCTTTTCATGTATTTTCCTCATTTAGTTCCAGTTCAATCAATATGTGGTCACTTTTACTTATTGGTGTTTCATATTCAATCTTTTCACTATTCTAGGTTCAGATGTGATTATTAAGTCTAGTCTCGATGGTCCTTCTTCATTTCTATACCTATTGTTCTCCTGTATCCACTGTGTCATTGTATGTTCAATAATCATCTGGAGTAGAACATTTCCCCATGAGCCGTCTCCACCCTTTACTGTCATCTCTTCCCAGCAGACTTCTTTGCAATTAAAGTCGCCCATCATAACTATTCTTTCTCCATCTTCCATTGTCTTATTCAATGTTATCTTTGTGTCCTCTAACATACTTTTATGTTCACTCTCTTCCCACGAGGCTGTTTTCGGAGGCACATAATTTATCACAAACTTTCTGCTCTTCTTATCTCTGTCTTCCACTTCGATCATAATCATCTCTACTGTATTCTTTCCATATGTGACACTGTTCACGTTTATATCCTTCTTAATCAGGAACATAACTCCACCCCCTTGCTCTGTCTCTCTGTTTCTAATCCAATAATTATATGCATCATGTTCTACACTGTTGGGTGGTAGTGGACCTTTTAATTTCGTTTCTACAATTCCCATTATGTCCGGTTCTTTTTCCTTCAGATAATCATTCAGCTCATTCAATCCTGTTATTAATCCATCTACATTCGTATAAGACACTCTTAGTTTTTTGCCACTTCCATTGTATTCTCTGTTTCCCTTTTGTTTTTCTCTAGTATGTCGTATTTCCTTACTTTCATATTCACTACTCTCCAATAGAATTTCTCTTTTTCTGACTCCGTTCTGTTCTCGTTTTTTTTCCTTAGCTTCATGTCTTTTCATTTTTTCCTCCTCTCTTTCCTCTTTATTCATTTCCCTTTTTATCCATACCTTTTAATATTGTTCACTTGCTGCTAGTTTCCCTGTTTTTGTTAAGATATTCTCTGCCATCGTTTGTGACCTGAATTTAATCTTAATTGGTCTGGTCTTATCTGTGCTATACTTTTCGAGTCTATACATCTCTTCAATTTGTTTCATGATTTCAGGTTCCTCTTCCTGAACTAATTCTTGTAAACTGCTTACTTTTTCTTTTTCCTCATTGATTCTTGAGGTTCTATCAAGGTTATGTTTCTCTTCCATTCCTAATATAGTTATACATTTCTTTTTATCTGCTAAGTCTCTTACTATATTCTTCTTCTGTCTCATCACTTTAATAACTGAGTCTTCAGTTTGTTCTTTCATTTGCTGTTTAATTATGTCAGTAAATCCAAATTTACTGTTTTCTTGGATTTTTCTCTTACCCTGTGCTTCTTTTGCTATGGCCTCTATGTTGTCTTTGTTATTCCTCTTTAATTCTTCATTCGCCTCTTTTACTTGTTTTAACTGTCTTTTTAGTTCTTCTATTTCCTTAGTTAAGTTTTTGTTCGCCTTCTCTAGTTCTTCCAATTTTTCAACTCTCTGCGAAATCTTGGCTACGTTACCGAACCTATTTTCCCAATGCTCGGTCATCTTATCAAGTTTTTCCTCTAGTCTTGCCAATCGGGGGAGGTTGGTATTCCCCCCACCCTCTTTAAATCCCTAGAAACTATTATCATCACATTTCCACTGTGCTGCTCTTATCTATATTTCTAATCTTTACATTTTTGTTGATCCCGTCGTCATCAAAATCATCATTGTCGTTCTGCCTTTTGTTTACAAGACGCCTGGCCTCCTGGACCATGTCCCCCTCTTCCTCATTTCCTTCCATTTCCCTCAATAATCCCTTCCCTTCTCCTTCCCTATCACTCCCCCACTACACCACGAGCTCTTCCCTTCCCTATAAATACAATAAGGCACTTCCTGGACGTTGAGATCCACGTAGATTTTCCTTTTTCTTCGGAACACTAGTTCTCGCCGTCCATTCGACGAAAGTGTGTGTGTGTGTGTGTGTGTGTGTGTGTGTGTGTGTGTGTGTGTGTGTGTGTGTGTGTGTGTGTGTGTGTGTGTGTGTGTGTGTGTGTATTTATCTTGTATTTACCTACTTGTATCTTACGGGAAGGGGAGCTATGCTCGTGGTGTCCCGTGTTCGTATTTCGTTTTACCTAGACTATTCTTAAATTCGTGTATCGTTTTTGCACACACCACATTTTCATCTAACTTGTTCCAAACGTTTATTGCCCTGTGGGTAAAGCTGTTCTTTTTCAGGTCTCTTCTATAACTGTCTTTCTTGATTTTCTTACCGTGTCCTCTTGTATCTCTACTATTCCATTTTATTAGATCCTCTTTATCAATAGTTTCTATGCCTTTCATGATTCTATAAATTGTTATCACGTTATCCTTATGTGATAGTTCTGAGTGTGTTGGTGCCAATTTCGTAATTGCTCTTTGTATTCTTTCAAGATTTTTTATACATTTTTTGTACTTGGTGACCACGTCGTCGCTGCATACTCCAATCTTGGTCTTATCAAAGTGACTAGTATTTTCTTCACCATTTCTTCGTCCAGGTATGTAAATACCACCTTGTTCTTGTTATATTATAAGTTTCTCATTTTTTTTTTTTTTTATGTTTCTCAGGTGAGATATTATTCATAATAATGATTCCCAGGTCTTTCTTATTTCCTATTTTTTCAATTTCTTCCTCTCCCAATTTATATGGCCCTACTATTCTTTTTTTTTCCAAATTCCATTATACTACATTTCTTAATATTGAATTCCATCTCCCACTTCCTACTCCATTCTCATACTTTATTGAGATCACTATGCAGCTACTCACAATCTTCTATAGTGTTCATTTTTTTTTTACCAATTTTGTATCGTCACCAAAGAAGCTCATATAACTTTCAACTACTTTATCCATATCATTAAAATTATAGCAAACATTATTGGGTCCAGAACTGTTCCTTATGGAATTCCACTAATCACTTCATCCCAATTAGAGTGTTTGTCTCTTATCACCACTCTCATTTTTCTTTCATGCAAGAAGTCCTCCATCTACTTCAGCAGTTTGTCCTGTATTCCTCCTTCAGTTTCTAATTTCTTAAGCAACTTCTTATGTGGCACCTTATCAAACGCTTTTTTCAGGTCTAGAAATACACAATCAGCCCACCCATCTCTTTCCTTTATTACATATATTAGCCTTGAATAGAAACACATTATGTTTGTGACGCATGATCGTCCTTGTCTAAATCCAAATTGCCTTGGATTTAGTGTCTTTTTTCAAATGCCTTAACCATCTAATATTTCCTATGTATTTTCCTCATTTAGTTCCAGTTCAACCAATATGTGGTCACTTTTACTTATTGACGTCTTATATTCAATCTTGTCCACTATTTCAGGTTCTGATGTGATTCTCAAGTCTCGATGGTTCTTCTTCATTTCTATACCTAGTATTCGCTTGTATCCATTGGGTCATTGTATGTTCAATAATTATATCAAGTAGTACATTTCCCCCTAGGTCGTCTCCACCCTTCACTGTCATTCCCTCCCAGCAGATTTCTTTACAGTTAAAGTCACCCATTATAACTATTTTTCCTCCATCTTCCATTATCTTATTAAGTGTTATCCTTGTGTCTTCTAACATATTTTTGTGTTCTTTTTCTTCCCACGAAGCCGTTTTAGGAGGCATATAATTTACTACAAACCTCCTGCTCTTCTCATCCTTGTCCTCCACTTCCATCATAATCATCTCTATTCTTTCCATATGTGATATTCCTCACATTTATATCCTTATTAGTAAGGAACATAATTCCACCCCCTTGTTTTACCTCTCTGTTTCTAATCCAATAATTATATGCACCATGCCCTACACTGTTAGGTGATAGTGGACCTTTCAATTTTGTCTCTACAATTCCCATTATGTCCGGTTCTTTTTCCTTCAGGTAATCATTCAGTTCGTTCAAGCAGACAGTGATCAATATAAACATGTATAGATACAAAGAGAAATGAATAAAGAGGAAAAAGAAGATTAGAAAGCAAAAAGACTAGAAGCTAAGGAAAATACGAGAAAAGAATGGAGTCAGAAAAAGAGAAATTCTATTGGAGAGTAGTGGATATGAAAGTGAGGAAATGGTTCATAGCAGAGAAAAACGGAAAGGAAACAGAAAACACAATGGAAGTAGCAGAAATTTAAAAGTGTCTTACACAAATATATGGCTTAATAACAGGCTTGAACGAACTGGATGATTACCTGAAGGAAAAAGAACAGGACATAATGGGAATTGTAGAGACAAAATTGAAAGGTCCACTACCATCCAACAGTGAAGGACAAGGTGCATATAATTATTGGATTAGAAACAGAAAGGTAAAACAAGGGGGTGGAGTTATGTTCCTGACTAAGGATATAAATGTGAGGAATGTCACATATGGTAAGAATAGAGTAGAGATGATTATGATGGAAGTGGAGGACAAGGATGGGAAGAGCAGGAAATTTGTAGTAAATTATATGCCTCCTAAAACGGCCTCGTGGTAAGAGAGAGAACACAAAAATATGTTAGAAGACACCAGGATAACACTAAATAAGATAATGGAAGATGGAGGAAAAATAGTTATAATGGGTGACTTTAATTGTAAAGAAATCTGCTGAGAAGAGATGACAGTGAAGGGTGGAGATGACCCATGGGGAAATGTACTACTTGATATGATTTTAGAACATACAATGATCCAATGGATACAAAAGAATACTAGGTATAGAAATGAGTAAGAACCAACGAGACTGGACCTAATAATCACATCAAAACCCGAAATGGTGGACAAGGTTGAATATATGACACCAATAAGTAAAAGTGACCACATATTGGTTGAACTGGAACTAAATGAGGGAAACAATGGAAAAAAACGAACAATATAGAAAGGGAAGATTGATGTGTGGAAAAAATATATAAAATAAGAGAATTCTTTCAAAAAGCAGACTGGGAAAGGATACACAAGGAGGAAACAACAGTAGAAGACAAGTAGAATATTTTGACAAAAATTTATAAAGGAGTGGAAAACTATGTTCCAAGACAAAAACAAGAAAATGGATATGTTAAGTATTGGTACATCAAAAGATGTAGGGAGCTAAAAGACAAAAGGGATAAAGCTTGGATGATATGAAAAAAGACAAAAAAAAACTGAAAAAATATACATATTAGTTATAGAAATGAATATGTACAAGTGTGCAGAGAAAAAAAGAGAAAATACGAAAAAGATGTCATAGAAAAATGTAAATATCAACCAAAACTATCATACAGATTTGTAAACAACAAACTGAAAAGCAAACAAGAATTAGAGAAACTAGGACAAGGAGGAGTTGAATACACAGAGGAAATAGAAATGGCAGAAATTTTGAACAAGCATTTTAAATCGGTGTTTACGAGGGAGAACATACAACCTAGAGATATCGAGTGGGAGGAGAAAGTCCCCCTTATGAAAAAGATAGAAGTAACAAGAAATGAAATAATGAATCACTTGAGTAATTTCGATGTCAGAAAATCGTATGGACCAGATGAAATGACAAACTGGATTTTGAGAGAATGCAGGAATGAACTAAGAGACAATATACATAGTCTGATAAGCAGTTCATTGAAAGAAGGAAAAGTTCCAGAAGATTGGAAAAGAACAAATATAGTACCAATATATAAAGGGGAAACAAGGAAGACCCTACTAACTATATACAGGTCTCTCTTACAAGTGCGATAGCTAAAATTTGTGAGAGAATTATCAAAAGTAGGTGGGTAAGGCCTTTGGAAAAAAAAAAAGACGTACTAAATCCGAGGCAATTTGAATTTAGGCAAGGACGATCATGCATCACAAACTTAATGTGTTTCCATTCAAGGCTAGTATATGTAATACAAGAAAGAGATGGATGGGCTGATTGTGCATTTCTAGACCTGAAAAAAACTTTTGATAAGGTGCCATATAAGAAGTTGCTAAAGAAATTAGAAATTGCATGAAGAATACAGGGTAAACTGCTGAAGTGGATGGAAGACTTCTTGCATGAAAGAAAAATGAGAGTA
>NC_134805.1:19120581-19145581 GCF_046742065.1 Oratosquilla oratoria
ATCTAGTCCAGTGTCCTTCATCAGTACAATAGGGAAAATGTGTGAGAAAATTATTCAAAACAAATTGAAATATTTAGAGGGAAAAAAAAAAAATTATGAAATACTCAAAGTAGAAAATAACACTGGTTGACGATCACTTTGGATTAAGAAGCGTGAAATCTGCTTAGTTTTTATTCGGGAGTGCTCGATGTGTTGCATGAGAGAGTGGGTTGGGTGGATTGTGTATAACTGGACTCTGAAAACGCTTTCGGCATGGTGCCGCACAAAAGATTAATATAGATGTTAGAAAACATTGTGGGTGGGGGCTCAAAGAAGCACACTGAAATGGGCAAAAGACTTTTTAAGTAATAGACGTATGAAAACAGTGGTAAAAGATGAAAAGTCGGAGTGGAGAGAAGTGACTAGCGGAGTACTACAGGATTCAGTCCTGACACCAGTAATTTTTCTTTTGTATATCAGTGATATGGTGAATGGAATAGGTAGCTATGCACACTTAACTGAAGGTGATGCTTAGGTCACGAAGAAAATAAAGAAAACAAGCGGAAATGTAAAAATTAATGGAAGACGTAGATAAAGTTTATGAATAGGATCAGGAGTGGAAGATGAACCTCTATACAGATATAAAGTTTTTGGAATTGAGTAAAATATGAGAAGATGGGAAACAAGTTTAAAGCAGTGGGGGATGGATTTAAGGATTTTAATAAGGATTTATATATATACATATACCAAAGGCTTTTCCCCCTTAAACGGGGGGTAGCCAAAAATAAAAAGGCATAGAAACCACTCCCACCCATTCCATTTCCTATATATTCCACTCCCCTCCACCCTCCCTCTTATCTTGGCGCCTCCTGGATGACGGGTCATCCCTGCATCCTGTCCACTGCCCTGGGTCAGAAGCAGCGTCGCAAGACACAGCACAATAAGGATTTGTCACCAGGAAATTATATGAAGAGAATAACAGGAGAGACCTCTGAATTGCTGAAGATTAAAAGAGTGACATTTCATCACATAGATGAGGACAGGACGCAAAAAAAAAAAAAAAAAAAAAATGAAAGTCTGATTCGACCCAAACTGGAATATGCTGCAATGGTTTGGTCACCAGACCCAAAGAAATATATAATAAAGTCTACAGAGGGCAGCATCCAAGATGATCCAAAGCCTAAAGGATAAGACAATGAAGAAAGGAAGAAAACGGACCCTTCCCACGTTGGAGGAGCGAAAAGAGAGACTACATAATACTTATACGAGTATTTATTACCGATAAGTAAAATGTATAAAGAAATGAGCAAAGGATTTGCTGGCATGGGATGAAATATCAATAAAAAGTCATAAGTCAAAAATAGGAAAAGCAAGAATGCTCAGTAGATGTTAGACAGCAGAGCTTGTCACGTAATTGAAAATAGAATCCAAAACAACAGCAGAAAACAATTTCAAGGAAATTTTTATGAGGGGAAAGACGGTACCCCATGAGTATATCATCAACTTCATATGCTACAAGTTGGTAAACACACACACACGACTCGGTAGCGCTGTTGGTAGAGTCCCAGACTGTCACTACGGCGGTCCAGGTTCGAATCCTACCCAGGGCTGAAATAATCTCAGTATCGCTGCGCTTCGAGTCGTTTCTCCAACTCTCGTGGGCGGGGAGTTGGGTGTGTGTATGCGTGTAAGGTCACAGCAGTACCAATAGATCGGTCATATACGAGCTCTGAGCTCTCTTCCGGGAGGGTAATAGCTGTCAATCACGAGTCCAACACGTGGTCCAAGACCATGGTGATGGTGAATTACACACACACACGCATACATTCGAGGGGTAATGGCATTTCTTTCTCCCGGTGAAATTTTTCGTCCATATTAAATACGAGTATAACGCGAGGTAAAAAAAAAAAAGACTGTATTGTTTGAAACTAATGTAAGGCACAGAGACACTGGCGGATTCTGAGAGAAGATTGTCAGGATAGGAGCTTGTACAGTGGAAGGGTTGGGAACGACAGTGGGTGGTAGTTTCCGTCGACTAGAGCAACTGACTCATGCCCCCGCCTATAAGAGAGACGGACTACCCAGTCTCTCGATCTAAGTCCCTGCCAATTGACTACCTATTGGATGCGAGGGAGATATTCGCCATTTTGGTTTGCAGGAGTTTGAATAGACATTGTTGCAATGTTATTCCATTCTTACAAGAAATACAGATGACGTACGTTTCAATCGTCAACGGTAAAAAGTTTAGACGAAACGTATTTTTCGTTTTTACAGTAGTAAACGTACGGGTTAACAGAATTAAGATTTCATATAGTTTTTCATATTGCTTTATATGGTGGAAATACAACTTCTTCAGTTGTCGGTAAAATCGTCATTGTGCATCAGTACAGTCTGGAGTACTGGATGATAAATTGTTTTGGAACACCAGTACCGGATTCGATGGTTTGCTGTAAATCTATTTTGCCACTTGTTACATGAAGCGTCGATTTCTAGAGCTCATCTACTCCGTTGATGCAACACTGCAGCGTCCCGCCTTATATCTTCATTTTACCATTTGTAGTTTTTTCTTACACTATTTTGAAGAGTTGATTTCTCCCCGTCCTCTCCTTTTATGCAATGGGGGGACGGAGAGGGGGGGGGTCGCCGATTTAATGAAGCGGCCTTGCTGTGGATGTGCTGTGTCTTGCGACACTGCTTCTGACCCAGGGCAGTGGACAAGGTGCAGGGATGACCCGTCATCCAGGAGGTGCTCAGATAAGAGGGAGGGTGGAGGGGTGTGGAGTGTATTCAGGGATGGAATGGGTGGAAATGATTTTATGCCTTTCCCTTTTTGGCTACCTCCCTTGTAAGGGGGAAAAAGCCTTGATATATGTACTGTATGTATGTATAATTTCTAGAGCTCGGCTCCACTGCTAATGCAACACTGCAGGGCCCCACCCTGTATTTTCCTTTTAGCAATTGTAGTTGTTTCTAATACTATTTTCCTTTAGGTCGTAGACATGGGTCCTCAGTCTCTTTTTAAACATCGCTTTACTGCCACTCTTTGTCATCAGGCAGCCCGTTATACAACCTCGATGCACATCTTACAAAGGCTCTGAAACCCGTTCCAAGTTCCTCCTCGACTCATCTAATGGAGGAAATTGCAAATCTCAAATTAAATTCTTCGACTTCAGTTCTTTACCTTTCTTTTGATACAATGGAATCCCCGAAGATGCGTATTGTAAAACAGATATATGAAAATATATTGATGAATCAAAATATACGAAGAAAGTTTACAATGAGGGGCAAGTAGTATATATAGAGAATGGCGAGGCACGTCTTTCGGGTGAGTTATAAGACAGATTTCAAACGCTTTAGCTCATGTCTTCACATGCAACGAGCATTGTCAAACAGGAAATGAATTTGTCCCACAATGAATGAGCAATATATATATATACATATATATATATATATATATATATATATATACATATATATATATATATATATATATATTCAAAGAAAATTTTAGTATGATCCTGTTTCGTTCTAGTGATTTCAATATAACAAAATTTGACAGAATTGCTTTATTGGAAAATCTGACAATATTGCTTTGATGGAAAATCTGACAACATTGTTTTGATGGAAAATCTGACAACATTGCTTTGATGGAAAATCTGACAACATTGCTTTCATGGAAAATCTGACAACATTGCTTTGATGGAAAATCTGACAACATTGCTTTGATGGCACTTTCTTTAAAATTGTAGGGAACAATGAATCGTGTCAATTTGTTGTTTTTTATTGGGCAAATTTTATTTGCACAATTTTATTGGGCAAAGTAAAAAGAAAATTAATGACGTAACTAAAACGTCAAATAACACTTTGAAACGTTGCATAAGGAATTGAAGATAAATCAGTTTTTAAGTCCATGTAAAAACGATCTGTTTCTTATATAAAAATTTGATGATTATATGTGTTCAAACCAATGAGTAGTGAATGGTCGGTCAGACGAAAGTCCACATAGATGTTTATTTGCGGTGAGGATGACAGAAGGATTGACTTGATATAGTGTGTGTAGAAGGACAAATCTGATGTAGAATCGCAACGTAGATAACATCATTATCTGGAAATTACGAGTATTATACGCAAGCAGGATGCAAACGAACATATCGCCAGGATTCTAGAGCGAAACGTGGCACTGTAATTCGACTACGTAGAGATCAAGGAAAGATCAAGATCGAGAAAGGAATACGGCAAGAAGATACGATTTCACCCAAACTATTTACATCTTGAAGATTTTCAGAAGGCTGAGTTCGTAAGGGAGACGTTTGAAGATTAAGGGCGAATACTTTAATAACCTAAGATTTGCGGATGACATTATTCTTATATCAGAGCAGAAGATCTGCAGGAAATGCTGAGTGATCTGGACAAGAAAAGTCTCAAACTAGGCTTAAGAATGAATAAGAGTAAAAATAAAGTCATGTTCAACACGAAAGTTGAAAGTAAAGTGATGTGTTCTGGATATGTGTTCCGCGTGCACATGCATACATACATGCGTGTGCGTATATTGAAGGATCCTGAAGCCCATTGTTATTCATTTATATCTAAAAGGACAATATGCGGTCTTGTCATTCATTTGTTCAATTCACCGTTCCTCAACCAACCAGGGTTCCGCAGAAGGTCCCTAAGGTTCCGCAAAATGTCACTAAGGGTTCCGCGAGAACAAGGGAGATAAGCTAATGCACTTTTGATTTTTTATTTAATTTCATATACATGATATATTGAAACACGCACGACATATTCTTGGTTATTGCAATAATGTAATATAGACATCATCCTATCTAACCTACTATTACCATGAAAAAAAAAATTGAGAAAGATTTTTTTTTTTTTTTTTTTTTTGCGCAGGGTTCCTTGAGACATGCAATTTATCTTAAAGGTTACACAATTGTGAAAAGGTTGAGAAACGCTGGGCTATTTACTTATTCAATGATCTATTTATTCGATTACTTATTCATTTATCTATTGTACGCGTACACTCGAACGCTACTGTGCTCACTCTTATGTGTACATCGATATGTATACACTCATGTATACATTGTGAGCGCGTACATTAACACACTCGCATGTGCATATATGCTCATATACACACATATATGCATACAGACATGCATATTCATGCGTTCATATATACTCGTGTACTCACAGATACTCATGCATAATCATATACTCACATGTACGTGTGTGTGTGTGTGTGTGTGTGTGTGCGTGCGTTCAAGATCACGAAATTACCCATAGATCGGGCCATGTATGAGCTATAGAGCTCTCATCCGAGATTATGATAGATGTCGATCACGAGTCCAGCACGTGGTCCAAGACCATACTGAATCACACACATACGCATACAAAGCCCAAACTCTCTTGAATTCTACAGTAAGTCTCGGTCGGGAAGCTCAGCGTCTCCCGCCGTAGTTGTGTTCTTGGCCATGACTTCAGTACTTCAGTCATCTGTCAAATTAAGATTCTTGGCTCTAATTAGGAAAAGTCTCATCCGCTCGTAGCTTTGTTGTTTGGTGTCGCTGTCTTCGTGTGTATCCTACGATGAAAGTCCAGGGTAATCCAAGATTGCATCGAGATGTCTGCGGCGTTTGTGTGAACGAATTTACGAATTTACGAAATTTACGAAATTTACGAAATTTACGAATTTACATCGAGTGTCGGAAATGCGAAGATTATTTTACAACGTCTAATCCTAGTGCAGCAACTGTTGCATCAGTGTGTCATAAAACATGGTTAAAAACATGATGTGGATGGTTACCACATCACCACTAAACGCATGCGCATGCGCGAATACGTGCCTGTATGTATGAGTATTCGTGCGTTCGTTTGTACGTACGCGAGTGTGTGTGTGTGTGTGTGTGTTCGTGCGTGGACTACTGAATTCTGTCGGGATCGCTGGGTTAGTCTCCGTTTTCTTTGATGGCGATCCAACCCGTGAATATATGCTTGATGTGAAAACAAAAATGCATTTTCCCGTTTCTTTTCCTCTTTGTGTTTGTGTTTTTTAGGTACACGTTTGAACGCCACGGCAATTGTAATTGTAATTTCGAACTATGTGTTCTTTTCATTATCTGTATCTCATGTATTTGATTCATTGACTAATAAACTTATTATTATTATATTAACTTTACGTGCTAAAGCACAACTGACAAAAACGAATCATGGTACCTTGATAGCTTCACTTAATTTCCATATTCGACTTATTTTAACTTACCTTTTTTTTAAAGCTGGTTATTTATAATAAAGAACAGTTCATCTCTTCAATGGATAAAAAGATAATATTCCTTTCTGAATTAGCCAAGCAGTTCATGTATCTATCTGTTGTTTGGTTGCTTGTTTGTTTATGTAGGAAGTAGGTGTTAGATGATTGTCAGAAAATTGTAAATCCCGAAAATGCGTTCTTACTAAGCTATTGGAATCTGTGTTATCTGCATTGTGCTGACAGAGGTATTTTGTTGACATACCTAATATTTTTTTCGATTATTTGAAAATCATTTCTTGGTGTGATTTGCTAGAGAAGGATATATACTGTACATAAATGATACAGAAGGATAACAATAATGATAATAGTAATGAGTTTATTTGGCAATAAATGAAATAAATCAAATACAGATAATGAAAAATACATAGTTTGAAATTACAATTGCCGAGGGTAACAAAAAAAAGTATGTAAGCTTATTTCCATTAGACTGTTATTCTACACTGCGCTATACAGCACATAAACATTATTATAGATTGAGACCAAAATTTGAACAACATAATGAAGAAATACCTTTAAAACTTCATAAATATAAAATGCTAGCTGAGTCCGATTTGTGATTTATAAGTAATTATATTCCAAAAGACCTTAAGTATTGAGGACTTGAAAATCACAAAAGAAAATTTAGATAAACACCTAAGCAAGATGCTGTAATGATTATAATTTATTTTATATTATTTTTTTTTATCATTTGTCTGTCTGATTTTCATTTATTATTTGTTATATGTCAATTTATTATTATTTACTATTTACCTGTTTGTTTATTATTTAACTATACCTATGCATTTGTTTATGTATTTTATTTGTTATTTACATTATTATATTTTTTACTTATCATTTTATTATTATTATGATTTTTTCGCATCCGACCTAGATATGGACCAAAAGGTCTCCTGTCGGCATGCTCCGCCTTTGTAATCCTTTGTAAATTATCAATTAATGAAGACCTATTTCACTATCGCAAAGTCTCCCCTAAATGTTTACCTACGTTTTCTGTCATGCCCAATAAACATCTCGTCCTCTGGGCTCTGTCCTTGAATAGAATTCAATTCAGTAAAATTTTAGAACGTTTCAACGTTTGTAGTCTTCTCACTTTCAAGGATCAAAAGTTTTATTTACAATATACAATGGAATCGTACATACCTAGAATCGTACATACCTTGCCTGTAAACTATAAGAAATTGAATTATAAGATATGAGTTGTTCCCAGATTCTTTAGACGTGATCATGACTTAACCCTGTCTGCAATTTACAACCTAAGAATTTATTACACCTCCCGCCAAATAATATAATTCGACTGAGGGCTTAAAATCTCTTACATAACTCTATGAAGATAATTTAAGGTGCGGATTTTTTCGACTGAGAAGGTTTAGCAGAAGTGTTTTCAGGAGAAAATAACCGATTTATTTTTACTGCGAAGGCAACTATTTGGCTGACCTACAGGGCTACCAACCTTTCAGCGCGTTCCTGTCGTCGTCTAAAAATATTCCACGCCACATTCAAGTATATTCGGAACCGCGAAAAACATTTCACAGAAGATCAGGTAAAGTTTGATTGGATATATAGATTTGGATTGTAGTGAATATTAAATTGAGCAGTTATATGTTGCACTACAGCATAAACTGAAAAATACAGTACAACACAAGGAAGGTTATATAAATGAACATTATAAGAAATTGGCGAATATTTTTGTTCGAAACTCAAATTAGATAGAGATCATTACTATTATCATTATTATCATTAATGATATTATTATTATTACTGTTATTATTTTTACTATTATTATCATTAATATTATCATCGTAATCATCATCATTATTACTATTATTATCAGTCATTATCATTATTATTATTATTGTTCTTCTTATTATCATTATTATTGATATCAATATTTTTTAATAATTATTGCTATTATTACTATTATCGTTATTATTATTAATAATAATATGAATATTATTATTATTGTTATTGTTGTTGTTAATATTACTTTATTATGTGAATGATATTTTGACGCAGCCCGAAAGGATTTCACCCCGTTTTCTCTTTTTCTGCATGACGGGACGGAGAGGCGGAAGTGGGGGGGTCGCCAATTAAATGAAGCGGCCCTGCTGTGGAGCAAAAAATAAATAAACAAATAAATAAATAAAGGAGGGAGTGAGGGGGGTGGTGAATGGGAGTGGAGTATGGGGGGATGAAATGGGTGGGAGTGGTCTTTATGCTTTTCTTTTTTGGCTACCTCACTTGTAAGAGGGAAAAGCCGTTGATATATGTATGTATTATTGTTAATGTTATCATTACTATCATTATTGTAATTATTAGTTGTTAATATTATACTATTATTATTATTATTATTACTATATTATTATTATTATTATTATTATTATTATTATTATTATTATTATCAGTATAATTATCATTATTATTGCTATTACTATTATTGTTACTCTTATTATCATTATTATTATAATTTCATTAACATTATTGCTATTATTATTCTACTATCATTAAATTCATTGGAAGTAGTATCATTAGTGTTATTATTAGTATTATTATTATTATTTTATTATCATCATTGTTATTATAATCATAATAATTTAAATCATCATAACTAACATTATAATGATTACACTAGTCAACAAAATGAAACTTTTTTTAATCATCAGAGTTGCAAACTAACTTTTTTGTGTTAATTTTTTATGCTGATTAAGAATCTGAAGTCCGTTTTTCCCTATCAGGTCACATTTAAATGTTACAGATACCTGTTATTAAAGTACAGGGAATGTAAAGCATATCTATAAGGTATATGAATACAAGATATGACACTTCCATGGCATTTTATTGTACAAAATCAAAACTGTTTTGCACAAAACAAAGTTAGAATGTACTCTAAAGGATTACCACTTAAAATTTTTGAGATTTGGAATTTCTTTGGTGTTTTTTCTGAGGGTCATCCCTGTATAACATCCAGCAGTAGTCAGCTAACATTCCTGCATTCCAAAATCCTTGATACCGTTGTTCCATTGATGCAATATCTTGATGGAAGCGTTCCCCTTGCTCATCAGATACTGCCCCAAGGTTTTCTGGAAAAAAGTCCAGGTGTGAATCAAGAAAATGTACTTTCAGTGACATCCGACAGCCCATTGCAGCATAGGAGTCTAGAAGACATTTCACGCCATTTCTAAACTCTGGAGATTTCTTGTTGCCTAGGAAGTTTTCACAGAGCCATTTGAAAGATTCCCAGGCTTTAAGCTCAGTCTCATCCAGTGTTGTGAGGAAGTTGTTGTCCTTCAGGAGTTCCTTTATCTGCGGACCTACAAATACGCCTTCCTTCAGTTTTACCTCAGTGATTTTTGTAAACTTAGCCTTCACGTATTCAAAACTTTCAGAGTTTTTCCTGGCAAGTGTCTTCACGAATTGTTTCATGAGGCCAAGCTTTATGTGAAGAGGGGGAAGGAGAACATTTTCTGGGTTTACAAGTGGCTTACTCTGGACGCTAGAAACCCCCGGTTCATATGATCTTCGCAGGGGCCAACTATCTAAAATCATAACGATGAACATGAAATTACATAATGTACACAATTGGTTATGAAATGCCAATCAGAACTTGCCTGTATAAGACGATTACATGTAGCGATGATCCTGATCGGCGTTATATGCCTCTCTTATCTCATCAGAAAAATTGTGCCTGATAGAAGGAAACCGATTACATTTTCGAAATCAGCGGACAAAACTACATATTAAACACCACATAAAGTCCCTGATGAAAAATTGCTGTTGATCAGTGTTATTATCATTATCATTATTAATATTATTATTGTTATTATTATAATTATTATAATCATTATTGTTATTATCATCATTATCTTCATTATCATTATAATTATTGTGTGCTATATTTAATGCCAAGCTACTTTAAATATATGTAAACACAAACTGAAGTTAGTAGCGTAAGTTACATAAAATGTAATTATCATGTCGAAAGGTACAGTAAACCTTTACCAAAACAAAAGCCTATTTGTAAACTCTGAATTTGGTAGCCCTTAGAATTTTCATTTCTGTGAACTACCAGTTTCAAATATTCAGGTCTTGGATTTGCACAAAACATGCAATGTTGTAATTTGTATAGTAGATCAAAAATGTATATTGTTCCAATTTACTTTTTTTTTATTATATATTTTTCAATTGTCGAAAAAAACGTATGAGCAGCTTGTGATATTCGAATGAAAGTATCGTGCTTCAGTGATTGAACACATTTTGCAACGAACATCAAAGAAAAGGGACGAGACAGATTGGAATGACATGATAAAAACTGAGATAACGCCACTTACAAGATCTGACTCCCAGAAGATGTGACGTCGAACCGGCTCGACCGTTGTGGGCGGAGCCTCATCCGACTATGATCAGTGTTACCAACCTTTTTTTCAGGCGACCCCCAATATGATCCTTATAAACCACGACCCCACTAATTATTTGTATACGTGTTAATATATATGACTAGTTGTTGACTGTAAATAGTAGGGGACAAGTATGATAAATATATGTGTAAGAAAGGTAATGTAAGGTCATGTAATTTTGTAACAAAAAAATAGCATACAAGATGTTTTGGTGACCCAAGGAAAAACGTATGGCGACCCAGAGTTAGGAAACAGTGGACTACAGTACAACTATCCCAAACTCTAGTAAGTTGCTGCCCATTTCCCTTGCTCTAGATACAATGGATGGCACCAAAGGAAAGAAATAAAGTATTAACAATCCACACAGGTTTTGCCAAATAAAAATTTGATTTGGATCAAGTGTAGAATGTAACACACACACACACACACACACACACACTCACAGTTGGGAGTGTGTGTGCGTGTAAGGTCACAGAATTACCCATAGATCAGTCATACGAGCTCTGAGCTCTCTTACGGGAGGGAAATAGCTCTCGATCACGAGTCGAACACGTGCTCCAAAGACCATGGTGAATACACACACACCCGGCGTACGGACCTGTGGGGGTCCGGGGTGCTCCGCCGTCACTCAGGCACACGCCGTCACTCAGGCACACGTCATCGCTGATGTCATGATAACATATTTTTATTACCTAACCTAACCTAACCTAACCTAACCTAACCATTAATGCTCCTAAGCAATAAACTGAGCAATAGAAAAACGATACCATGACCTGAGTGACGGCGGAGCGCTTTGTACTTTTGTTGATTAGCGTGTGTGTGTGATTTACCATGGTCTTGGATCACGTGTTGGACTCGTGATTGAAGGCTATGTCCCTCCCGAATGAGAGCTCAGAGCTCATGTATGACCGATCTATGGGTAATCTTGTGACCTGATACACACACACACACACACACACACACACACACACACACACACACACACACACACACACACACACACACACACAAGAGAAACAAGAGGACACGCAAAGAAACTAAAGAAAGACAGTTACAGAAGAGACCTGAAAAAGAAGTTTTCCACACAGGGTAACTGACGTCTGGAACAAGTTGAACAGTTAAACAGTTAGTGCCAGAAATATACACGAATTCAAAAGCAAACTAGATGTAGAGAGATACAAAAATGGGTCAACACGAGCATAGCTCCAGTCCCGTAAAATACAACTAGGTAAATACGCACACCCCAACTCTCGTGGGCAGTTGGGTGTGTGTGTGCGTGTAAGGTCACAGCATTACCCATAGATCGGTCATACGAGCTCTGAACTCTCTTCCGGGAGGGAAATAGCTGTCGATCATGAGTCCACCGCGTGATCCAAAGACCAGGGTGAGCCAAGATGAATCACAACTCCCCGCCCACGAGAGTAGGAGTAACGACTCGCAGCGTAGTGATACTGAAATTATTGTTTGTGATGGGGGAGGGCGAAACTCAACAATTGTTTGTGTGTGTGTGTGGGGGGGGGGCGAAATTCTACAATTGGTCCGTTGCTTTTATAAACATCTCTGGCGAACAATATAGCAGGCGACATGATAGAGTTCTGAGAACGCCATTGCACTCGCGAGCAACAGTTTGGGGACCACTGACGTACTACATGATCAAACCGACCGATTCCTCCGCCTAAAAAAATAGTACCGTAACGTTACCTCGATAAAGCCAATTAACACGATATTATTTTCCTGTATCATTGTACTCACAATTCACCTGTCTTTGTATTATAACTTTTGATTACGGAAATTGTATACTTATGGAAGAACGATTGCTAATGTGATTTGAATTTGTGGTAATTGTTATTGGGAATCTTTTAGTACTTACCTTCGTTCGGGAAAGTTTCCCTCATAGTGCTGTTTACTTCTTTCGATTCAGGAGTATTTCCTGAAGCTTCGTAACTTTAAATAAGATACGATTTAACTCCCCTCCTCTTTATTTGTTTTAAATTCTATGTAATTTTGGTTTGATAAATCTGAGATTGACCTTTAAGAAATTACTTAAAAAGTCAATATTAATCCGTGGCCTTTTGAGCTTTTTCTGAACTCGTAAGAGTCCAACCGTATGCGGTCCGCACTAAGAACATAAGAATAAAGGAGACTGCAAGAGACCGTAAGGCCTACACTCGGAGTCTCCTCGCCTCAGACTAACCAGAACACTGGTTCCAGACGGACCTCAAATCTAGAAACGTCGTTTCCGGAGTTCAAGGTTAACTTAGTCTTCAAACTTCAAATTTACACAGTTTGAGAAATCTGCCCGATAGAAACTGTGACCGGTAAGTTCTCCTTGCATTTGTTCAGCCTTAATTTTCATAAATTCATTGAGAATAAAAGTCAAGTAAAACGAGAAAGTATTTTGATAAAATCGCAATCTTTATAATATTACTAATATATTTAAAAATATTTGAGCACAGCAACCAGAATAAATGTTCTCGAATCTGTTTCAATTGATCTATTGTAGCAGAAATACTTTGGAAATAATGCTGGAATTTGTGTGTATAAACGCTCTCCAAACCAATGCAAGTCACTACACTGGTGGAATAGAGGCGAGTGTAGAGTACCATGAGGCAGTGGTCCGCTCCTCGTTGGGACAGGAAGCCTTAGAACATTGGTTCTCATCTATGGCCCAGCGGACCCTTGATGGACCACAAAGTGTCACAAATGGAGCCACTAACTAAAGATGAGTCAATGCCGGCTTTGGGAATTGGTACTGGAATCCTTAGAACATTGGCTCTCATCTATGGCCCAGTGGACCCTTGGTGGACCACAAAGTGTCACAAATGGAGCCACTAACTAAAGATGAGTCAGTGCCGGCTTTGGGAATTGGTACTGGAAGCCTTAGAACATTAGTTCTCATCTGTGGCCCAGTGGATCCTTGGTGGACCACAAAGTGTCACAAATGGAGCCACTAACTAAAGATTAGTCGGTGCCGGCTTTGTGAATTGGTACTGGAAGCCTTAGAACATTAGTTCTCATCTGTGGCCCAGTGGATCCTTGGTGGACCACAAAGTGTCACAAATGGAGCCACTAACTAAAGATTAGTCGGTGCCGGCTTTGGGAATTGGTACTGCTGTGTTGTGCGTCCATGTGTGTGCATAGTTTATCATAACTTTCCTCGTGTCACTGATAAGAAACGTTGCAGGTGCAAGCTCTGAACTTTGTGGAACTCCACTGGTCACTGCTCTTCATCCTGACGTACTATATTATACTTCCCTTTAACATACCTTCCATTCATTCGAGTAATTTGCCTCGTAGTCCTCCAACAGGCACCAATCTCTGCATAAGACGATTGTGAGCTACTTCATCAAAAGTCTTCTCTAGATAGAGGTACACACAGTCCAACCAGTCGTCCCTATCTTGTGTGTGTGTATGTGTGTGTGTGTATTTGTGTGCATCGAGTTCGTGTATACCCTCATGAAGAAATAACCCCTTTTGATGACACATCCGATAAGAATTGCGTAAGAAGGCGACAAGTACTGTACTTGTATAAATGACTCGATGTTGCCTAGGTCGAGAACGAAAATTAGATAGGTCTAAAGTATGTTCCAGATTAGAAAAAAAAATGGAAAATAAAATGAAAAGGTGAAAAAATAGGCTTGACTTCTTTTTCATCTTCGCCTTTTATTTCTCATGACCATAAAAAGACAAATTTCGTTTGGTTACGTGCCGATTAGTATGGAAAATTAGATCGTTTGTTTGTCTGAACATCATATATTTTAGTTAGAAGAGAGGCGAAAGCTATAAGCAAAAAAATAGATAAACACATGATGAATAGCTCAAAAACAATGACCTGGTATTCTACCACCACCAAACCGGAAATTCCTGTTCTTCAGAGGACCATCAATACTGAACTACAACTACACTATCGTCAGGCACTGCCTAACGATTTATTGTTAAGAGTATTGCTCCATAAGCTTTTTTTGTGTCTTCTTCCTTTGCTGGTAATACTTTCTTATTATCATTCTTATTCGTTTTGTCTTCATTTACTTTCATGTGTCTTGCAATTGGTCGCTAGAAGAAAATAGATTCTTTACGTAAGGAGATGAATTTTATAATCTCCGCCATTTGGAAAAGTGCCATTAGGCATGGGAGGGTGAAAAATTTATCTCGATTAATTCATTGGTTGATATGACGACGCCAGTGACGTGCGTGATGAACTGAAATAGAGCCAGACCTTCTGCTCAGCCGAGATGATGTTCCTCTTCTGAAGAGGGAAACGAAGGTCATTTTGGAAACCTGAAAAAGATTACAAAAGATTAGAAAGGCGGAGCATGCAGATAGGAGACCTTTTGGTCCATAACTAGGTCGGGTGCGAAAAAAATAACGATAAGTAAATATATAAATAAATAAATGAAAATATAATTATATAAATAATAAAAAAAAAATGCATAGGTATAGTTAATTAATAAACAAACAGGTATTTCGTCTGTGTTGATGTGGACGAATCTTTTCTGGAAGTTAAGATATATGCTCGAATGCTGAGGAGTGCACACCGATTTTGGTGATACGGTCAACACCGATTTTGGTGATTCTGTCAACACCGATTTTTGGTGATTCTGTCAACACCGATTTTTGGTGATTCTGTCAACACCGATTTTGGTGATTCTGTCAACACCGATTTTGGTGATTCTGTCAACACCGATTTTTGGTGATTCTGTCAACATCGATTTTGGTGATTCTGTCAACACCGATTTTTGGTGATTCTGTCAACACCGATTTTTGGTGATTCTGTCAAGGCACGGACGTAATCTGCCGTCTTTTCGATTCCTTAGTATTGATAGTATATTTTTTTCAAAATCAGTAATCGACATCTGTCTTACTCCTGAATCATCACAATAAATAAATAAAAGCGGACACTCCTCCTACATAATTCACAACACTCTGTGCATTCATTAATCTTTGCAGGAATCCTGTGAATCCGCAGAAGGCCCCAGATTACCATATAACGCACTTCTCGAAATTAACATAGGCTGCATGCCACCTCTGTTAACTAACGACTGCGCTGCATAAGAACTCGAACCGATAAGATTCGATCAGTTATCAACGTACCGATCGTGAAGCCAAATTGCTCATAGAGCTGGGCGCGTTACTGCCGGACAGATAGTGCATTACCGCCAGACAAGTAGTGCGTTACTGAAAAATCTATATATATGTATACATATACGCATTATGTGTATATATATGTATATATATATATATATATATATACATATATATATTCATATATATATATATACATATATATTAATATATAAATAAATATATATATATATATATATATATATATATATATATATATATATATATATATATATAAAATACGCATTAACGGAAATTCACCCCTGATTTTTCGGTAATGCACTGCCTGTCTGGCGGTAACGCTCGGTAACGCCTGGCGGTAACGCGGCCAGGCGAGCAACCTGGCCGACTCACTAAGTAATGTAATCTAGAATAAACTTACAATTTCCCTTTCTATTTCGAGGCATGTGTGTTTTAGGAAACGCTACCGGAATGCCAAATGTCAACAGAGATTAGATGTTGTCTGTGAATTCCACTGCCCTCTCCCGCTTCCTGCATTACATGACGCAGAATCTCCTGCTCTCCTCCCCCTTCCCCCCTCCCTCCCTACTTGCCATTCGTCAGTCACAAACTATGTGGTCGCCTAAATAAGATTTTTTTTTTTTTCTTATAATTTGTTTTAAACCGACCTGCAGCGAATGCTGAAACGATTGGAACTTTTAAGAGAAGATAAGTTTATGGATGGAGATGACATGTGGTAATGGACATGGAACTGCCTAGTGCAGGCCTTATGGTCTCTTGCAGTCTTCTCCATTCTTATGTTCTTATGTTTTCGAGAACTCCACCACCACACGGAGTTCGACCTCCCCATGGAGTTCCACCACCACCCTTGATCATTTGTACGTGGCCTTATCCCTCACCATAAACCCTATCCTTACAATATATAAACATCTTTTATTTTAATCAATATCACTTGAAGCATCACTTGAAAATATGCGAAGTGTACAGAACGTCGTGAATACATTGAGAACGCTCCACTGTGTTTTAATATGTCTTTTGGCAGTAGTATTCCTGTTCTTAACTCTACGCCTAAATCTACTGTTATGGTCTCAGCTTTGCTAACCAACATATTCATTATGTGGATGTAGCGGAAGGATTTTGCAATTTGGAAAAATATGGTGATGATCCTGTACAAGATCTTAATATTTGCAAAGGACTCGTATACTATTCACTAACAGCTCCTACTATCCCAAATTCTCCCAGACGTTTTTCACTAGCTTACAAACAAATGAAAAATTAAAAAGATTTACATATCACTAAAGCTGACAAAAGTAACTGTTTGGTTATTTTGAACAGAGTTGATTATGTTGACAAAATGAAAATTTTGTTGAGTGATGAAGTCACGTATTCTAAACTCCATAAGAATCCACTTGAGTCAGTTAATGCAGTATTTGATAAGAATCTTAGAAAGTATTTGAAAGTGAATGACTTACTCATTAAACAGTTTTCTATTTAGTCACCATATTTGTACGGGTTGATTAAAACCCATAGACCTGATAATCCTATTAGGCCTATAATCAGCTCTACTGGTTCCATTTCTTATAAATTATCAAAATGGCTAGTGTCCATTCTGAGCCCCCTTGTTGGATCTATTTCTCATTCTCACATTAAAAACAACGAAGATTTAATCAACAAACTTAACAGTCTAGACCTTACTTATGATTTCAAGTTAGTTTTGACATTAATTCTTTATTTACATGTGTTCCCATTTTTTATTTGCTTGAATTTCTAAGGAAAGAACTTCATTCACACAACTCACCATTCACTGTAGACATTATTATCAATTTGATTAAACTTTGTGTGGTTGACTCTGTATTTGTTTTTAATAATGAATTTTATGTTCAAAAATTTGGTATGGTTATGGGGAACCCCTTATCCCCAGTTTTAAGCAATTTGTATATGGAGTTCTTTGAAAGGGAATTGTTACCTTGAAGTCTCCCCCGTAAAGTCATCTGGTATCGATATGTCGATGACATTTTATGTATTTGGCCCACCGATATTAATTTGGACAATTTTCTTATTAAATTAAATTATTTAGTGCCTTCTATTGAATTTAAAACTGTGATAGAACAAGATAACAAATTGCCCTTTTTAGATGTTTCTCTTATTAGAAAAGATAGATGTTTTAGGTTTGACATTTTTAGGAAAACCAATCAATGTTTTGCCATTTGTCTATTTCTATTCTGCACTTCATGTTAATACTAATGTTTCTGTTTTTTTCGTCCATGTTTTTAAGAGCTTATAGAATTTGCAGTCCAGAATTTTTAGACCAAGAAATAAGAAAAATATATGACATTGCATCGGGCTTGAAATATCCTAAATATGTTATAGATAAAGCACAATATAGGGCCAGGAAGTCTTATTTTAATACATCCCAAAAATATACTTTTTGCAAGAAAAATCTTTTAGTTCTTCCCTTTCATGAAAATCTTGTAAGACTTCCTCGCATCCTTAAGGAGTTCAATATTAATGTTATTTTCAAAAACAGTACCATCAAAGAACTCCTCATTAAAAATTCCCCTTGCAATAATGTAGGATGTGTCTATAGTATTCCCTGTAAACACTGTAGCTCCTGTTACATTGGCCAAACTGGTAAAGAATTAAATATTAGGATGAATCAACACAGATATAGTATAAGGACGGGCCAAATGTCTAGTGGGGTTTTTGTCCATGTAAGGGACACAAACCATAGTATTGACTGGGACAATGTTAAAAAAAAAAATTGTTTGTAATTCTGTTTTAGAAAGGAACATCATTGAATCCAGTTTTATAAAGAGCAATTTTGATAATAATATCAACTTGAGTTTAGGTTTATTTAAACTAGATAATTTCATAATTAATAGGATAGTAAAGCAGTACCATGGCTCCTAATTGTGCCAGATGTCCTCTGGACATTTCGGCCACATGCTTATTTTTTTTTGTATTTGTTGTTTTAATATTTTATTATTACTGGTATTATTTCCATGTGTATATGAATGTGTGTGTATGTATATTGTCCGAAGGTTTTATGTGGCTATAACCTTCCCCAGTTTTCTTATTTCTCTATAAATATTGCGTTCTATTTCTCTTTGTTGTACTCTGAGGATGTCGTAAAAGACGAAAACGTTTAGTATTCCGACTTTATTTTCCCTGTGGTGTCTGCACTATCATTTAGTCACGTATTATATGTATATATATATATATATATATATATATTATATATATACATATATATATGTATATACATATATATATATTATATGTATATATATATATACTCATTCTCTTTTGTCTCATGCTTTCCATTCCGCTTGTTCTTTAAAGAGGGTTGCATTTCGCCACACGCACCTGATCTTTTTTTATGATGTTCTGTTGTAAGTAACTTCACTGTCCTTCGCCAGTTCTACTAAGAAGTTCTAAATCTGGTGATGGACAAGGTCATAGGCAACATGGAACGGCAGGGGAGAAGCCCAGCCAAGAATCTTCAGTCAATTTCCTTCCTGTGTTGGAGCACCGGAAGCTTTGGTAGCGAATCTTCTGCTTAGCTCAGGCTGTCGATAGGGAGAACTCGACGGATCAAGAAATGCAGTGCTTGTTTTGTACAATGTCTTGCAGAAACTGCCCTCTTTGCTGTAGCGAAGTCCGCCAAACACAATAATGTACACACAGAGCTGGGCGCGTTCCTCTATGCGTTCCGCTTTAGTTTGGCGCTCCCAAACTATTAAAGCTTAAGGGAAAAAAGATTCATACCGAAATAAAAGTCCGGTAGGCCACATACTATACCAAGGGAAAAATTTCGTCGTAGGCCACATCCAAAGGGTAGGCCACATACTATACCGGCACCTATTTTGCTTTAATAGTTTGGGGGCGCTAAATGCGGCCCAACTAAAAAGCGGAATGCACCGAGGAACGCGCCCAGCTCTGTGTACACATTTACCAAACTTTCCATTCCCATTTCCATGGGTCATCCCTCCCTCCTGCCACACTGCTCGTGTCCAGGTGTTTTTCAAATGTGATTTTCCTTGGTGTGTTTTGTAATTTTGTTCTCGTGTATTCATGCACTGACAAAGGATTACATAGGCGGAACATGTTGAAACTGAGTTATATTCATAGGTACATTTCTACAACTTAAATGATTTAACCAATTTATTAGTATGAAAACACTCACATATTTCCAAGTACAGTACTGTGTAATCAAACCCACATAAATCAAATTATTTAACAAAATTATCACTATGAAAGCCCTCACATTTTCAAATGCCATGTAACTAAATTCATACAATTCTAATTATTTAACAAACCTTCACATATGTCAAAATGTTAAGTACCTAGATCCATACAATTGAAATAATTTAACAAATTTATTAATATGAGAGCCCTTACATTTTTTAAATGTTATGTAATTAAACCCACACAATATAAATGATTTAACCAACTTATTTATTAGTGCAAAAGAGACCATAGGGCCTACACTAGGCAGCTCCGTATCCATCACCACCTATCATCCCCATCCATAAAGTTGTCTAATCATTTTTTAAAACAACTGATAGTTTCAGCGCTTACTACATGGTTACTAAGTTTATTCCATTCATCGATCACCCTATTAGTAAACCAATTCTTGCCTATATCCTTCTTATACCCATTACTGCGAGTCCTGCCCTGTTGTTTTATTATTACATACATATACCAAAGGCTTTTCCCCCCTACACGGGGGGTAGTCAAAAAGGAAAAGGCATAGAAACCACTCCCACCCATTCCATTTCCTTTATATTCCACTACCCTCCACCCTCCTCCCTCCCTCTTATCTTGGCACCTCCTGAATGACGGGTCATCCCTGCATCCTCTCCACTGCCCTGGGTCAGAAGCAGTGTCGCAACATAATACTAAAGTATTATTGTTATTACAGAGCTGGGCGCGTTACTGCCGGACAGGTGGTGCGTTACCGAAAAATCTGGGGGTGCATTACCGTCAATGCGTTACCGATTTTGATTTCCTTAGAGCGGTCCGCGTTACTGCGTGTGTATGTGTATATATATATATATATATATATATATATATATATATATATATATATATATATATATATATATATATATATACATATATATATGTATATATATATATATACAAATATGCAGTAACACGGACTGCTCTAAAGAAATTAAAATTTGTAACGCATTGACGGAAATGCACCCCAGATTTTACGGTGACTCAGTGAAGTTAATGCACTACCTTTCTGGCGGTAACGCGCCCAGCTCTAGCCTATTAACATTAAAACCAACATATATATAACTCAATCCATACACTTTAAATCAGGCGACAATCAAAACTAGCAAAAACAAGTGTATGATAAACGATGAATAATCCATGGAAGGTTGTTACTGAGTCGTGATGTTAGGCTAGAACCCAGGGGTCATCCTTCTAGATTAGCTTGACAATCCAGCTGATGAAAATGACGCGTAGGAAGAGAAATCCGAACACGCACAACTGAAATATGTATATAAACCATCAATTAGATAACTTATCATTGAACAGTTACTATACAAATTGAATAGAAATACATACACACACACACACACACACATACACACACACATACACACACACATATATATATATATATATATATACATGTATGTATATATGTATATATATATTCGTGAAGAGCTAGAGTCCAGGAAAAAAAATTTCGGAAGAAAGTACTCACTAGACTCAAACAACGAGTCCAGTGTGCACTTTCTTCCGGAAATATATATATATATATATATATATATATATATATATATATATATATATATATATATATATCTGAATTCAGTAACTAGCAGTAGAAATATTACTAGGGGAATAGAGCTGAGAAGATACAATGTAGTAATAAGACCAACTGTACTATACAAGTCTAGAACTTGGACACTTACTAAGGAAAGAAAGAGAAGGTTCGTAGTGTTTGAAAATAAAATTAATTAATGAGAAAGATATTGGGACTTTTGTATAGCGAAGAGAAAGGACAGGGGAGAAGAAGACCCAATATAGAAATCCGAGAAATGACTGGACAGTGCAGAATTCAAGATATATTACGATCAAGGAGGCTGCAATGGGCAGCACACTGTACCCGGATGTGTGAAGAAAGACTGTGTGTGTGTGTATATATATATGTATACATTCACACACACACACACACACACACACACACACACACACACACACACAATGCACTTTAATTCTAAGCCATCAAAGGCCAGCATGTTGAAATTGAAATGTGGTACTGCCCAGGACTCGAACCCGGCATCCTCATGACAAGTGCGACAGTGACTTTCCAACTAGGCTATATACACAATAGCAGTACCCACCAATATAAATAGATATATAAAGCAGTGAATTAATTAATAGATAAATAAATACGTAACAGATCCTGGCTGGGGGTTTGGCTCACTCTTATCTTCAATCGAACACTGACCATTGTTGTAAGTTTATCTGTTCGCCGGATTTCAAATATATCCTATTGTAGATTACTTCAATTTGTCGTTATATATAAACACACACTGTGATGTTTTATTATGATAAGTAGTTACGTAAGAAAACGAGAATTTTGAGAACGGAAGAAGATTTGCAAAAAAAAAAAAACATTCTGGAGCATCAGGGACGTCGTGTAGAAAGAATTTTTTAAAACAGAAGAACTTTAGTTTACTACATATCAGGTTTAATATATAATATTTACAAACTGAATATCTGTCAATGATATACGCAGATTTTTTGCAAACAAATCTCAACAATAGATTAATGTCCAACATTTATGTTACCCACAATTCTATATCATTCAATATCAAGGTTTTGAAATGAAAAATTAATTATAGAGGAGACAGTTGTGTCATTCAGCGTTTAACAATTTACTCTCCTAATTCAAATAAGAACACAAATTTCTTAATGCCCAGATATCAAATATGTCCACTGAAACATGGAAAAATAAATGTAAAATGTCTATTTCCACAATAGTTTCTTAGATAAAAATTATATAGTGACGGATAAGATCTTATATCATTTGAAAGTAATGTTACGTTTGCCCAAAGCAAGTTAAACTGAAACGCCGGTTGGCAACCCTGCTCACCTCACAAAATGCGAAAAGAAAAACAAATAATCTCAATGACTGTTATTTGTGTACTCCAAGTTTCTTTTTTAAATAATATTTAATCATCTCTAACATGCTTGGAGCCACAAAAAAGAACGAAAGAAAGAAAAAATAACCAAACGTATTGCTCCGTGTAGCGAAACATCAGGTCTACCAATCGTTTCAACTTTAAGAAAGATATAATCGTTTTCTTAATAGTTTTAGAAAATTAATGCATCTGCAAGATATTTATGTGGTAGTAGCTAGACTGACATAACCTCTGACAGAGAAGGAAAACGATTTGCTGCAGATTGCGCAATGCATGTCTGTTATTTACATAAAATTCTTCTTCATTCTGTCGCCTTCTGGAAACCCTCCCCCATTTACTAAACTTTATTCTAGCTGCCGGTAAACGATTTTATTCAGACGAAGAAAACGCATTCCGCAGCTAATTAACTAATTGCAAACTGTATCGACATCTCGTTCCAACAATGTATCTTAATACTTCTGGAAACTTCCTCTACTGGGAAGCTTCTTACTACAAACTTTATACGGCCATTATTTTAGGGACTTTTAGTAATATCCCACTGAACTAGACCCACACGACTTTCTTCTATGACTGAAAACGAATCTCCACAAAAGAAAAACAATGATAAAACTACTACTACTGTCCTATCAATGATAGAATCCTATCATGGCGGACACTTCAGAAAACACAACAACCGGGGGTAAAGTTCATAGTTCTCTCCACGGTAATGATACCCGAGAATGTCAATGAAAATGATCCTTATACACTTGCCGTAAACGTAGATGTACTATTCTTCGGGGGAAAAAACAGCGACGCCTCGGGAAGGGATATATTTGAGTCATCTGGCTTTGCCAGTCGAGGTCTGAGGGCACACACGGAGACCACGAGGCCGCGAAAATGTCGACACGAAGAGTCTTGCGAACGTGTCTGAAACCAAACGCCGCGGAAATAATCCTTTTTTGAACTCACCGACGCTCTGGGTTCTGCGGTTCCTTCCTTGACCTGCCTCTTGGTTCACCATGATCACGACAGTGTGCCTCTGGCGGTTCGACAGAGCTCCATATGTTTCTACGGGTAACCAGGACTCGCTTGCGTCTTGGTATATGGGAGTTTGTGGAATCGCCATAACCAGAATGTCCGTTTATTTCTTTGCCTTTACGCACAGATCAGGAGGTTGGATGGAATCTGTAGCAGTCAAGTGGCCGATGAGAGCGATGACGTAGAGATTCTGCTCGTCAATGACACTTGCTCTTGGCTGAGGTGCTTTTTCCATTGCACAGGACCAGGAATTATAAGATTCAACCTGTTGAGGTTGGCGTGGTTAATATTACTAGTCTCCACAAGTAGAACTAGGCTAATTGGTGTTCTGTATGTAGGTAGGACGGTGGAGATTGCACCATTCAAACTTTAACAAGACTTTGAACACACTGATATGAACCGAATCCGGTCGGGATATTAGTACTCACTGACTGGAGGGGCTCGGTGGGGGGAAGGGGTGGAGATAGGACAAAACGTCCTCGGATACGAGATTCGACACGATCTTGGATTATGTGATGGACTCGTGATCGACATCTGTTACGCTCCCGGATGTGAACTGAGAGTCCTTTCAGTGGACCCATGGGCTTGCGCGCTGTCGATCACTAGTCCAACACGTGATCCAAGACCATGGTGAATCACCCACACACAGCGGTTCGAGTTCGAATCCCACACCAGAGCTGAAATAATTTCGGTATCGCTGCGCTGCGAGTCGTTACTCCAACTCTCGTGGGCAGGGAGTTAGGTGTGTGTGTGCGTGCAAGGTCACAACATCACCCTAAGATCGGTCATATATTAGCTCTGAACTCTCATCCGGGAGGGTGATAGCTGTCGATCACGAGTCCAGCACGTGATCCAAGACTATGGTAAATCACACACACCATTTACATCTGCAAATTTGTATGGAAAATTATATTTCTTAATAACCCTCAAATATTGTGTTTAAGAATATTGTGGCTTTTGCATATAAATATCAGTTTGTGATATCTCAAAATCCTTGATGTAGTGTTACAATTATCTTTTCTAAGAACAACAAGTAAAATGAATGTGTAAACATA
>NC_134805.1:19155581-19173081 GCF_046742065.1 Oratosquilla oratoria
AGAAGGGTATATTTCGACTGGTAACTGCAGTGCTCTTCAGTAGCACTACCACAGAAGACTGCACTTAGGAGTCGAAATATATAGAGTCCCCGTCTCCAGTCTTTTCTTTTGCTCCGACTGTGGTATTAGTTGTGATTTATTAATGTTGTTATATTTCATCCGTGATATATATATATATATATATATATATATATATATATATATATATATATATATATATATATATATATATATATATATATTGCAGTAATTCACAAGGCACACGTGAAAATAATATGCAGAAAAAAACACTGGGAAATAAGAAGCTTAGTCCGAACGTTTTCGTCTATTTAAGACATTATCAAGGAACCTTTGACCATAATATCAATTTAAGTTTAGGATTATTTAAACTTGATGATTTTGTTATTGATAAAATTGTAAGAACTTCTCCAAGTGCTACTAAGCGGGGGTGACGTAACGTCATGGACCAAACGTCCGTATATGTAAACATCGGCTCTACCTGATTGTGATGCATCTTGTGTGTACTTCCCATGTTCCTAGCTTGTCTTTTACTTTATGTATATATATCCACCTTTGTCTCTGTAACTGTGTATTCCTTGATAATGTCTTAAATAGACGAAAACGTTCGGACTAAGCTCTTATTTCCCAGTGGTTTTTTCTGCATATATATATATATATATATATATATATATATATATATATATATATATATATATATATATATCACTGGTGAGAAATATAGTAACACATTTGTAAATCACAATTGACACCACAGTCGGACGGAAGAATGAGATGATTAAGCGAAAACTATACATTTCGATTGCTAACTGCAATCCTCTTCAGTAGTACCTTCAGTACTGCTGAAGAGGGTTGCAGTTAGCAATCGAAATATAGAGTCGCTTAATCAACTCTTTCTTTCGTTCGACTGTGGTGTTAGTTGTGATATATATATATATATATATATATATATATATATATATATATATATATATATATATATATATATTGATAAGTATTTTAGACAAAATATTTGTATGATGGAGAACATAAACACAGGGGAAGGCTCGGAACCCTAAACACTCTAACGTTTCGTTCGCGTAGAACTTCTTCAGAGAGTGTATGTAGAACTGCAATTGAAGTTTATGTACTAAATCTAATTACCTTTTCGGACACTTGGGAAAGGTCGTTTTTCTGGCGTGTTTTAGAATTAAAATACTAGTTTGTTTAGCTAAATTGATAAACCCTCCTCGATGATTCGATGAATTATTAGTTGACATATATGCTGATTAAACAATTCTTCTAGTGAATTTATCAAAACCTTTATGTAGCACTTCAGCTTCTCTCCAGTTTAGTAAATGATCGAATTTTTCCGCATGAACTACTAAAGAATTAGATGTCCTATGTCCTTTTATGTCGTTTTTATGTTCAAAAATTCTTTTTTCTATTCCTCTTGACGATTCGCCAAAATAAGCCATTGAGCAACTATTGCACGGGATTTTGTATAAGACGCTGTTTTCGGAATTGGTTCTCTTTTCGGAAGTCTTTATTAAATCACCTATCCTCTTGTTAGCTATTTAAGCTATGTTTATACCTGATTTTGTTAAATATTTGTCTATTATTGGTGACGTTTCTGAGCCAGGTACTGATATAAACTTTGTATTATTTTTATCATTTCTCTCTTTCTTTTTGTTCTTTTCAACATTCCCTCTGGATATCCAAGTTTGTCAAAGGTTTTCATAATGTAATCAAATTCGCCTTCTAGGTATTCATTACTACAGATTCGTAGTGCCCTGAGAAAAAATCCTATTACTATACCACTCTTTGTCCTATCATCATGTGCGGAGAAGTAATGTACTAAATCCTCTTTGTTTGTTTCCTTTCTGTATACTGACGAGTGGGAAAAACTGTAACTTTCTCAGTATACAGTGCGGAGAAGTAATGTAATAAATCCTCTTTGTTTGTTTCCTTTCTGTATACTGACGAATGGGAAAAACTGTAACTTTCTCAGTGTACAGAAAGGAAACAAACAAAGAGGATTTAGTACATTACTTCTCCGCACATGATGATAGGACAAAGAGTGATATAGTAATAGGATTTTTTCTCAGGGCACTACGAATCTGTAGTAATGAATACCTAGAAGGCGAATTTGATTACATTATGAAAACCTTTGACAAACTTGGATATCCAGAGGGAATATTATAATTAATCTGCCCACTTATTATTATTATTTACTATTTACCTGTTTATTATTTAACTTTACCTATTTATTTATTTTATCATTGTTATTTATATTAATATTGTTTTTATTCATCATTAACATTACTCCGCATCCGACCGAGTTATGGACCAAAAGGTCTCCTATCGGCATGCTCCGCCTTTGTAAAGACGTGTATTGTGTTAACGAAAGCCGGAGAGATAACATCAATGGTAACAGAAAATAATTAGAATATATAGGCAGCTGAAGAGGTGATGACGCAAGGCACGTGTAATATTAGAGGACAAGGACAATCAATTTTATGTTTGAAATTCCACGGTGGAAGAGATAGTCGATTGGCCATGGAAGTTGAGAGATAAAGACACGTTTGATATAAATTGGATAAGAGGAAGAGGAAGAAAGGACAAAAAGAAAATAAGCTAGTTAATAAAGCTAAAACAAAAATGAACAAAAATAAAATATGAATATATTAAAGTAAGAAATACAAATCTCGGTAGACAGGGAGATGAGGAATGAAAGTGGTATATACCAATACAGATGGATAAATACCAATGAGTACTTGAAAAGGAGAGATGATGATGCAACGTGTCCTGTACAGTTCAAGATAGATAAAAACAAAGATCAAAGTGGATGATGGAAATGGAATTTGTCAAGAGATAGAAAGGAAAGAATTGTGATGATAACTGTGATAAAGGAAGGTGATAAGGTGGCAAAAATAAATATAAAGATAATAATTGAGGATAGTGGTATTAGAGACGGGCCATTTTGGTTTTCTTCCGACACCAAAGTAATTTTTGCTGTCAGCCAGCACGCAGGATAACTATGCATCAGACATGACAAAAGTGGTTGACGAAGTTAGGTTAGGTTATCCTAACTAAATCTAAAGGCTGTGAAAAACAAGGGAACTGTAGATCACGAAAACGGCGTCTGGAAAACAATATAGACCCAAAGAGATTTTTCTCGAGATATACGCTTCCTCAAAAAATCAATCAATCAGATCTATACAAACGTGATTCTATTGTTGTTGAATAAATGCAATTTTATTCCCCCCCCTTCAGAAAAAAAGAAAATAAATAGAAAATATATTGTATGTAGAAATATATCTAATGTCTAACAACGAAGACATGTGTACATAGTAAGGAAAACAAATATTCTTGAGATATACGAGTATGCTCCCCCCAAAAATCAATCAATTAATCAATCAGATCTATGAAAACACATTTCTATTGTTGTTGAATGATTACAATTTTGTTCTTTCCCACTCAAGAAGAAAAGAAAGAAAATGAATAGAAAAAATATTATATATAAAATTATATTTAATATCTAAGAACGAAGACGTATAGAGTCCCGGGTTCTAACCTCGTTTCCCCCATCAACAACTGCCGGTGATTGCCACTTGCCCCGGCAGCCCAAGTACAGGAGCAAAAGGCGACAGTGTAGGCCGCAGCTAGACGCCATCCGTCGTGATCCCCTCGTTACTCCGTGTTGTATAAGAACGGAAAACTAGGTCTTCTCTTAAGTAACAATGACTCAGCTGATAATGAAACTTCGCCAAGCACTCGTGCCTCCATGTGCTCCCTTATCACTACGGTAGACATTTGTATAAGGAGTCTAATACCACCATGAAGCGCCTCAGGTCGTAGGCCTCCTCTTCTTTAACTCAAAATAGATTTTCTTTAAGATACTCGGCAACAATTAATCAAATAGGGACATGCGTCAGGGAGCTTGTTGCTCCACTCACACATCGGTATTAGTCCCTACGGTCTCCCTGAGCAAACTCCCATGGCATGGGTTGATTGCAGGGGAGTCCCATGCGGCCAAGTCTTTCACTCCAAACTCTCGACAGGTTCGATCAAGTTGCCCCAGCAACGGGTTATTGAAGATAGTACACCAGCTGGATGGAGTTTCCTGTTGTCAGCCAGAACTTAAATTATTACTCGAGATAATATTCATGAGAATGTTAAATGAATATTCTGCTGCCTCGTTGGAATCTCGCTGTCCCAAAGTATCCTATAACAGTCCTCAGGTTGACCCATAGATCTTCTGTGTTTTTTTTGTTTTTTCCATGGGTGATGGCCCGAACATAAATGGGTAGGTATCATAATTTTGACTCGCAGCATTAAGAATAAAAATAAATAGATAAATAAAACAGGATTTGGGTTGGCCTTGCTGGGATTCACAGAAACCCAAAATTTGTGAAAATAAACTTCAAAGCAAATAATAGTAAAATTTATTTCTAAGTATTGAGTCACCCGTACAGATATCAACATACAGAATTGGCCAAACAAAAAACATTGAGTGTCCCAAATGCGCGTTCATTCTGAAGGATCTCAGGGCCAATCTGGAGACTGTTGCCGGATACCTAGAGGCCGCGGAAGACCAAGATATAGGGACGGTGAGGAATACATTACGCCAGGAGGCACTTAGCTCTGACGGAAGCAGCCGGCAATTCTCCTTCCCCCCCCCCTCGTGTTTTTTTTTTTTTTGTTGTGTTGTTTTTTTTGTTTTTTTTTTTTTTTTTTTTTTTTTTTGTTTTTTTTTTCTTTTCTTAGGAGCTATGGTGGACAGCAACCAAGAATCTTTGTCATTCCCATGATGCCTCCCTCGCTATAGGTTCCCTCTTTCAGATGAATAGAATCACATGGCTTAATAAAAGTGGTTCCATCAGAGAGAAGAGAATAATTGGGACAGTCGTCACTTTTGTGTTATAGTTACGAAAGATAATGTCATGTACCGAAAGCCCCTATGTACTTCTTTTTTCGTTGTAATCTATTGTAGCGTAGTCACAAGACTTCTCAGTTTGCTATGAGAATTTGGAACAGTTACGTAAGGAGATAGGCTTAGTCTTAGAGAAAAAAAAAAGCCTTTTTCACTATCTACAATAAGCAGTGACTGTATCCCAGAGGTCTTATCAACGCCTTTTTATGTGAGTTTTTGTGTTTTAGAGGACATAGCCTATCTTTATGGATCACACTTTTGTAATAAGACCTAGAATAGATTTCAAAGCAGGGCGTGACGATAAATCTTTGTAAAAAAAGAAATATCTGTTCATTGTCAAGTTGCTGAAACGGGGCAAAGGAAACATGAGCTGGGAGTGAAACATTCCTGACGTTTCGTCGCCTGACTTCTTCAACGTAGATGAAACGTCAGCAATAAATGCTTCATTCCCCAGTCCATGTTTCATCTCCTACGTTTAAGCAATTTGTTCACGTGGATATTATTTTTCAATTGTTCATTATCAGATATTATTGGTTATTGTGTTTGGTCTTGTCCATGTTCTTCAGTAATTAGGAAGTATGAGTGTCACCTGGGGACCTTTTAGTCCATAATGGGGGTTGTTTGTATAAAAACTAAATAAACAAACATGTAAACAAACATACCATACATACATAACAAAGGCTTTCCCCCTTACAAGGGAGGTGGCTAAAAAACAAAAGTATATACATATATATATATATATATATATATATATATATATATATATATATATATATATATATATATATATATATAGTATTAAATTTTATTTATCGATTCTGTGCGTGCTTATCTGTTTTCATGAGCGTCCTGTGTAACTGTCTATTTGTTTGTCAATCTTATCGATCCTTCCGTCCCAGCCTGCTCCGCCTTTGCGTGTTACCCTTTATCACCAGGGAATGTCCCTACTTGTCTGATCACCCTGTTGCCTGTGTTTAAGAATCATTTGTCAGATGAGGCGTCTGTCCATCTACTGGCACCATGTAACCCAGTACTGCCTGTCGCATGGTCGGATTGTCGGCAACTAAACCGGCTTCCTCTACTGGCGACTCTGCAATGAGGAGATTGTGTTGGACACTCAGATGGAGGAAGAAGAAAACCTTCGAAAGGGTAGATGAACTTAGACTCATTGGCCATCCAACCCTGTTGTGGGTCACTAACCCACGTGTTTCCCGTGCGTGGCAACCCTGCAGAGCCTGGAGACGGGAGTCCTGGAAGCTGAGTGATGGCCCAGTGTCGTGTTTGCACAGAAGGGATATCCCTGGGACTCCCAACACGCCTCTTTGGCCGTGTGTTCCAGCCAGGACAGGTGTCCCCCTCTTGGCTCGGAGAGGCAAATTGGCTGGGCTGACCTGAATCTGTGGGTCAAGCATGCCCTGAGTCAAGCAACTACCACCTGGGCCGACACCCCACGGTCTGTGGTTGTTATCGTTTAATGTCAAGATGCGTGCGTATAATTTTTTTTTTTTTTTTTTTTTTTTTTTTTTTTTTTTACAAGCCCACCGGCTACGCCGGGGGCCTTGGCCTGCGGCGCTGCGCCTTAGGCGCGGGCGCTGCGCGCCCTGGGCTACGCCCCTTTTTTGGAAAATAAAATATCAAAATCATATGGCTTTTTATTTCTTGAGTTCTTCTTCTTCTTCTTCTTCGAGTTCTTCTTCTTCGAGTTCTTCTTCTTCTTCTTCTTCTTCTTCTTCGAGTTCTTCGAGTTCTTCTTCGAGTTCTTCGAGTTCTTTTTCGAGTTCTTCGAGTTCTTCTTCGAGTTCTTCGAGTTCTTCTTCGAGTTCTTCTTCGAGTTCTTCTTCGAGTTCTTCTTCGAGTTCTTCTTCGAGTTCTTCGAGTTCTTCTTCGAGTTCTTCGAGTTCTTCTTCGAGTTCTTCTTCTTCGAGTTCTCCTTCTTCTTCGAGTTCTTCTTCTTCGAGTTCTTCTTCGAGTTCTTCTCTTTCGAGTTCTTCGAGTTCTTCTTTTTCGAGTTCTTCGAGTTCTTCTTTTTCGAGTTCTTCGAGTTCTTCTTTTTCAAGTTCTTCGAGTTCTTCTTTTTCGAGTTCTTCGAGTTCTTCGAGTTCTTCTTCTTCGAGTTTTTCGATTTCTTCTTCGAGTTCTACTTTTTCTTCTTCTTCGAGTTCTTCGAGTTCTTCTTCTTCCTCTTCTTCGAGTTCTTCTTCTTCTTCGAGTTCTTCTTCTTCTTCTTCTTCTTCTTCTTCTTCTTCTTCTTCTTCTTCGAGTTCTTCCTCTTCTTCTTCTTCGATTTCTTCGAGTTCTTCTTCTTCTTCGAGTTCTTCTTCTTCACCGTAGTTGGCGGTGTTACCGATTTACCACCAAACGCGAAGGGTCAGTTTATTTTTTACTTATACAAGCCCACCGGCTGCGCCGGCCAGGCTTCGCCTGGGGGCTCTTTAGGACCCACAGAGCTGATGTCATGACGTCATGTCTCTTCTGATTGGCTAGTTTTTATTAACTCTCCTTTACTGAACTTCTTTTCCTTCGTCACCCAACTCCAGAAGTGACGATACCGTTGCATCTTTAACTTTGACGAATCCCCGGCCATCCTTCCCAACCACCACCTGTGTGTGACCGAATTACCACCGGACGGCGTAAGCAACCATTAATTTTTTTTATATTAGATAGATGTCGGATTTTTTTTCCGACCCGGGTAGTCTTTGAGGCTGGGGTTCCCTTCCGGGGTTACACTTTAAGGCCTGGGTGTTATCAGGGGTCGGGGTTACTTTTAAGAATCGGGTTCCTCTTAAGAGGTCCGATTTGATAGGTCTGGGTTCTTAGGAGGTCGGGACTGTTTTCGGGGTGTCGGGGTTCTTCTCGGGAGGTTGAGGATCATCTCGGAAGGGCGGGGATCTTCTTTGGGAGGTCGGGATTCCTTCTTCGGGAGGGCGGGATTCCTTCTTCGTGAGGTTGGGATTCGGGGGTCTTTTTGGGAGGTCGGGGGTCTTTTCTGGAGGTCGGGAGTCCTTCTTCCAGAGTTCGGGATTCCTTCTTTAGGAGGTCGGGGTCTTCTTCGGGAGGTCGGGATTCATTCTTCGGGAGGTCGGGATTCCTTCTTCGGGAGGTTGGGATTTCTTCTTCGGGAGGTTGGGATTCCTTCTTCGGGAGGTCGGGGGTCTTCTTGGGAGGTCGGGGATCTTTTCGGGAGGTCGGGGTCTTCTTCGGGAGGTCAGGATTCATTCTTCAGGAGGCCGGAGGTCTTCTTGGGAGGTCGGGGATCTTTTCGGGAGGTTGGGATTCCTTCTTCGGGATGTCGGGATTCCTTCTTCGGAAGGTCGGGGTCTTCTTCGGGAGGTCGGGATTCCTTCTTCGGGAGGTCGGGGGTCTTCTTCGGGAGGTCGGGGATCATCTCGGGGGTCTTCTTGGGAGGTCGGGATTCCTTCTTCTGGAGGTCGGGAATCCTTCTTCGGGAGGTCGGGGTCTTCTTCGGGAGGTTGGGATTCCTTCTTAGGGAGGTCGGGGGTCTTCTTCGGGAGGTCGGGGATGATCTCGGGGTCTTCTTGGGAGATCGGGATTCCTTCTTCGGGAGGTCGGGATTCCTTCTTCGGGAGGTCGGGGTCTTCTTCGGGAGGTCGGGGATCATCTCGGGGGTCTTCTTGGGAGGTCGGGATTCCTTCTTCGGGAGGTCGGGATTCCTTCTTCGGGAGGTCGGGGTCTTCTTCGGGAGGTCGGGATTCCTTCTTAGGGAGGTCGGGGGTCTTCTTCGGGAGGTCGGGGGTCATCTCGGGGGTCTTCTTGGGAGGTCGGGATTCCTTCTTCGGGAGGTCGGGATTCCTTCTTCGGGAGGTCGGGGTCTTCTTCGGGAGGTCAGGATTCCTTCTTAGGGAGGTCGGGGGTCTTCTTCGGGAGGTCGGGATTCATTCTTCGGGAGGTCGGGATTCCTTCTTCGGGGTCAGGGTTCCTCTCTCGTCGTCGTTCGTTCTTCTGACCCAAATAGACACTTCCGTCCTCACGAAGGGCCAGGCAACGAATGGACACAAACGATTTGGGCAGATTGGTCGATCTGTAACTTGATTCTTTTCCTATCACAAAGGCTTTGAGGGTTTCCCAATATTTTGCCCACTCACATACATACATACATATATGCATACAAACATACATATATTGTATATAAATATATATACATATATATAATGTATATGTATATTTATAATGTATATGCATATATAATATATATATATATATATATACATACATATATATATATATATATATATATATATATATATATATATATATATATATATATATATATATATATATGTATGTATGTATGTATGTATAATCACGAAGAACCCACAGGAAACTTTAGAAGAAAGTGTAACTTCTATATTTCGGCTAATAGCTATAGCCCTCTTCAGGAAAGTACCTGAAGAGGGCTATAGCTATTAGCCGAAATATAGAAGGTACACATTCTTCTAAAATTTCCTTTTATTCCGACTGTGGGTTCTTCGTGATTATATTTACAAATGTACTACAACATTTTGTCTAAGTGATATATATGTATGTATATGTGTTTGTGTGTGTGTGTGTATATTTGTATGTATATGTATATTTATAGTGTGTATATATGTACAAGGAAGTTCGCTGGCTGAGCGGGTTAGGGCATCGGTACTTGCGGCGAAGGTCGAGGAAATGGCAGTTCGAACCAAGCGAAGTTGAACCAAGGGCATGGTTCATTAAATTCCACGCTACAAAGCCCTCTGTGAGGGGCACCGTCCTAGCCTTCCAACAGGGAGGAGTTTGTGACGTTAAACCATATCATATATATATACAGGTATATATCTATACAGTACTGTGGACAATTTGCTTGTGTCGTTTGCATAATCAACTTAGTCTCCTACCTCGTGTACTTCATGAAACAGACTATTCAAATCAGCAGTACTCGTAACAGAAGAAACAAATTATTCTTTTGTTTTGAGCTTCCTCGATTATGGCGTCCACCCATAAAAAGAAGAATAAGGAACCCCGTCGCTATCGTCTCTCTTTCTCTCTCTCTCTCTCTCTCTCTCTCTCTCTCTCTCTCTCTCTCTCTCTCTCTCTCTCTCTCTCTCTCTCTCTCTCTCTCTCTCTCTCTCTCTCTCTCTTTCTCTCTCTCTCGCTCTCTTTTCCCACGGAAATTATTTAAATCGTCTGACGGCACCGTGAATGAAAGGAAAAGTTACACCCGATAAGGAAGGTGTTAATCAAGTCTCTCTCTCTCTCTCTCTCTCTCTCTCTCTCTCTCTCTCTCTCTCTCTCTCTCTCTCTCTCTCTCTCTCTCTCTCTCTCTCTCTCTCTCTCTCTCGCTCTCTTTTCCCACGGAAATTATTTAAATCGTCTGACGGCACCGTGAATGAAAGGAAAAGTTACACCCGATAAGGAAGGTGTTAATCAAGTTTCATAACCTCTTCGCTACCGATTGGGGAGAGGACCACGGAAATGAATACGAGAGGCTACCGGCAGGCAGAGGCTACCGAAGATTTCCACCCGATAATGAGGGGGTTGAAGGAGACGAGTTACAACCCGGTTCCTACCCAGAGGCCACCCGGTTCCTACCCAGAGGCCACCCGGTTCCTACCCAGAGGCCACCCGGTTCCTACCCAGAGGCCACCCGGTTCCTACCCAGAGGCCACCCGGTTCCTACCCACAGGCCACCCGGTTCCTACCCAGAGGCCACCCGGTTCCTACCCAGAGGCCACCCGGTTCCTACCCAGAGGCCACCCGGTTCCTACCCAGAGGCCACCCGGTTCCTACCCAGAGGCCACCCGGTTCCTACCCAGAGGCCACCCGGTTCCTACCCAGAGGCCACCCGGTTCCTACCCAAAGGCCACCCGGTTCCTACCCAGAGGCCACCCGGTTCCTACCCAGAGGCCACCCGGTTCCTACCCAGAGGCCACCCGGTTCCTACCCAGAGGCCACCCGGTTCCTACCCAGAGGCCACCCGGTTCCTACCCAGAGGCCACCCGGTTCCTACCCAGAGGCCACCCGGTTCCTACCCAGAGGCCACCCGGTTCCTACCCAAAGGCCACCCGGTTCCTACCCAGAGGCCACCACGGAAACGGATAAAAGATTACCTGACGCTCAATAAGATGAAAACCGACACTTCGTCCTCGAGGTTTCAGTATGAGGGCATTCGAGGACCAGACGTGACGCCCTGTCCAACCTGTCTATTGGTGACATTGTCTCAACAGACAGGCACATGGGGGGTTGGTTATCTTATCTTTCCCTTCAGCACGAGGGTAAACAGGAACGAGGCACTAAAGGCATGCTCTCGAAACGTATGACGTGAATCTCAAAAAGGTTTTGAGGCGAGAAGCTAAAGGTTTGGCGGTTCGAATCCCGTTAACGAGTGAACAGGTGACGGGATTAAGGACTCCGACGGATGCGGCCCGACCAAACAGCTTCATCGAGCCAATAACGGATGAAACAGTATTAATAATAATAATAGTAATAATGACTATTATAGTAATAATAATGGCTGAGCGGGTTAGGACGTCGTTACTTGCGGCGAAGGTCGAGGGAATGGCGGTTCGAATCCTGAGATCGGCGAAGTTGAACCAAGGGCATGGTTCATTAAATTCCACGCTACAAAATCTCTCTGTGAGAGGCACCGTCCTGGCCTTCCGAGAGGGGGGAATTTGTGACGTTAAAACATATCATTAAACCATATCAATAACAATAATAATAATGATAATAATAATTATAATAATAATAATAAAAATAAAAATGATGATGATGATGATAAAAACGCATACATGTACCACGGGCTCTTTCCCCCTTGCAAGGGAAGTACCCAAAGTCAATTGGCACTCAGTCCTATCTTCTGTCCTCTCCCGTCCTTCCTTAACAGCCATTCCCCTCTTTCCCAACACCCCTTTCACCCCATCCATCCATCCCATCCTCGGTCACCCCTTCCTGTTCACTCCATTCACCCCTGCCCTCTACGCCTCTTTTACTAATCTTTCTTCACTCATTCTTTCCATGTGTCCAAATCATCCCAATACTTTTTCATCAACCCTATATTCTATCTCCCCTTCCAACCCCACTTTCCTACTAACCTCTTCATTTCTCACTCTATCCAGTCTAATAACCCTCACCATACTTCTCAGACATTTAATCTCAAACACATTTAAACTCTTCCTCTCTTATGTTCCATGTTTCTGCCCCATACAGTGCTGTCGGCACAATCACACCTTCATACAATCTCCTCTTAGCATCCATTCCCAAATGTCTATTTCTCATTACACTTTTTAATCCACCAAGGCATTTACTTGCTTCTCTCAATATCAAAAATAGTGATGATGATAACAACAATAATAATAATAAAAGGAAAAAGAGGAATAATGATAATAATACTAATAATAATGATAATAAGAACCATTGTTATTGTTATCGTTATTTATATTATCATTATTAATATTATTGTTATTATTATTGTTATTATTGCTGTTATTATTTTTGTTGTTATTGTTGTCGTTATTGTTGTCGTTGTTGTTGTCGTTGTTGTTGCCGTTGTTGTTGTCGTTGTCATCTTTGTTGTCGTTGTTATCATTGTCGTCGTTGTCATCATTGTCGTCGCTGTCGTCGTTGTCATCATTGTCATTGTCATCATTGTCATTGTCATCATTGTCATTATCATCATTGTCATTGTCATCATTAATATATTACTAGTATAAGAACAATAATGATATAGTAGCAATGATAAAAGAAATATATATTTAGGAACACCTTATAGGCCAAAACAGCCATTCGAGACTGGGCCATCGATAAGATATCAGGTGGCTGTTTGGTACGCGAGCAAAATAATGCACTTGTCGTTAACCCATTCAACTCCGATGACAAGATGTCTTGTCATTTGGTCAAATAAAACAAAAAATCATAAAACACCAAAATGTTTGATCAAACACCAGAAAAATATGACGTCAGTCCTCGCTTCGCTGCGAGCGAAGCGAGGATTGACGTCATATTTTTCTGGTGTTTGATCAAACATTTTGGTGTTTTATGATTTTTTGTTTTATTTGACCAAATGACAAGACATCTTGTCATCGGAGTTGAATGGGTTAATTCGCTGGGGGTTCAAGATAAACAAGAACAAACTTTCTCAACCCCTTACGTACCGGGTGTTACTTTCCCTTTGTTCTAACTGCCGCCAGGCTATTTTATCCACCTCGGAGGGACACCCCCGGTAGCGTATGGGATTAAATCAGCAGCAGCATCAATTGGAAGCATATGCTGAAGCGCGCGTCGCTTCCCTCGTACGTGGGATTCGATCTCCACGGTCGTTCTGAGCAAGCCCTTGTGCAGCCGCCTATCCCATTCCTGACAGTTCTCGGCAGGATCAGTCGACCTGTTCCAGCTATGAGGTCTTTAGTCACCCCTTTCGTTTTCCTCCACCTAGAGTTCTCTCTTGTGAAGATAACCTTACAAGTGGAATCAGTATCTGAGAAGCGTGCAACACACCGTAGACGACGTTCAGGAATTATATTGGTCACAGACCTAGACTAAGTCTCAAAGTACAGTCTCTGGTTTGATACGAAGTCGTTCAAGCGATGCCTCGTGACTCCTCGAAGGCACTTGGTACCACCAAGGTCCATGTCTACATGGGCCTTGGGTATCACAAACGTTAAGACGCCTCTATAAGTCAGCATTCGGTGTTAATGTCTCACAGCCGTACGACAAGACAGAGCACCAATGACTTGAAAGTTTGGACCACAGTTCTTCGGCATAAAAATCGACAACGCCATATCCTTCGATGGACTTTCTGGCGTGGTCCATCACTGTTAAGGGCCATTTACACGGTCAAACAGTTTGACAAACCCAGTTTGTCAGACAAGTGTTTGAAGTGATGTTTGACCGTGTGAATGGGGTATTTGGTCGTCAAACACGTTTGTCGAACGTGTTTTACAACCAAATACCCTATTCACACGGTCAAACTTCACTTCAAACACTTGTTTGACAAACCGGGTTTGTCAAACCGTTTGGCCGTCTAAATGCCCCTTTACACAGTACACTATTATTATAAAGGTTTACAAAGGCGGAGCATGCCGACAGGAGACCTTTTGATCCATATCTAGGTCGGATGCCCCCCCCCAAAAAAAAAAAAATCATATTAATAATAAAATAATAAAAACTATAATAATGTAAATAACAAATAAAATACGTAAATAAATGCATAGGTATAGTTAAAATAATTAACAAACAGGTAAATAGTAAATAATAAATTGACATATAACTAATAATAAATGAAAATCAGACAGACAAATTATAACAAAACAAAAACAAATAATATAAGATAAATTATAATCATTACAGCATCTTACTTAGGTATTTATCTAAATGATTCTTAAAGCTTCGAACTGAACTACATTGCACTACCTGTGCAGGAAGTTTATTCCATTCATTAACTACACGGTTGGCAAAGTTGTTTCTACCTACTTCCAAATTGAATCTATTTCCGGACAGTTTGAGACCATTGTTTCTTGTCTGATTCTCATTCAATGTGAAAATTTTGTCACTTTTGATGTTGTCAATTCCCTTTAAAATCTTGAAGACCTGTATCAAGTCACCTCTGAGTCTACGCTTTTTTAGGGAAAACAGATTCATATGTTTTAGTCGATTTTCGTATGATTTATTTTTGATATTTGGAATCAGTTTTGTGGCTCGCCGTTGTACTTTTTCCAGTCTGTCAATGTCTTTAATGAGATTCGGTGGATGGTGCGGGAAGGAAATGCAAGGGTTGGGTAGGGGATTGTGGTTAGTTAAAGAAAATGGAGAAAATTGGGAGATAAGCCAGTTGTCGTTTGCTGACGACACTGCGCTTGTAGCAGGATCAGAGGAGGGATTAAGAAAGTGACGGAGTTTGGGAAGGTGTGAGAGAGGAGGAAGTTGAAGGGTAAAACGTGGGTAAAAATAAGGTGATGAGATGCACAAGGGGATAGGGCGGCAGCAAATTAGAAGTGAGTATTAAGGAAGAGAGGCTGGAGGAAGTGGATAGCTTTAGATACTTTGGAGCGCATGTGGCTGGAAAGGGAGGAGTGGAGGTGGAGGTAGAATGTAGACTGAGAGAAGCAAGTAAATGCCTTGGCGGATTAAAAATTGTGATGAGAAATAGACATTTGGAAATGAATGCTAAGAGGATTGTATGATAGAGTGATTGTACCGATAGCACTGTATGGGGCAAAAACATGGAACATAAGAGAGGAAGATTTTAAATGTGTTTGAGATGAAATGTCTGAGTGGTATAGTAGGGGTTACTAGGCTGGACAGAGTGAGAAACAAGTGAGGAGGAGAGCGGCGTTGGAAAAGGAGGTGGGAAATAGGGTTGATGGAAGAGTATTGGGATGGTTTGAACACATGAAAAGAATGAGAGAAGAAAGATTAGTGAAAGAGGTGTGGAAAGCAGAGGTGGATGGAGTGAATATGAGGGGGCGACCGAGGATGAGATGGATGGATGGGGTGAAAGGGGCGTTGAGAAAGAGGGGGATGTAAGTTTAGGAAGGGAAAGAGAAGGCAGAATATTGGGGAGAGTGGAAAATGGTTGTATATGGATGATACTGCGGTGCTTGGGAGTCGGTGGGGGATGGGGAGTTAGGGAGTTTTATGTGTGAATGATATTTTGACGCAGCCCGAAGAGATCTCTCTCCGTCCTCCCCTTTTTCTGCATGAGGCGACAGAAAGGGAGAGTAGCAAATTAAATGAAGCGCCCTTGTTGTGGATATGCTGTGTCTTGCTGCATTGTTTCTGACCCAGGGCAATGTGCGAGATGCAGAGAAGACCCGTCATCCAGGAGGAGCTAAGACAAGAGGGAGGAAGGGGAAAGGTTGTAAATGGGAATGGAGTGGGTGGGGATGAAATGGGTGGGAGTGGAATTATGCGATTTGAATTTGGTTACCCCCTTGTAAAGGGGAAAAAGCCCATGGTATATGTGTGTATGTATTATCATTATTATTATTACTATCATTGTTGTTATTATTATTATCATTATCATCATTATTATTATCATTATATCTGCTTACTAGGCTGTGTAAACCTATGTTTAACACACTGCACTTTGGGATATTGAAGTTCATATGCCACTTCACCGACCATGTGGGCAATTTGTTAAGATCATTCTGCAGAATCCCGGCGTCTTTCTCTGACCTAATTTGACGTCCTATTTTAGTGTCGTCCACAAACTAACATCAATAATCCCATGGGTCAAGTCGTTTCTACATAATGAACAATAACGGGCCCAAAACAGAGCCCTGGGGAACTCCACAAGTGACGCTCTCCAAAATTGTCTGGTTCTTCAAGTTTTTCAGCTACGATACTTCAAAGTTCAACTCCAAGTTAAACAGATACTCCCTCTACGATATTATCCTACTGCTCCTGACTTTTAACTTTTAATTTACTGTAGAGAGAGAGAGAGATAGAGAGAGAGAGAGAGAGAGAGAGAGAGAGAACAGGACGGCTATAAACAAACAGCTGAATTCTTGACTATCTTTTTATTTTCATTTTCAGTAAATAAATGAATGAAATATAATTCTTAGACAAAATATTTCCTCACATTTCCCTCAAGAATCGGTTTCAATACCCCCTGAGGGTATTTAGACACTAATTGATAGGTTTAGTTGTGGCAAGGGAAAATTACTTATTTTTTTACAATAGTCACAGATTTATACAATATTTACCACACAAAAGACATTGAACGCAGTATCTTAAATTTCTCAAGACTCATCTGATTCAGACAACACTACAAACACAGCCCGGTTATCGTGGCCGGAACCCTGGGGGTTGCGGGTTACCTTTCAAGATTCACCTGAGGCCTGATTAGGGTTTTGTTCGGTCGACCTCATCCAGGTGAACGATAGTTATGAAAGAGGTAAGCACCTTGATAGGGTACTAGTCACTGGCGGATCCAGGGGTGGGGGGGGAGCAAATTTTTGCTTTTAACATCCCATTGACAGAGAACTATTTGCTCGATTTTTTTTAACCGACCCTCCTTGTAATATATATCTAACGTATTTCGGATTTGATTGACACTGTCCGAAGGCCGAATCGGACCTGTAAGTATTTATATGACAGCGTCATGGTGGTGTTGGAGCGCAATTAGCTTTCGTCGATTTCAGTTAGATAGAGCATCGTACGATGGCGTCACGATGCCAATGAATGCTGATTGGTCAGTATATCTTTGCAAATAGCCTCAAAATGCTTCTAAAACTGTTCTCATTTAAAATCCCACTCACTCGTACGTAGTTCAGCCCCTCAAAATTATTTTTTACAATTTTATTTATTTGTGTATTTCTTTTATCAGTATTAATTTTCGCGTTGCCACCCAACGCTGGCTCATTACTGTGGCGCGCCAAATGTAACGAAAATATACACAACAAAAGTAAATAATCTGGAACGAAAGTGAAAATTATAAAAATCTGGTGATTAATTACATTGTTTTCACTGATTGCAGTGAATATAATGTAATTATAAAGAATATATAAATAGTAATTCTGTAAGTTTCTGATATCAACATTTGTTTGAAATAGTAGCAAATAGGTTTCTGGATCAGATATTATG
>NC_134805.1:19178081-19180581 GCF_046742065.1 Oratosquilla oratoria
GTATTTAGTCTATCAGAAGCCTTTTCGAAGTCCAGATATATTAAATTTGTACTTTTACTTCTGTCGTAGTTTGAGGTAACTGTGTTTAAAATTCTAGGGCAGTCACACAAGAGTGTTTATGTTTGAAACTGTGCTGGCTATCAGTTATTACACAGTTGTCTTCAGAGTCGTATTTTTACCCGTGACTAGCTTTTGTTAGACAACCTTTCTGCCCCCTTCCATGAGTCGCTCACTGACAACAACAACTCCTGCTTTCTGTGGAGATTTCTAGGTATTATTCCAGTATCACACAGACACATTTTTCACTTCCAATTTTTTATGGAGCAAGTTACTTTAGGATAGGTTAGGAGATGTTAGGAACTATTGGACAACGTAAATTTCATGTTAAATATCTGTTTGCGTGATTCTGGATTTTATTTATTTATTTATTTATTTTACACCCCATTCTTTCGAATTCATCGAGTCCATCTCGTAATTGTGGTCCCAAATTTGACAAAGGAATGGTTTACCTAAAATGGAAAGGAAGAACTTAGATATGTTTTGATCATGATTTAGGTGTAATGTCGATAAAGATATATATATGTATATTGTAATAACGCAATGAGTTCCGTAAGAAAATAACTGGAGAATCCGTTCTAGGTTTTCAAGTAATTAGAAAGTGTGTGACGTTGCTTCCCTAGGAAATAGGGCTCTCAGCCCAAGCCGCCTTCTATTCTCTAATGCCGTAGAGCCTGTGATGCCAAACGCCACAATTGCTGTCATTAAGTAACTCTTCTCCAGTTTCATGAAAATGCCCTCGTTTTCTTGTTATCAGTAACGAGTCGTTGTTTTCCTCAATTCAGTTGCTTCAAAAATGCTTGCGCGCAGTCACCTGTGTTCCACCCACACTATTGTGTATTAATGTGAGATTCGATCCTCCCGTACCAGGCGCTTCTGTCTTCTTTTTCCCACACCCCCGCAATGAGCAATTCCTCGATAGATTAAAGTGGGTTGGCCAGCCAAACCACTCTTGCAACCTCCCTCTCCTTAAGAAATAAATAAATGAAATTAATAATTTCAGTTGGGAACAACTGTTAAAAAAAAACGTATTGCATATGAAACTTTAGAATTGCCACTTCGCTCTAACAAGTCTCAATATCTGTGAGCTTCATGACGTCATGTCGACTGCGAGGACAAAGATATGGACCAAAAGGTCTCCTGTCGGCATGCTCCGCCTTTGTAATCCTTTGTAATATGGACAGACTTTGGTATACCCAGTGTTTGACATGTTCGTTCTCTTTGCTAACAGAATATCTGTTCTATTTTATTTCTGCCGCTTATTTATAGTGTTATTGAGTGTCAGCTATTTTTAAAAGGATATCTTTTACTTTATGGTTCCGAATATGATAGGATTTCCCTTTTCATCGACGGATTCCGCTCCACGGCGCGTTGTCACTTTCCTTTGTTTTTACTTTCGTCATTCAACAACTGATTCGAGTATCGTTGTTTATCAATCTTATCTTTCCAGTTGATGTTAATACCATATCCTGGTAATCAGTTTTAGGCTTTTTCATGCTAATTATAGGGACCGTTTGACGGTCGCATTAAGAATTTACTGTTGTGTATATGTTATATGCAGGGAAGGTGTGTGTGTGTGTTGGGGGGGTTGAGATAGCTGGACACGTGTAATATACCGCTGTGGCACGTTGGTTTCGTCCTCGTTTCAGGCTGCTTTAATCCGAGTTCGAGTCCGATCACCCTAGGAGTCGCGAGTACACAGGGCCAAGGTGGCGAATGTGATCTGCCCTTGGTTGTGCTTGCGAAAAATTAGCGGTGTATAGATAAGCCACTAAGCCAGGTATAGTTATTTGGAAAACCAAATGAATTTATTCTTTCCAATGGTACAAGACTTTCGACAGAACTGGCGAAAGGTTCTGAAAGTATGGATGGCCCACTAGGCTTAGCTGGTCTCATCACGGAGTTTTTTTTTTTTTTTTTTTTTTTTCTTTTTTTCCCTTCGGTCGTCCACACAGAATACACAACACCGGGAGGTGGGGTGGGGGGGGGAGAGGAACCGTCCACGCCACGAGGCGCTTAGTGGCCGGTAGCCGAAGCCGTTACCTACTCCCTAAGTACTTTGACAGCCAAGGGGAACGGCTCGAACCCGGGTTCATTTGTAAGTACTACATAAGCTGACGTTATGTAGTGCGACAACAAGGCCCATTTTGGATCAACTAGTCATACTTCAAACGAAATATAATATTTTTATCTATATCCCTCTGTCGATTATTCGGATCAACTTCCTAAGTAGATAAAGCAAGATAAGCGACTCAAATGTCTTTTTCCTCTGTACAAGTATAAACAAGAACAAATTATTGGTAGAGTCTTGCTACACAACCTCAGCGACATGACGTCATCGGTGGAGACGTTTCGAATGGGAGTCGACATCCAGAAGCGTAGTTCGACACAGATATCGTCTCCCGGTTTAGTTGTGTATATGCGACGTTTTCCTTCAACTTAG
>NC_134805.1:19183081-19210581 GCF_046742065.1 Oratosquilla oratoria
TTACTGACGTGTCTAAATGAATAAAATGACAATCATTCAAAATATCAAGGTGGATAGCACAACATATTTACAAAAATTAATGCAACCCTACTGACATGACGTCACCAAAAGTTCGGAACAATATTCGTAGTATGTGTCCCCATATATATATATATATATATATATATATATATATATATATATATATATATATATATATATATATATATATATATGTATATATTATATATGCATAATAGATGCATAAAGTTACCTTTTAATAAATCAATTAATGACTTGTCTCATTTGATACCAAAGGAAAAGGTAAATTTTATCTTCAATTATCCCAACAATTTGTTCAGTAAAGTTGTCAATATACATCATAGATCCAAGAGTAATACAACTCCTGGAGTTTACAAATTACCTTGTTTAGATTGCAAGGATGTATATTGGGGACAGACAGGTCGAGATCTCACTACCAGGGTCAAGGAGCACAAGAACTCTGTTAAATACGGGCAGGAAAATTCCGCGGTATTTCAGCACGTCGCCAACAAAAACCACCGGATAAATTGGGACGATGCTGAAATAATTTACAAATCCAAATGTAGTTTCAGAAGAAAAATGGTAGAATCCTCCCTAATAAACAATTTTCCAAATTATAACATTTCTTATGGTCAATGGTCACCAGATTGTATTTCCTCTTTTGCTATAAATAAAATGTTATCTACACTAACGGTGGACAAAAGACACCAAGGTCCATACAACGCCGGGCACGTGACATGAGCCACCAACATGCACGCCGGACTAGTGACCTGAGCCCCCGTCCCTTCTTGCTTACCTCACTGTTTTAGTATAAATACACACTGTTTTCTACTCTGTAATTCATATCTGCTGAAGCGGATCACAGTAAGTGATCGAAATATACAGATCTCAACATCTTCGCTTATTCTTCTCCGAAAGTGGGTCATCAGTATGTGTATATATATATATATATATATATATATATATATATATATATATATATATATATATATATATATATATGGGAGGTAGCTAGCCAAGGAAATCCAGAGAAATACAAAGGAGATGCGAACAGTAACAGACTTTATCCTTCCGTGGCTGCTTATGAATTTGAAGTGGGTGTAAACATTGGAAACTGTTAAGAACCACTGACTTAATTTGAGTATATAAACTCACGATGCTGAGAAACAAATTAGATTTGGGTTGTGCTCCATATATTAATAATTCATGCGTTTTTTTAAATGTCATTAACGGAGCCATGAAACGCTTTAAAGACTTCAATTGAATCGCCCGTTTGGATAGGTTAAGTAAATAAAGCTCACATAGACGTTCTTCCTAGGATCTGTTATGTAAGCGAGGGATCATTTTAGTAATTACGTTGTATTTTCTAATTTGTCTTAAAGGTATGGAAGCAAAACTGAACAAAGTATTTAAGATGAGGTCTTACAAGATAATGATATAGAGTAATTTTTACCTTTTTTTTCTATCTTATATCCAAATGTTCTTTCGATAAATTACCAATACATTTTTTGTACACTGGCGGATCGGTTTTAGATCTTTAGATACTATGACACCTAGGTATATTACTTGACCTGATTTCTGAGCTGGTTACCGTTCTTGGATTTTCTATATAAAAAACTTAGATACTATGACACTTTTTTTTTATCTAATATCTGAAGCTGGTTTCCATTCATGGAATAATCATTACACATGTTTTTAGTTTCCTATATACAAAACTATATTTATCAATGTTAAAGTTAATTTTCCATTTATTGCTCCACTCAAACGGTCCCTATCCGGTGCATTACTTATTTCAATAGTAAATTTTATTTTACATACGAGAGCACTATCCATTTAATTTACACAAATCAAAGATAACCGGACCAAGCACAGATCCCTGAGGAACACCGCTCACTACATCACACCAGCCGAACGAATTGCCTATGGTTACAACCTGTTATTTTCTCTTTGTTAGCCAATCTTTGATCCAATTATGAATATTACCAGTCATATATACTCGTGCATGGTGTGTGTGTGTGTGTGTGTGTGTGTGTGTGTGTGTGAAGCATATCAGATGAAAGGACAAAACACCGGATTCTGTGAAGGAACGTATATTTCGAGGATTCGAACCCTTCCCCGGGGTTTGTCTTGAATGAACTTGAGTCGAGTTCAGGGTTTTGTGTTTTCATCTAATATATAGGAATTTATGCATTTACGTATACGACTGAGATGACTCCCCATTGCCTTCCCGCCAACGGCGTGGGTATGTTGGAAACACAGATGCAAAGAACTACACAGGTGAATTCTACAGGTGAAGTCCCAATGAGTCTATTCATGCGACCCCGTTGTGAGTCGCAAACCCACGCGTTTGTCGTGCATGGTGGTCATGCAGGGCAAGGTGACTGCATTCCAAGATCTGAACGATACTTTAATAATGTGGTTGAATCGAACCTTAACCTCCCTGAGGCTAACCACGCACCCCTTCTGTCTCTGATTCAGGCCTGGACGGGTGGTCTCGGTTCGGTTTGTGCCAGGCGCGTCCTGAGCCAAGCAGCTACCGCCTGGGCCGACACCACACAGTGTCGGCCTAGGTGGTAGCTGTTTTGCATATAACCCTCGAGTCACTGCTCATGGAGGCGACACCGTTGAGACTCCAGGTCACCTGGGTCAGATAAGGAGACTTACTGGATGATATGATTTAGTCTACCCATGCATGTTGCGAGGAAATTAAGATCTTAGAAATAATTTTATAATTTGGTATTGTAGTGCCTAACAGTGGCAAGTCATGCTAGAAATCTTTAGCAGGATTGGTATGGTTCATGGTGTATGGATTTGATGTGTGACTGTGATATGGAGAGTGAATACTGAGTAGAGGAGTGTCTTGACGTCTTTGCAGAATTATGGAGTGTCGCCGGGATGACATGTTAAACTAGCGACATTTCTGTGAGACTTAGCAAAAGGTCTGTTACCAACATAATTCGTGAACGTCAACTATATTGGCATGATATTCCGGTGTTGACCCCACTCCAGGGTTATCTCCACAAGAGGCAAACCTCAAGGGAGTTGATGAAGGGGGCATCCACAAACATTGTGGATGGAATAAATCGATCAATTCTGATCCCGAATGGAGATGGTTGCATGATGAGGACAATCCTCTGAGCCGGGTCGTCTTTTCATCATCAACTGTCTTCCTCCACTTACTTCAATCGTGCAAAAAAAAAAAAGAAAAAAAAAAAAATCGCCAAAACAAAATTATGAAAACCGAAGTGAAATAAGTATTCTAAAGTCTGTAAAGAAATAACACAAAAAGGTGTAAAGACCAAAGAAGAGAGGATTAAAGGAACAAGCCGAGGTCACACATTGACCTTGCTCGAACTATCGTACGGCAATGCAAGGAACTCTCCGGCTTGGTGAACTATTTATTATTTCATTGATATTAAAATAATCAAACTTACACAAGCCCAAGCTGACGATTACACTGTGATCATAGGATTCCTCACTTTAACAAGATTCTTGTTTTTTTCTACAACCGAATTGGAAGTAGCAATTGTCTTGATGTTGCCTTGATTAATTAAATTGTTGTTTTCTCTAAGATGTACAAAAATTGTACTGGTCAGTTGGCCCGTTGTTTCACCCTCGTTCTCATTTTCTTACCTGTTTGTCCAATGGAACGTATTTTGTACACTCCTTAGAAGGTATACTATAAAAACCTCTGTTTCCGAAGGGAGAATTTTTTAAATTTTGGTTTTAACTGTGGGAGAAACTTGGATGGGGAACTCGCTAAGGAAGCAAGAAAGTCTCCTGAAATATGCACGTGTAGGTGTATGTACTTTGTGTGTGTGTGTGTGTGTGTGTGTGTGTGTGTGTGTGTGTGTGTGTGTGTGTGTGTGTATGTATATATATATATATATATATATATATATATATATCTGGGGCACAGGTTCTCGCGAAGGCAATTTTGGTTGAAGTCGACTGCGCTGATAGATTTGACTATCTTCAAATGAAGGTTCTTCAGTTTATAAAAGGATTCCTTTTCTTCGTGGTTCAGATTATGAACGAAATCATCCATAGTCACGTTAAGAAAAAGAAACGCGCTGATGTGTGCCGACAATTGTTATTCTTGAAAATGTAACTGTGAAACTGTTGAACAAATACACCCAAAACTTAATTTTTTTTCGCCTCACCAGGAGGCTTATTCAGGGTGAGAGGACTTCATGGTGAATAGTAGACCTCCTTGATTTCACCATCAAGTCCTCTCACCCTGAAGAAGCCTCCTGGTGAGGCGAAAAAAAATAAGTTTTCGGTGTATTTGTTCAACAGTTTCACACTGTTACATTTTCAAGAATAACAATTGTCGGTACACATCAGCGCGTTTCTTTTTCTTAACACTATGGATGATTTCGTTCATAATCTGAACCACGAAGGAAAGGAATCCTTTTATAAACTGCAGAAACTTCATTTGAAGATAGTCAAATCTATCAGCGCAGTTGACTTCAACCAGTATATACTGTGTATATATATATATATATATATATATATATATATATATACACGTGTGTGTGTGTGTATGTGTAGGAAAAACACTGGAAGCGTGTGTTCTTGAAAATGCAAGGTTGACCACGAAGAAAAACTATTAAAGCAGAGCGCTTCCGTGTAGGCACTGAATATGTGAATACACGAATGCGCTCTGCTTTGAGTTTTTCTTCGTGGTCAACCTTGCATATATATATATATATATATATATATATATATATATATATATATATATATATCTATATATATATATATATATATATATATATATATATATATATATATATATATATATATATATATATATATATATATATATATATATATATATATATATATGGGGAGGCGCAATAAATCTATGGGTAGAGCGGGTTTGTGCTAAGCTTAAGATTGGCGGTTGAAGTCCTGCATTGCCAAACTGAATTTCCTGGTGTCGGTCCTATATTTCCTTTGTTTCTTCGCGCTTGGTCCCCTCAGGTTACGACTAACAAGCCCCGCTCTACACAAGGACTAAAATAAAACTCTGTTGTGATTTCGAGATAGCGCTATGACGGAGCGCATAAACTGCGCAGAAATAATAACAATAAGAAGAAGAAGGACTTGGCACGGGACGCGTGTCCGCTTCGCGTTGATAAGGCGATACGCCGACGGGGGGGGGGGGAGAGAAAACGGAGAAGAATTGGCCTCCCTGCGTTCCGGGTGCCTCACCCCCCCCCCACCACCACCCCCCGTCAGTTTATTTCTTTCATACCTGTGGCACCTACTTGACAGCGGAGGAATTATAGTCTCTCTCGTTTAATCTCCGTTGGAAACTTAACTTGACCTCCAGTTCGCCTCCCTATTCTATTCCTCACTGTGGCTTCCCATTCGGCCGTAAAGAGGTTGAGACTCGCGATGTGTTTTGATCAGTCTCGTCAGCACAGTGGAAGATAGCAAAACGAGTATCAGGGCAGCCGAAACCGAAGATAATGAAAACAAAATACATGTAACAGATTTGTGTCTTAGAAAGTGCGTAGCGTTGGGAAACAAAGGACATGTGGTTCTGCGGTTCTGCTCGATCGCTTTGGTGACGTAGTTTTATTTGTATAAGTATTTATTATTCATTTTGTGTATATGTTTATCTTGTTTATTTCTATGTTAATTTATAACATCGCTTTGACCACGTAGTTTGATTTATTCATTCATTTATATATTTATTTGGTTTTATATATCTATATATCTTGTTTATTTTTGTTGAGTTATACCATCGCTTGGATGACGTAGTTTTATTTATTTATTAATTTATTTATCATTTCTTTCTATATAAGTATTTTTCTTGTTCATTTTGTTTACTGATACAAGATGATTTTGTATAGCCGATAAGGACAGATATACTTGACTTAAACTTATTGTTTCCAAATTCGCTGATGACGCCAAACTACGCAACGTAACAAATAATTACACGAATTCATATCCTAGGAGATACCTGCTAGGTATAGTGGTCCTAACACTGGCTGATGAAGTTTATTCCAAGTAAATGTAAAGTTATGTACGTAGGTAAAAAATAGTACTAAGTATGACTACAATTATTTGGAACAACTAACCAAAGTGGAGAACAAACAAGATTTTGAAGTAATCATGATTAACGACCCAAAATCATCTAAGTGTTGGATTTCTGCCTCAGAGAAAGCAAATTGGACACTGGGTTTCTGGCATGATCTTTTGACTTCAGATGTCCAGCTACTATGAGGAATTTTTTTTTTTTTTCCATTGCTGTTTCTCTGTAATCCCAAGATCTTCTTAAAAACATTCACCTCTTCAATACGACGGGGGGTGGGGGGTTTGTGGGTGTGGACACGTATACATAGACAATAATCACATTACATTTTATTTCTCACATGGGGTATTTACTGTACTATCATTGTTTAGGAACTTTACTGGTCACCCTACGGCCCAGAGTCACGAGGTGTTCTTTTACGAGTAGAGACAAATCTTAACTCGAAAATGAATGTTGATCACTTTTATCTTTTATTATCTTTCCGTTCTGCCATTCTCCTTTAATCATTCCCTGGCCACCTCTTCAGTGTGATATTCTCCACAAGGATAGAAGCGCTGGTTATTGATAACAAAATACGCTACACCTCGTTTTAAGGGGGATCAGGACTGATGTCCCTGTCATTTCGCCACATTTTTCTACAAGAGATTAGACTTGTATGTAAACTATGGTTATCCCATATACACACCAGACGTACATACAGACGTACATACATACATATACCAAGGCCTTTTCTCCCTTTTCTAGGGAGATAGCCGAAAAGAAAAAGGCATAAAATCATCCCCCACCCATTCCATCCCTAAATACGCCCTACTCCCCTCCACCCTCCCTCTTATCTTAGCACCTCCTGGATGACGGGTCATCCCTGCACCTTGTCCACTGCCCTGGGTCAGAGGCAGTGTCGCAAGTCACAGCACATCCACAGCAAGGCCGCTTCATCAAATCGGCGACCCCCAGGTGGCAGAGTAATATTCCTTAAACTTAACTCTTTGTTCCCCTAAGGAAACGTGGAACTGTCTAGTGTCGGCCTTATGGTCTATGGCAACCTCCTCCAATCTTAAGCTCTTATGTACTTGTATCCATACAACTTAAGGATAGTGTACAGAGTGGCTAAATGAAACAAATTCGAGTTAAATATTCAAATTAATTAGCACAGCAAAGACAAGCGTGCCTACTCTCCGTAAGCTGAATCAAGACTGCCTATGACGCCAAGCCACGCCACCAAACTCAGACTTGTCGGGGAAAACATACACGCTTCATATGAACATTTGGCTCTCACAATAATACATCAAATGTACAATAATAAATAAACAACATTACAAATGCGTATGTACAACACACAAGGAATATTACATGTCACCTTTACAGTGGGCTTATAAAATGTATTGGTAGAGCTGCCTTGTGTAGGCCTTATGGTCTCTTGCAGTCTCCTTCATTCTTATGTTCTTATGTTCTTAGGATGATATGATGGCCATTACCAAGGGTAGAAGCGAGTTTGCACAAGCGAAGATGAGATTATGTAATGTACTCAAAGCGAAGATGAAATTATGTAATGTACTCAAAGATGATGACGTAATACAAAATACTCTTAAAGAACACGTTTAGCTGCAAACTCTCGGCGAGTATGGAGGACAAAAGTGATGGCAATAAAAGATTTATAAAATAAAAATGCACTATAAAATGTACTCCCATTATTAGGAAATTTATCATTAAGAAATAAAGTATTATATAGAAGAAATAGAAAAAGATACCAAACTTCTTTTAATGTTTAAGATGCACAAAACAACAATGGAATAGACTTAGTAACCATGTAGTAAGCGCTGAAACTATCAGTTGTTTTATGAAACGGTTAGACAACTTAATGGATGGGGATGACAGGTGGTGATGGATACGGAACTGCCTTGTGTAGGCCTTATAGTCTCTTGCAGTCTCCTTCATTCTTATGTTCTTATGTTCAAGGTGTAATAAACTAAATAAAGAAAAAAATGTAGAAACTAATCAGCCTGGAGCTGAATAGATATCGGAGAACGATAAGTATGAAGCATCCGGTGTTGTATATTAGGAAGAAACCGCAAATGTCAAATAAATTTAGAAAGAATCCTGACCTCTGGGAACCAAAAATTAAATGCGGTTTAATCCTTATCCGGGTGGCTGGAAACGAGACAATTGAAACGAGATAGCCGATTAAAGATAAAAACCCCTGATATCTCGCTCGTTGACCAAAAGACTATTACAAAATAGAATACGTGATATTTGAATTAAATTAGATGACACGAGAAACGCTTGCTTTTCGTCATATAAATACAAACGTAGGATTGGTTACTGATAAAAAAAATTACACAAACGAGAAAGAAAATGTACGGATTATGAAAAACTTTAATACCTGGATTTAGAAATGATGTGTATTCACAGAACGAAGAAAATGTTTGGTTTATATGTGCCAATAATATTAGAAAAACCTTGTTAGGGTAATTAACACATTAGGTACAGTAGACAGCCAAGTACGAAATTCCCAGAAAAAAATCATAGGAAAAAAATCCAAACTTAACTCAACAAAACCTCACTTTTTCGAGAATATATCGTAGAGGTATTCAACCAGCATATGTAACAAGAAAAGATAGATTAGAAATAATGACTAAAACATTTGTAAATGCACTTGACGTGCACGACCATCCAATTGATAGAAAAAAAAAAGCCTTGTACGGAACTGTCCATCAATATTCATTATTTTGGCTACTATTTCCTAAATTAAGAACTATTACGACATAAAAATTAACCGTTCAGCGACCATGCATTGGTATCTAAATAATTAAAAAAAAAAAAATGTCCACTAGTTACAGCTTTTGTATAGATCACCCTTGAGGGTCCAGTGCAAGACCACCGGTCTATCCTCTTGGGGACAAAGCACCCTCTGCATTTCACCAGATTCGGTTAATCCGGCTCAGAAAGCTCATGCCAGAGTTCGAATCGTAGAGACTGTGGAGTTGGTTAAGGGGGCGGGGTGGTTACTAAAAGGAGAGGTTGTTATTCCTCTCTAGTTGAGAGGGAGGAGGGTGGAGGGGAGTGGAATATATAGGAAATGGAAAGGGTGGGAGTGGTTTCTATGCCTTCTTCTTTTTGGCTACCCCCCGTGTAGGGGGGAAAAGCCTTTGGTATATGTAAGTAGAGAATAGTCTTCAGTCATAAGAAAAAAATTTGCATGACTCGGGTCCGTATGGGGTGTCACTAAAGTCCCCAATTGTGTGAATATGACTTTATAAAACTTGTGTAGTCAATATACCCCCATCTGGGGGGGAGAGGGAGGAAGGGAGAACCATAGTACACAAAGGAACACAAAGAACAAACAACAGCAGGCCTACTGGTCCTAACGAGGCTTTTTGTGTTTACTATACTAAGCTACAATTAAGAAAACAGGGCAACTGGGCGATAGAAGATGAACTAACACTACTGTTACCACTATCCTATCCAATTACAATAAAATGCTGGGCTGTCAGATCTTTTATTACAAGGGATAATATTTTACTTGCGGATTAGAGTATTTATAGTAGTAGTAATAACAACAACAAGAGGAACAATGATAAAAAGTAGCGTATCGGAAAGCGGGACCAGAGCCCGCCGTCCACACGTATCGCCGCTGGTCTTGTTTGGCGCGCGCGGGCGCGCCGCCTGTCGAGCGATACGGAACTTCGTAATGATTCGAGGAGTCATTGTGTCGATATCAGTAAGCCAGGAGGAACTGTCGATAGGGCGATAGAGCCAATGGGGGCTCGATCGACCGCTTTCGACAGATAAATAGATGAATAGAAATTGAGTGTTATTGCAGTTGAATATGGGAGTGGATCGCAAATGAACGATGTAGGCGCCTGAAAACGTGTGTAGAAACTCTTTCGAGTGAATTAAATCGTGTGGCGGCAGTCCCCCAAAAAACGTGAATAATATCGAATGGATTAATGAAGGCGGACACCCCCCCCACACTGGATAAAAATCGCAAGCCGACAGCCAGGGCAGAGGTGAAGGTCGTGAACCGCATTTTCAACCAGTTGACGCATTTCATAGATTTTTTTCTGGGCAAATGGTAACAACAGCTGTTAACTATTCCTCGTATATGGCCCAATTCTATGGGCAATGTTTTGACCTCTGTATGCGCGTGTATGGTTCACCTCGGTCAAGGATCGCGTGCTGGGCTCATGATAGACAGCTATGGCCTTTCCGTCTAAGAGCTCCGAGCACAATTTATGGATAGTGCTGTGGCCTTACACACACGAACGGCTGCGGCCCTACAGTCACTGTAGGAGAAAATTTAGGGTGCAATTGTATAAACACACAGACACACACACACACACGCGCGCACTCACACACGCACACACACATACACACACACACACACACGTGCGCACACATACACACACACACACACACACACATATATATATATATATACATAAATATATATATGTATATACATATATATATATATATATATATATGTTTATATATATATTACTAGGGGTGATCAGAAAGTAATGACAGTCGGACTCGTAGCTGAGAGACTATAAGTGTTGGGGGGGCGGGGAGCAAGGGCAGCAAGTGTTGCCTGTTGTTACATGTTTGAGCTTATCCCTGTTTGTCTAGCTTACATTTTATCGTTGCGCTGTGCGATTGCGTCATTGTTGGTTTGCCTCTCTAACCGCAAACAAGGATTTTCCGAAAGAAGGCTGCAGATTCTACACCTTCACAAGGTGGAAACTCGGGAAAAAAACAACGGAGATCAGAGAGGAATTGTTGCAAGTTTTTCCCGAGTCTACTCCATCACTGGAAACTGTTTCCCGCTGGATTCGAGCTTTCGCAGCCGGAAAATTGCAGCTAGAAGATGATCATCGTCCTGGCCGCCCTCGGACATCCGTGACCGAAGCAACGACGGTCCGTGCGCGGGCCATCATTGACGAAGATCCAACTGTTACTCTTCGATTCTTATCCTTGGAGCTCGGTGTCAGTTATGGGAGCGCACATGACATCGTGCATGAACACTTAGGGCTGAGGAAGAAGTGTGCTCGATGGATACCTCATTTGCTTACGGAAGAGCAGAAGAGCGAACGGGTGCGGATTTGTCGTCTATGGCTGGCTGAATTCGAGCCAAATGGTCCGAAACGGTTCTCAGATGTAGCTACCGGAGATGAGTGTTGGATTTCTTTCTTCACCACCAGAGACAAGCAGTCTAACATGGTGTGGTTGAGTGATGAAGAACCTCGACCTCAGATTCTGAAGGAAGGATTTCGCAGCAGGAAGCGCCTTTTCACCATCTTCTTCAATTCACAAGGACCAATGTGTGTGGATGTAATGCCTCAACAGTGTACTATCACAGCCCAGTACTACACTGATCACGTCCTTCCTCGAGTCCTGGAATATCAGGCCAAGACTGCACCAACCCGTCGCCGATCGCGCCTTTTGCTGCACCATGACAATGCTGCCCCCCACAAAGCTCGCCTCACTGTGCAGTTCCTGGAGCAGCAGGGGATCACACTTCTCCCCCACCCACCCTACTCGCCTGACCTTGCTCCCTGTGATTTTTGGTTGTTTCCAAAGATCAAGGGTGCGATCGCAGGGAAGCTGTTTCATCACATCCAAAATCTGGCGCGAGCAGTCAATTCAGAGCTACGAGGTATATCGGCTTCTGAGTACCGTGAGTGCTTCATGAAGTGGCGAAAGAGGATGGAACGTTGCATAGAGGCAGGAGGGGAGTACTTTGAAGGAATGTAGGCCACTATTTGGATTTACCTCTGTACCGTGAAAATATATGGTATCACTGTCATTACTTTTTGATCACCCCTCGTATATACACACCAAGAGCTTTTCCCCCTTATAAGGGAGGTAGCCAAATCAGAGGCACGTACCTATTCCCACCCATTCCACTTCCCTCCACCAACCTTTCCACCTGTCCCATCTCGGCTCCTCATGAATGACGGGTCATCCCTGCATCCGCCAACTGCCCTTGATCAAACGAAATGCAGCAAGACACAGTACATCCACAAGAAAGCCGCTTAATCGGCGAATCCCCCTTACCGTCCCCTTATGTAGAAAGAGAGAAGACGGGGAGAAATCCCTTGGGGCTGCGTCAAAATATTGACACAGAAGCACCTCCTACCCCCATCCCTACCTTTGCATTGCAATATTATCCATACCCAGTCATTTTCCACTCATCCCTATCTCCTGCCTTCTCCCCTCCTTGCTCAGCAGACATTCCCCTCTTGCCCAACGCCCCTTTCACCCCATCCATCCATCTCATCCTTGGTCGCCCCCGTTTCTCACACTATCCAAACCCTAGCATATATCTCAGACGTTTCATCTCAAACACATTTAAACTTATCCTCTCTGCCTCTCTTAAATTCCAAGTCTCTATTCCATACAATGCCGTTGGCGCAATCAACCCTTCATACAAAAAAAAAAAAAAAAAAAAAAAATATATATATATATATATATATATATATATATATATATATATAATATATATATATATATATATATATAAGGCTTGAGGAAAGCAAGTTTCACCATCACAGCCACAGCCTTCTCTTCGTTATCTCGATCACCAGCATCACTTCCACATTTCCTTTTGTTACCTTCGTCCTAACATCACCAACCCTTTCTCTCTTTCCCACCGAAACCGCATCTCTGCTATCGCGGAACACCGTTCCTCCCAGTGAAACCACCACGTCCACAACTCTGGGTTAGGACTATTTTACTTGTTGGAAAAAAAAAAAAAAAAAAAAAACTACCCACGCAACCACACTGCACCCGCAGTCAATGCCAAGGTCGACACAGGAACAGGTCGCTTCTCGGAAATCAACTATCTGCCGTCATGACCCGGGGCAGGTTTCTCGGAACGTCACATACTTTGTTGTCTGTCCAAAGTGAACGGTCTTGTTCTTGTTCAGACCTGGATCACTGGGCACGAGCTCTATTCACTCTGTGTTGAATCGTGAAAGCGGGACAAAAGGGTAAGTTTTCCCCTAAAAGCAAATTGCACAAAGGAAGTACACTAATTTCGACCAATCCTAAGTCACTTAAAAAAAAAAAAAAATTCTTCTTTTTTATGGAGGCGAGAAGGTGGATGGCAGTTCGTGTCCCGACAAGAGAGCGAACAACGGCTGATTTTTTTAGATATGCGTACATCCATATATACACGCATCATACATACATGCATACATGAATACATACACGCATGCATACATGCATGCATACCATGTACACGTGTATCCATACACATACATGCGTACTCACATACATGCATACACACATACATGCAAGCAAGCATACATACATGCATTTGTATATGCATACATATATGCATGTGTACATACGGTACAGGTTATCAATATTTTGTCAGTATTTGTGACCTGACCTGACCTGACTGAATGCGGTTCGAGCGCGGTCTTGTTGATTTCACGAAAAGCATTCTCTGCTTAGTTGCTTGTGCAAGCTCTGATCCATAGACAGGCCGTTTGCTCAGAATGCGAAATTGACATCCTACTAAGTATTTCAGCGGCTTTGACCCATCGTTTTTCGCTCATATTTCCGAAATAATCATTCACATCAGCATGGTATATTAGCACAGCCTAATTCACACCCGGCCCTAATTTTTGACGTTATAGTGCATTCACAAGTGTATTTAATTACGGTGTTTACTCTTGATATTAAATGTGTCGTAGCCGACACCCGTGAAGTAAATCGAACAAGTGAAGTTGGGATACACGAGGTAGTTTGTGATGACGTCACGACTTCACCTGTTCGATTTACTTCACGGGTGTCGGCTACGACACACTTAATATCAAGAGTAAACGCCGTAGTTAAATACACTTGTAAATGCACTATAACGTCAAAAATTAGGGCCGGGTGTGAATTAGGCTGTGCTAATATATCATACTGATGTGAATGTTTATTTCGGAAATATGAGCGAAAAACGATGGGTCAAAGCCGCTGAAATACTAAGTAGTGTCTTCATATGACCTCTCTCTGCCTCTCCCTCTCTCTTCCTCTTTCTTCCTCTCTCTCTCTCTCTCTCTCTCTCTCTACCCTTTTTCTCTCCCTCTGCTCTAATCTCTCTTTCTCTCTCTTCTCCCCTCTCTCTCTCCCCTCTCTCTCTCTCTTTCCCCCCTCTCTCTCTCTCCCTCTCCCCTAAAAGCAAATTGCACAAAGGAAGTACACTAATTTCGACCAATCCTAAGTCACTTAACAATTTTTTTTTCTTCTTTTTTATGGAGGCGAGAAGGTGGATGGCAGTTCGTGTCCCGACAAGAGAGCGAACAACGGCTGATTTTTTTAGATATGCGTACATCCATACATACACGCATCATACATACATGCATACATGAATACATACACGCATGCATACATGCATGCATACCATGCACACGTGTATGCATACACATACATGCGTACTCACATACATGCATACACACATACATGCAAGCAAGCATACATACATGCATTTGTATATGCATACATATATGCATGTGTACATACGGTACAGGTTATCAATATTTTGTCAGTATTTGTGACCTGACCTGACCTGACTGAATGCGGTTCGAGCGCGGTCTTGTTGATTTCACGAAAAGCATTCTCTGCTTAGTTGCTTGTGCAAGCTCTGATCCATAGACAGGCCGTTTGCTCAGAATGCGAAATTGACATCCTACTAAGTATTTCAGCGGCTTTGACCCATCGTTTTTCGCTCATATTTCCGAAATAATCATTCACATCAGCATGGTATATTAGCACAGCCTAATTCACACCCGGCCCTAATTTTTGACGTTATAGTGCATTCACAAGTGTATTTAATTACGGTGTTTACTCTTGATATTAAATGTGTCGTAGCCGACACCCGTGAAGTAAATCGAACAAGTGAAGTTGGGATACACGAGGTAGTTTGTGATGACGTCACGACTTCACCTGTTCGATTTACTTCACGGGTGTCGGCTACGACACACTTAATATCAAGAGTAAACGCCGTAGTTAAATACACTTGTAAATGCACTATAACGTCAAAAATTATGGCCGGGTGTGAATTAGGCTGTGCTAATGTATCATACTGATGTGAATGTTTATTTCGGAAATATGAGCGAAAAACGATGGGTCAAAGCCGCTGAAATACTTAGTAGTGTCTTCATATGACCTCTCTCTGCCTCTCCCTCTCTCTTCCTCTTTCTTCCTCTTTCTTCCTCTCTCTCTCTCTCTCTCTCTCTCTCTCTCTCTCTCTCTCTCTCTCTCTCTCTCTCTCTCCCCTCTCTCTCTCCCCTCTCTCTCTCTCTCCCTCTCTCTCTCTCCCTCTCTCTCTCTCTCTCTCTCTCTCTCTCTCCCTCTCTCTCTCTCCCTCTCTCTCTCTCTCTCTCTCTCTCTCTCTCTCTCTCTCTCTCTCTCCCTCTCTCTCTCCCTCTCTCTTTATACCTCCCTCTCTCTCTCCCTCTCTCTTTATACCTCCCTCTCTTTCTCCCTCTCTTTCTCCCTCCCTCTCCTCTCTCCCTCCCTCTCCTGTCTCTCGCTCCCTCCCTCTCCTCTCTCCCTCCCTCTCCTCTCTCCCTCCCTCTCCTCTCTCCCTCCCTCTCCTCTCTCCCTCCCTCTCCTCTCTCCCTCCCTCTCCTCTCTCTCTCTCTTCCTCTCCCTCTCTCTCTTCCTCTCCCTCTCTCTCTTCCTCTCCCTCTCCCTCTCTCTTCCTCTCTCTCTCTCTTTCTCTCGCTCTCACTCTCACTCTCACTTCCTCCCAGCCATGCCTTGTTCTCGCCACCAATACTCCTGAAATCAACGACGGTCTCAGTTCTAGCAAAAAAAAAAAAAAAAAAAAAAAGTCTTCAAGACCATTCTTGCACGAGATCGCCTCTACATGTTTCCACACGAAGACCAGAAAACCTGTCCCGTCTGCGCACTTCGACCACTGCAGACAGAACTTCCGACCGTCATCTACGAACATGGGGCATTGGCGAGGTCGTTAACAAACACACTTGCAACAACTACTTTAGCTGTGTAAGTCTGCTTAGAGACGTATCCTGTAAGGGCAATTCTATCCCCACCCCCTGTTTTTATACTTGTGGACTTACATTCCGAGTAAAAATGACAAAGGATCGTGACGTATTACCTATATAATGTTGACCTGATTTACCAAAATAGACAGACTACCCTGTGTCTTGATCTTGATTTATGAAACTGAATCAAATCTCAGGTTATCCAGTCTGTTATGAATCGTTCGTAATGACGATAGATTTTGGATTCTGGAGAGATTTAGACGTTGGTTTTGTCCGAGGACAAAATCACGTGATTCACCATTGCCTTGGATCATGTGTTTGACGCACGCGCGTGTGTGTGTGTGTGTGTGTTCGTGTGTGTGTTAGTTTCCTCTCTCAGATGCACACACATACACACACACACACACATGTATATATATGTATATATATATATATACATACACACACACACACACACACACACAGAGGAAAAGTTGCCTCTGAAACACTTGTCCCTTACCTTACTTTTTTTTTTTTAATAAAATATTTTCTCTTCTCTCATTTCTTCTCTATTCTTTTCTTTGCCCATAGATAAATGTGTGTGTGTGTGGGGGGGGGTAGTGGTTTGGTGTGGAGACGAACATATATCAAGTAAGACCGTGGAGTAGTCGAGGACTTCCAGAAGGTGGTGAGAAGGATGAGAACTTTCAATCATCATAATATTTCGCAGCCGGAAGGATACCATGTAGAGAATTGTAACCGTCCGGCGCGGCGGTACTCAGAAACAAGATTGCTTTGTATGGAAATGTACATGCACAGTAAGGGTTTGCCATCCGACCCAGTCCACATTATGGATTTATTTGTTATTTATTTATTATTTAGTATTGATTTATATATATATATATATACATACATATATATATATATATATACATATATATATATATATATTTATATGCTAATAGGAACACGGGTACGTGTGTTCACTTGTACAAAGTAGACCACTTGGAAAATAACGAAGCAGAGCGCTTTCGTATATTACATCTTCAGTGCAATATGTACTTTTTGCACTGAAGATGTAATATACGAAAGCGCTCTGCTTCGTTAGTTTCTTTTTCCATCTACTTTGCATATATATATATATATATATATATATATATATATATATATATATATATACATGTATATATATGTTCTGTATGTAAGACAGATTGAACATTTTAGAAGCTCTGCCAAGGGACAGGTCAGGGTTCGAATCCCTTGGCAAAGCTTCTAAAATGTTCATATATATATATATGTATATATATATGTATATATATATATATATATATATATATATATATACATATATACCTTTTTAAGGTTTCGCAAGGGTGTCGTGTCACGCCACTCCTGTTGTTGGGAGGAGGATTCGTCTGGTCCCTAGCATATCTTGACTGGACCGGAAATCCGTATCGCTACTTCAATTGACAGTGAGTCATCACATGATACACCGTCCTTGCAGATTGCGAGCGTGAAATGTGCCATTGTTTTCATCGCCGTCTTGTGTAAAGATACTTAATGAACAAACCTCACTGTTTGCTGAATATGTATATATATATATATATATATATATATATATATATGTCGGGAGACACTGCATGTATGCATGGTGACAGAAACCATATACAGAGTTCATACAAATCTTTAAAAATCTAAATATTAATTAATTTTTGTATTATAAAAATCCAATACTGAAAAGTTCTTAAAAATCTGAAAAGAAAATGGCCAAAAGTTATTTTTTTCACTTGTCAATAAAAAACATTCTTTCATAAATTTTGGTAGTTCTAACAGTGGACAGAATGTTAATCAGTTCCACAGCTCTTGAATAACATTTTCTGGTCATTTTTGCAAGTGCTGGGCTATGTAAAATATCCAGGAATTTCTATATAAATAGGTTCTGGAAAAACGGCAAGAATGGGTAATGACAAGTCCTTAAAAAGCAAAAAAGTCGTGAAATAGAAAATCTGACAAAGAGTGAGAACTCTGAAATATGTTGTTGCTCCCTCTCTTGCAGGATACCCTCGACCCCCAGGAAACCGCCAACGGCCACCGGTGGAAGAGATTGCTGTCTGGAAAGGGTGAGTGTTTGGTAGAATAGTATAATATGCCCTGCGTCATCTTTTAGACCGTGTAGGTACTTTTTCAATGTGTGATGATGACCTGAACGTACTTTTACCAATGCATTTGGGAATTATTTTTCTATGGAGTTGTTTTCTGGGTGAGTGACGTAAAAAATAGATTCCAGCGATCTGTGAAGAATTCCTTGTTCTGTGATCTGGTTGTGTGTGTTTGCGTGGAAGTATATTTGGGTTACGTCAGGGTATGTTGTTGTCCTGTAGATGTCCAAGAAGATTACTACAGGCCTACCCGGAGACGACAGTATCGGTGACGTCATAACGCCGGTGCTCGTGACGTCATCATGACGTCAGTGAGCTCCCAAGGCTGAACGCACATGCAACACCACTGACGAACAGGTGACCAATTTATTCTGAGGTGCCCAGGCACACTAAGCTTACGACCTGTTTCCGGCGACCGGTTGCAGATAGTCTTTGGAAGTTGCTGGTAGTCGGTAATAAGATAGATAAATATATAGATCGATAGACATGTTACAACGCACACTGAATAGCCCCCAGTACATAGATTTTCATCTTATCAACCACGTTAACTTTTTCTATTTCAACTTTTTGTATTTCAATTCCTTGTATAGGTTTTGTGTCGCCGACCGATCGCTTGATTTTCGGTCCAAGGTGATCGGAAACAGGTCGTAAGCTTGGTGTGATTGGGGCTTAACGAAGGTTGGTTACCTACAGATAGACTGCGGAAGTTTGGCGAAATGCAATTTGGCGAAACGGGAAATCGCCAGCTAACCGTATATTAACGTACTAAAAACTGCGTGATGGAAGAACTTCTCTTGTCAGGGGACCCAAGAAAGCGAAGGGCTGACACTCGGTGCCCCGTCTGTATTTCCTCCACCACTGAACACGAGAACTGACAACCGGCGACTGATCCTCGCGGAAAACCGTTTAACGGTTTTTCCCGAAGAGACATGTGGGAGGACCATTCAGTTGTCAATTTATGAATATTATTTCTTTTCAAGTTCAATCGATCGATCAGCCATCCATTTTTAGTCCACTACTGAACAAAAACATCTCCCACGACTACGTCAATCTCTGCCACGTCACTCCTGCAAACTTCTTTATATCGTCTCTCCACCTGTCTAGTCTCTTGCACGCTTACCATTTTTCCGGCATCCAGTCAGTGACGAACTAGCTCTATCGCTCTTTCCTTCGCTCTAACTTACCTGTCCAATTCCATTTCCTCTCCTTAACCTCCTTCGCAATATATTTCACTCATATCTGCTGTCTCACCTAAGTTGCCAACTTGCTGTCTCTCAGCGTTATTCTCACCATTGGTCTCTAGCTTTGTCTCTATCGCCTTCGTCAATATGGAGGATATTAGACAGCGATTGCAAACTGTGTTTCGGACTAATGGATAGAGAACGTTTCATGATCTTAATTTACATTTACCAAATATTTTCTGGCCAATTATGATTTTTTATGATCTTTGTTTCGACACCTGGCCCAAATTATGCTCTTCAACTTTCCCAAGTTACACACCAGCAATATGAATTTTTTTATGATTATACTTTGAACTTTCAAATTACTGTGGCTTTACTCTTATTCATCTTTAAACTTGGTTGAAACTTTCCTTGTTCAAATTACTCAGCGTATCTTTTAAGCCTTCTGCAGTTTATGAGATGATAATGTTCGTAAAATCAAGATGATTAAATTATTCACCATTAATCTTCAAAACTTTTCTTTCCTCAACTCGAGCCTTCTGAAAATTTCTTTCACCCAAACTGTAAATAATTTGGGTGAAATTGTATCGTATCGCGGTACTCCTTCCTCGATCTTTATACTATCTGCATATTTATGTAGTTCAGTTATAACAATACCTTTCCCATAAATGTTTTGTAGGACTTACAATGTGTTCGTTTGCGCCATTTTGTGTAGATTTATTATTGCCATTTTTTTTCTAGATTCGAAGGCAAAACATAGAGCTTTATTGAATAATGATCGATTATTTGATTTATTGTTTGCAAATGGTCTGTAGTCGAGTATCTGTTTCTGAACCATTGCTAGATTTCATCTGAAATTTTATTTTATTTGTAAGAATCTGTAAAGATACTTTATCTATACGTTTGATAAACTAGTCGACCTACAGTTACTAAGGCCTTTCTAGTCTTCTTTCTGGTGAAAAAAAATCACACTAGCATTGCTTCGAAATTCAAGATTGCTTCCTTGGCGTATGCTCTCCGTACATAGTTGAACTAATAAATCATTTCTTTCTCTTCGTCTTTCAAAAGTTCTACCAATACGCCTTCTCCCCTACGTGCTTTTCCTCGCTTCATACTTTTTTAAAGCAAACGCTACTTCTTCAGTTGTGACTTGCTACCCTTCTAACGTCTACAGATAAATGTAATGACTCAACCACGGTATTTGAGGAGGGAAGTTCTTGGTCAAATTATTCTACTCTTATCATTCTGCCTCTCCATTTGGTAATCTCTACATTTCTATCTTTGAAAAATATCTACTGCCTCCCTAAAGCTAGTCTGCGCTCGGCCCCTTTAATACTTTTACCTTTCCGAATAGCTTCCTTTATTTCTTCCATGTTTCTCTTTCTTTTCTCTAATATCCGTCTTTTATTGACCAGTCCCTTCTGGTTTCTTTCTTCATTTTCATTTTTCATCAGGTCATTTGTAACTGAAATACTTCTTTTCTATTATTCTTTTTGTACTCTTACATTCTCTACTAATTCCTTAATGTTAAATAGATTAAAATTCGTACCCTTGATGGTGTCCTCATTATTTCTTAGAGCTTCAGATCTCTAATTCCCAACTGAAATTCCTTTGTTATCCATAACTTTCGCAAGGCTTATTTTTTCTTCATAATAACTGATTTCTCTTGGCTCTGAAATTAGATTTAGCTGTGCAACCTACCGTTCCGTGTCCACTACCTATATTTAGCTTATAACCGTAACATTGCTAAATATATTGCTCAAATTTAATATGAAGTCTATTTCATTCTTTGTTCCATTTGAACTTCAAGTCCATTTACGCCCTCCATACTTTTGGAATAAAGTTCATTATTTTCATGTAATTCACGGTAAAATTAACTAGCACCCCAACTTTAATTTCTCTCGCCTGCTCCGGATTTCTCAATACATGATTCATCTCCCATGTTCTTTCCCACTTTAGTATTGAAATCACCAATTACCACTGTGTATGTAGATTTTTCTTGATCCATTACCTACGTAGTAAAATAGGTGGTGACTGTTGAAGCTGCATCAGCTTTTCTTTGCATCAGCAATTCTTCCTTCAGTCCTACGATGCCCCAGTTGGCGTTCTCCCGTTCTTCCGTCTAACTCTCCAGCCAGTGGTCTTTTGATAGAGTGCTCACGTTGTAGGCGAAGATATCCATTTTGTTCAGGTTGTTTAACGTCCAAGAATTAGATCTACTTGAGCAGAACATTGAGCGTAAGTACAGAAAATAATGCAGTTGGACCTTTAGTAAATGATGATCCAACAGAGACGCCCTGTTTTGCATTGTTTTGTACATATTCGTGATTATTCTGGGAGGTGGCAGTGATCTTACCCCCATGACACCAAAGTTTCAGATGAGATATTTATTTGGTGTTATCTTGTTCAATATATTCGGTGAAGCCTAATGTATTTATAGGGTAACCGATGGTCCACTCCGTCATCATGACGATGCTCCATACATCTATGAAGATTTCCCTGCTCGCCATTAGGGACATGCAACTTTCATGAACTGTGACTGTGTACGAGCTGAGCTTAGCCACGTCTTCCGTGAAAGACCTGTTGGATATGGGTAACCCTGTAGATTTTCATGTCTATCGATATAGTTCTTGTAGTCATAAGGATACTCAAGCCTGTCCACCATGTCAGGGTGTCAGTTCTCGGATTTTTTTTTTTTTTTTTTCAGATTATGAACATGAAATTTGCCAAGTTATGAATATTAATCAGTCAATCTGTTGCCCGATGTTTGAACGGGTCCATGGCGCTCAGAAACGAGTGTGCAACAACGTAATATGATGTACTCTGTGTTCCGTGGGGTGGTTACATCTACTATAGGCATTTCATGTCAATGGAACGATGAATTATATGTAGGAATTCAATATTCTGAAGTCTTCTATTATTGTTTAGATCTAAGTCTGATGAGACGATTTACCTACCGTTGAAAAAGTGGAGTATCATTGTGCATCGGGGCTCGATAACGATCTGATAACATAACTGGTACACATCTGCGTAGTTTGTTTCCCTCAAGCTACGGTGGGTCACAGTTCACAAGGGTTTATCGGCGCTGTGGGAAGTGGCCCTAAGCTGCGCATTGGAAGTTCTCCTGGGTGAATAAAATGGCCTGGCGACAGACATAACACAGGGTGTTGTCATCGACGTAAGTGGTGCCCTTGAGGAGGATGGGGTTGGGGTGATGTTCCGAACGGCCAGTAGCTATTTTTAGGGAGCGTTCTAGAAACGGTAGCCAAGCCGGGGCTGGCGGTGGTGGGGGTGGGGGTGGGGGTGGGCGTGGGTCAAAGGTCTCGCGCTAGGCACTACGTCGTATATGTGGGTCTCCACCCACCTAAACTGGGACCACAGACACCACAGCCACCACCGCCCCCGTTGCCATGTGTTTGTTTCTACGCACTTTCTGGATTCCAGGAAGGGGGGGGGGAGAAAAAGAAACTAAGGGAAAAACTGTTCCTCTGTTTTTGACTTGTTTTGGTTGTTTGGCAAGGAATAGGGACGTTTGTAAACTTTGGTTTTTTTTTGGTTGGAAATGAATTAGACTTGTGAACTTTGTGCCTTGAATATCTATGCAGCCACGGCAGCGTCCATCACGCCACTGATCGACAGACGGCGTCTGCCAGAGCCAAGTATGTAAAGGATGCCACCCAAGTGAGAAGGCGAGGTATTGATCCAGCCGACTCCGTTTCCCGGGATGAGGAAATCGCCCACCGTTAACCAGAATGCAATCGTTTGGTATGGCGACTTGCGACGGGTTGCTACCCAGGGGAATAAAATCGCCAGCCGGCAGTTAGAATAAAAAAAGTGGCTTTCGGAGGTAGAACGAGGTCATCGGGATGACGTCACACCACACAGATGAAAGAAATTACCCAGAAAGATTACCCAGCTGGGAAAATAAGAGTTTTTATTATCGTTGTATTTGGCAACAAAGAAGGCAAAATACTTTAGGTTACTTTGAAAGACCAAAAGAATTCTCTTAGTTTCGTAAGCAAGACTATTCTTTCCTTCATTGCTCTCTGTCAATATGAATTATGAATAACTAATGACTTACATAATTTGTTGGTAAAAATCCACATGAGCTCAGAGTGGTGTGGTTAAACATGTTCCTCCAAATGTATCATAGGGTTCACAAAAGCCCAGATGGTTTCTCTTGTAACTCGGTTTCTGACAGTCAGCCCCAAAAGCTCCCGTGATAACAGTCTTTGTTCTGGTCAATCCCTGACATTTTCTTTCATTTTGGGGAGGGTGGGTGGGTGAGGTCAGGTGGGGTATGGCTTGAAAGGGGTTCAGGCTAACCTTGGTTACCCTGTACTGTGTGGTTCCTCCTCTCCTTGGCGAATAGTGACAATTCTGTACAAGTTCTGGATCGAGACTTTGTATTGACGATGGTGTGTTGTTCAATCCATATCTGAGAAGTCTTGGTGGTCGGGTGTATGGAGTTGTTGACTCGTGCCCCCCCCCTCCCCAGCTGTCAAGGTTCGAATCCTGTAAATGAAATTATTCGTTCACGTTAAGTCTTGGGCCTCTCCCTCTGCTGACCTTGGGCCAGGTACCAGGGGTGGACAGAGCCTGCAGCATGTTTGCGAGAGTGAGGAGGAAGAGGAGTTCTACAATTGGCCTGTAGCCTCATTTCGGGTTACCCTCCTTTGAGATATATATATATATATATATATATATATATATATATATATATATATATATATATATATATATATATATATTTATATATATATTTATATATATTTATATATATTTTTATATATTTATATATATTTTTTTTTTTTTTTTTTTTTTTTTTTTTTAAGGCTATCGACTCATAAGATGGTCATTAAGCCTGGTGTGTATTTGTACAGTCTCAACGTTGAATTGCTTGTGTCTTAAGATTCGTTAACGAGCAAGAAGTGCAAAAATACTTCAGGCGGCACTAACCGCGCTTGCTTGTTAGTCTTATATAAGGTATGTGTTGGCACCTGCAGGTTAGCCTCCTATCGTCCCCCCCTCCCCCCTCCCCCCTCCCCTCCCCCTCCCCTCCCCTCCCCTCCCCTCCTATACCGATAATCTTATGTAAGGAATCTCGTTTTATTTTCGATAACTGCTGATATTGGCAGTCATAGTCCCCGATAGTCTTCCATACCCAACACACCTGTTATATAAATATGTAAACACGCTTAAATTTGTATTTATGCATAAATGCGTACATATGCATACACCCAGTAATGTGTGTGTGTTTGCGCGCTCTCATATGTATGCAAATTTTCGATTATAGGATTTTTCCCCTTTCGAGAGGGTATCCTGTTAACACATCGCCAAATTATTTGTTAATTGTTTAAAAAAATTCCACGGCTTCCACCAATATTCCACGTCATCCACATGTTTTCAAAATCCATCTCCCAATGCCCTTCCATTTTCCTTTTTTTTTTTTTTTTTTCTTTATTTTTTTCTTGACAGTTTGCTTGTTTTCTTGTATTACCCATTTCGCGAGTTGGTAATTTTTACGCAGATTTTAAAACCTGAAAACCCTGTATATATTTCAAGCATTTTGTGATGTGTTCCACTTCTGTGAAAATTATTTCCTTATCTGTTATTGTGGATTTTGATTGAGTTTTTCAGAATATTCGGCTTTGTCCGTCGTTACTTTAATCGTCAGAAGCAATGCAGAAAGAATTAATAAATGTGATTTTCCTGAATGCTTTAGTCAAGGGACATTTTTAAGAAGAGAGATCTTCTCCGCCTGAATGAAATGGTCTGTCAACTGTCAGAATAAAGACTTCAACTGCTGGAACACTTCTTGTAAGATCTGTCTTGAAGAAAATCTTTGTCTGGAGCTAAAGGATCCAGCTGACCACAAAGGATTACAAAGGCGCAGCATGCCGACAGGAGACCTTTTGGTCCATGAAGCGCCAACGCATTCTCCTCCATGCATGAGAGTTGACCTTTCACTTCGCTTGTATTAGTCAAAGGAGACCATGACTCCATCTGTAACTGAAGAGGGAGAACATCTTCACCATCTGACGAATTGGGTGTGATTCTTGGAGCGAGCATGGTAGTGGTTTTTGTACCAAAGTACCAAAGATCTTTGTTATGATGAGGTTGCATCCCTATGTTCATTGCCCGCCCTCCTCTGTACAGTCTCGGAAGATCCAAGTTCTCCATCAAACGATGGGAGATCCCTCAGTTCCAGTAATGTGATGGCGATCCAGATGATACAAGTGAATCAAGGAATTTGGTTGGTAAATGAGTGTCGTTGGTGTCTTTATTCAGTGCACTGAAGGAACGGCACTCTTTCACGATCTTAGGAAAGCGTGATTTCTTTTCCACGTCATTTCGTTAAGAAGCAACAAGGTAGTTCCTCGAGAACAGTTCACCAGGATTGTCTAAGTGTCGGGTAAATGAAACCCATACATCCTTGCATACTTCTCACTGATAGACCCAAATCTGCAGGCAATTGATTCAGTGTTTTTCGTTTATCCGAATCTTGTTTTCTCCTACATCCAGTAAGAAATCGGAATATCCTCCCTTCTCACTAAATTAGTCACATCTTTCTCTTCAGTTGAAAGGTGGATCTTTTACTTAAGTAGGACTTTTTTGGTGCATAAGTTCTGTACTTTAGCATCATTTTCCCATTTCACAGCTACAAGAGTAATGCAGGCAAGGTCATCATATTAAGACAGCAGAACAGGAGTTGTAGTAATGGACTTAAATTGGACAAATTTAGGTTTAAGAAGGAAATGGACAAGAACTAGTTTACCAACAGAATGGTTAACGAATGGAATAAATTCAAGAATTATTTAGTGAGTGCTGAAACATTCGGTTGTTCTAAGGGAAGAATATAACTTTATGGATAGAGATGACATGAGGTAATGGGCATGGAACTGACTAGTATAGGTCTTATGGTCTCCTGCAATCTCCTCCATTCCTATGTTCTTATTAGAATTATCCGCAAAGGTCTCTATTTTCCTCACATATCACCTTCGAAGTTGTTTCTCCTAATCTTATGGCATTTTTCCCACGGGAGGCTGGATAACTCGTGTCCCAAATATTGTATGCATAAGCCATTTCCAATTCAGGGGTGCCTTGCTTCAGAAATCGTTGCGCTAATGCAACATTTAGGCTAATTTGAGAGTATAAACAAATGTGACCAGGAAGGTTGGGTGTGGAGATGTTGCGGGTTGCAAGCTGTAAGGAACAGCAGATTTCGCCACGAAAAGTTAAATTCTTTGGCCAATTTCCAAATACAGTTTGGAAGCGTACGGCAAACTGCAGTACACCTCATTTTAATCGAAAATGTGAAGGAAATCCAGTTGGAAGACAGTCCTTCGGGGCTGCACCTCTGGAAGAAAGTATAGTGTTTATATATATATATATATATATATATATATATATATATATATATATATATATATATATATATATATATATATATATATATATATATATATAAACCCGTGGCAGAATACGACCTTTAATTGGAGTGTGGTCAGTGTATTAGTCGATGTACTCCAATTCAGAATGAAAATCTGGCAAATCACTGAGGATGTGCAGGGCCATTTCTGTATTCCCTACTGCCATGCTGAATGCGGAATTTACATTATCGATCGTACTTAAAGGACACTGGTATTTGAGAAATATGACATCGGGCTCTCTCCTATTACAGTAAATTCAATCTTGCTTAAGTGTCTTCACTTGTACATTTTGTTATATCTTTGATCCCCTGTCATAATGCTGTACACTATTGTATCTACCAGTGTATTATCCCACAATTCTTCAGGTTAGTTTCGAATTCCTCCTAATTCACTACTCCACAATTGAAATCTCCCACCAAGGTTATATTTTCGCCGCTATGAATAATTTTCTGGAAGTGCTCAGCTCAGCTAAGTCCAAGGACTCTTGTAGGCGAGGCATAGGCTGCTGCAAAGTCTTAACTACTTCTTTTTTCGTTACAATTTTCATATCTGTTACTTCAGCCTTAGCTTCTGCCAACCATAACCGGTTTTGAAGCGTCTCGCCATGTATTTCCGTCCTGTGCCGCCACCTCCTTCCATTCTCTTGGTTCTATTCTGCATATCTGCACATT
>NC_134805.1:19215581-19250581 GCF_046742065.1 Oratosquilla oratoria
GTGTTACAAATGAGACACAAATACGTCAAACCAGGCCCGGGGTGAGCCTCCAGCGGGCTCTCCGTGTGGACGCCTGGAACTTTCTTTATACCTTTCTCTAAGAATTACAAAGGAAGAGTATGCCGACAGGAGACCTTTTGGGTCATAACTAGGTCTGTGTGTGTGCGCGCGCGCGCTCGTCTTTCATTCTGTGGAGAAGTGCTCCTTCGGAAATAACTTGTAGGAATACATTATACTTCACTGAGTCACTCTGAAATCGCCCTTATCACTATAGGTAATTAGGATAAAAATGAAAAAAAAAGACTGGTGTCTAATAATTGCGTTTGTGTGTGTGTGTTTATCGAAAGTCGATTTTGATTACAATCAACCGCAACCCGGAGCCACCCACGCGCGCCGCTTCTGCTTCTGCGTCTCGTACGTGGCCCGATAGCTGCTGACGATAACCCGTCAGTCCCCGGGGGCGTGCGAAGGCCCTCAGGAACGCGGAGGCGTGGGACCGCGTCGGCTGCGAGGTGTCTCTGAGTCAGGAGGAGGACGAGGAGGAAGAGGAGGAGAAGGACGAGGAGGAGAAGGACGAGGAGGAGGAGGAGGAGAAGGACAAGGAGGAGGAGAAGGAGTAGGACGGGGATGAGAAGGAAAGGATGAGGAGAAGGAGAAAGATGAGAAGGAGAAGGACGAGGAAGAGAAGGAGGAGGAGGAGGAGGGGAGAAGTCAAATGGTCGGAATTTGTCGCCAGAACGACAGTATCTGGTGTTACATCAGGGCATACCGATTACCCTAAACGTGGCATGCAACCGTATGTTGGGAGACGATAGTTGTTAGTGTTATCATTGTTGTTGTGTGGTATTTAGTCGTATATTTATCTATTTGCTTGCGTACGCTTTTTGAGGAGAATTCATTCACTAGATCACTCTTTTTATATTTTCAATAACCAGACTCTTTCTTACCCAATCCCTCTTCCCTTATTGTCCTGCCACTCCCCACCCTTTCTCCCCTCTCTCCCTTCTCTTTTTCTCTTTTTCTCTTTACACATTTCCCTTCCTCTCTATCTCTTTCTCTGTCTTCTCTTTTTCTCTTTTTTTCATTATTTTTTCCATCTCATACCCACCCCCTCTCTTTACACATTTCCCTTACTCTCTATCTCTTTCTCTGTCTTCTCTTTTTCTCGTTTCTCGCTAGCATGCTGCTTGCTTTTGCCACTTCGTTTGAGATGAAACAACCTCGGTTACGAGTTTTTGTTCGTCAAATTTCCAAATGTCAAGTTTCTCGTGCGTCATATAGTGGGAGGGACTTTTTTGATCGCCGCTATTTGTATCCTCTCGATCTTGTAATTTTTGTGTCAGGATCACACCATTTTTTGCATATTCTAATATATGGTGGATTGGGTTTTCTGATTTTTTTTTATCATGTTTTCGTCTATTTAGTGAAATACGACTCGCGTGTGTGTTTTTGTGTGTGTGTGTGTGTGTGTGTGTGTGTGTGTGTGTGTGTGTGTGTGTTTACTTGTACTATACAGGAGAGGAGAAACGCTCGTGTGGTCATACGTAACTTCAGATTGTGTGTGTGTGTGTGTGTGAGTGATTCACCATGGTCTTGGATCACGTGCTGGACTCGTGATCGACAGCTATTTCCCTCTCGGAAGAGAGCTCGGAGCTCATGGCCGAAAGTTAATGCTGTGACTTTACACGCGCACACACCCTCAACTCCCCGCCCACGAGAGCTGGAGTAACGACCCGCAGCGCAGCGATACTGAAATTATTTCAGCCCTGGGCAAGATTCGAACCCGGACCTCCGTAGTGGCAGCCAGGAACTCCACCACGGCGCCACGAGGTATGTGTGTGTGTGTATATATATATACATATATATATATATATATATATATATATATGTTTGATTGAATACGACAGCATTCTGGAAGTTGTTGAATTTCTTTCTTGTATTTTCTATTTTTCTAATTATATTCTTCCCTTGGATAGGGTGGGCATAGACCAATTCATTATACTTCTCCATTTTATTGCACAACGTTTCGTCTATGAATTGGTTTGTGCAATAAAATGGAGAAGTATAATGAATTGGTCTATGCCCACCCTATCCAAGGGAAGAATATAATTAGAAAAATAGAAAATACAAGAAAGAAATTCAACAACTTCCAGAATGCTGTCGTATTCAATCAAACATGTTTAAAAGAGAACCTGCTCCCAAAATACACAAATATATATATATATATTATATATATATATATATATCTATATATCTATATATATATATAGAGAGAGAGAGAGAGAGAGTGATAGATTGAAGAAAGTGAACTACACAAACTGTTTTGTACTCGGTGCACCGATGGACAAACTAGGGTCTGGAGATAACTACACGCCAGGCCATTTTACAATAAATAAATAAATAAATAAATAAATAAAAAACAAAACGGAGAAATGCCCAAATGCCACAGATTTTGAAATGCTCTTAAATTAAATTCTGAGGCGCCCGGCACTCGAGAATTCTTCCGAGCTGAAGGACCGCAATACAGAGGATAATCGGTGAATGAGACCGGGCGGCGGCGAGGCTGTGATTGGTTGTCTGGACTAGCAATATCCAGATCGTCCGCCGCCGCTCTAAAAGCTGCGTCCTCTCTTTTCCATTGCTCTCTATGCTCCTCTGACTAGCTACACTATCCCACTTCTCTACAAATTGTGGTTTACATAAAACACCACCACACGGACTCAAAGCCCGTGGGAGTGACAGTTCACCCCCCCCCCAAAAAAAAAAAAAAAAAAAACTCCCACCCCCTCACCACCCCGACTGGATGCCACGACCAACTCTTGGCCCTCTCCAAAATCCCCCCTCCCCCCCCCCCATCCGCCGTGGCCGCCGAGGCACCATCAATATTAGTCAATTCAACAAATGCCTAGCTGGCCTCGTGGAAAGACTGGATAAACAAGCTCGTGTGTGATTCACCATGGTCTTGGACCACGTGCTGGACTCGTGATACTGTTATCAACCTCCCGGATGAGAGCTCAGAGCTCATATAATGACCGGTCAATGGGTAATGCTGTGACCTTACACACACACCCAACTCCCCTCCCACGAGAGTTGGGGTAACAACCCGCAGTGCACCGATACTGAATTTATTTCAACCCGGGGCGGGATTCGAACCCGGACTGCCGTAGTAGGAGGCGAGAACTCTAACCACTGCGTCACGAGGTTATGTGTGTGTGTGTGTTACGTAGGTTCGCTAGAGTCAAGGTAGGGTAATTGCAGAACTCTGAAAACCGTATCACTTTATTTAAAGCAGTGCATTTTTTCACGACGATTTTTCATTAACACAAAAAAAAAATGGTACAGGAGCTTGTTGATACAATTTGACACGGTGGGCGAGCACTTTTGAAATAATGAATAAATTCGGCTGTTTTATGTTGGTAGGCCTGAATTCATAGGATTCCCAATTCAATGGATGTGCAAGTATAACAAGTCTAAGGATTAGCGTTAGGAAAAGAGCAGCTCTGACTCAGAAATACTAATCACCGAAACTCTTCTGAATGTGACTCGCCGTTTATTTCCAGAAATAGCAGATACAGGTGGGGTGATGATTTGTTTTGGGAAAAGAAACTCGTGCGTCAACAAAACATTGCCATATATATACATATATATATATATATATATATATATATATATATATATATCTATATATATCTATATATATATATTTATTTGTGTTTATATATATATATATATATATATATACATATATATGTATATATATATATATATATATATTTGTGTGTGTGTGTGTGTGTGTGTGTGTGTGTGTGTGTGTGTGTGTGTGTGTGTGTGTGTATGTACAACACTGAATGGGTCCCAGTGATTAGAGAGATCTTGATAGCCTAGTTGAAAAGTCACTGTCGCACTTGTCATGAGGATGCCGGGGTCGAGTCCTGGGCAGTACCACATTTCAATTTCAGCATGCTGGCCTTTGATGGCTTAGAATTAAAGTGCATTGTGGTTGTTAAAATGTATATGTATGTATATATATATATATATATATATATATATATATATATATATAATTGTGTGTGTGTGTGCGTATACATATGTATATATACATGTATATACGGTATTTATATATGTGTATACATACAGGTTAGGTTAGGTTAGGTTCCTCGCATCCTTAAGGAGTTCAATATCAATGTTATTAAAAAAAAAAAAGTACCATCAGTGAACTCCTCATTAAAAATTCCCCTTGCAATAATGTAACCTTCCCCATTTTTTATATTTCTGTATAAATATTGCCTTCTATTTTCTGTCTTGTACTCTGAAGATGTCGTAATAGACGCAAACGTTTAGTATTCCGAATTTTAATTTCCCTGTGGTTTCTGCATGATGTGTGTATATATATATATATATATATATATATATATATATATATATATATATATATATATATATATATATATGCTAATAAGAACACGGGTACGTGTGTTCACTTATGCAAAGTAGACCACTTGGAAAAAGAAACTAACGAAGCAGAGCGCTTTCGTATATTACATCTTCAGTGCACTTGTTGCACTGAAGATGTAATATACGAAAACGCTCTGCTTCGTTAGTTTCTTTTTCCAAGTGGTCTACTTTGCATATATATATATATATATATATATATATATATATATATATATACATATATATACGTAAGTGGAATAGGAAACACAAGAGTCTTAGTCTGGGTTTATTCTTGACCAGTTTCGCAGGTATGCTTTGAAAAAGCATACCCGCGAATATATATATATATATATATATATATATATATATATATATATATATATATATAAACTCGCATTAATGGATATAAATTGGACAAGTTTAGACTTAAAAAGAAATTAGGCCTAGACTTGTTTACCAGTACAGCGCAGGAACGTTGTTTGACGAGAAGGCCGCCTGTTTATCTTGATCAAGACTTATTTATGTATTTTATTTGTTATTTACAATATTATAGTTTTTATTTATTAATTTGTTGTTATGATTTTTTTCGCATCCGACCTACAAATGGACCAAAAGGTCTCCTGTCGGCATGCTCCGCCTTTGTAGTCCTTTGCCTCATTGTGTTCCCCTGGCAGCCACAAATGGACGAAATCGTTTGACGCGATCCAGAACGAGAGTGTCAGCTTGACTGTGCCAAGAGGACCTTTGTCGCCGGCGTCAGACTCAATAAATCGTGTCCTTGGCGCCAGACTCCTCGAAGAAGAAAAGAATTGAGGACTACACTTGGCACCGGCCATGGCGTAAGGTGCGTCAGGCGTGGCGGGGAAGAGAGGAAGGGGGAGACCGAGGAGGGAGGGAGGGGGGAGGGAGGGAGGGAGGGGGTGAGACTTGACATTACGTTTGTGACCGGCGGTACTCCAATGTTTGATACGGAGCAGGTGGGTCTCCTCGTGACTCGTGACGTAGGACGGGGCTGTTGCAGCGCGTGGCAACAGGTGGCAGGTAGGGTGGGTGGGAGTGGAGGAATCAATCGGTATCCGTTTTCTTTTCTTTGTTGAAACGATGTCATCTGCTCAACTTGACGAATAAAAATAATAAACGCAGCGCGCACGTACACATACGCACACACACACACACACACACACACACACACACACACACACACACACACACACACACACACACACACACACACACACACACACATATATATATATATATATATATATATATATATATAAATATGTATGAGTGTGTGCTTGTGCGTGTGTGTGTGTGTGATTGGTAGGGTGCCCCAAGTCTCTCTTGCAATAGACCAGTGGCCCCGAATTACCTGTGCAGGAAAAGTCTGGAAACCTCGTTTGAAAAATACACGGAGGAAGAGAAATCCAGAGACTCTTTATAGACAGTCAAGAGTGAGTGAAAGCACTGGTAGACTCTTTCAAGAGAGACACGGATGAAACTCTTCGTTGTCGAGAGTTGCTCGGTCGTCCAAGGATGGGAGTCACACAACAGGAACCATGAGAGTAACAATAGAAATAAGAGAGAGAGAGAGAGTAAGAGACTGAAGGATGAGAGGCTTTGGAAAGGTTAAGATTTCACCATACTTAGGTGATGATGATGATGATATGGTTTAACGTCACAAACTCCCTCCTATCGGAAGGCCAGGACGGTGCTCCTCACAGAGGGTTTTGTAGCGTGGAATTTACTGAACCATACCCTTGGTCCAACTTCGCTGGTGGCAGGATTCGAACCATCAACCCCTCGACCTTCGCCGCAAGTAACGACGCCCTAACCCGCTCAGCCAGTGAGCGTGCACAGGTGAAATGGGAAAAAGGCGTCACTCCAAATGGGAGATGTAGGCTCCGCGCAAGGAAGAGTGAACAAATTCTTCTCTTTTAGAGTCAGAAAACGAGTTTGAAGGATTTGAAAGGGGGTAACAGGACGTCAATTGTCATTAAAGCTGTTTCAGTGATGGTGGAGATACATGTATTCTCTCTTAAGCAAGTGAAAAGAGTAGATTAAATTATTTCAAGTTGCCAAAGGTGCGTGAGGGGGCGGGGAGAGCTGAGTGTGCCGTTGAAGTAAAGAGGAGAGTTTCGTTCAAAGGATTACAAAGGATTACAAAGGCAAAGCATGCCGACAGGAGACCTTTTGATCCATATCTAGGTCGGATGCAAAAAAAAAAAAAAAAAAAAAAAAAAAAAAAAAATTCATATTAATAATAAATTAAAACTATAACAATGTAAATAACAATTAAAATACATAAATAAATGCATTGGTATAGTTGAATAACAAACAAACAGGTAAATAGTAAATGATAATAAATTGACATATAACTAATAATAAATGAAAATCAGACAGACAAATTATAACAAAACAAAAACAAATAATATAACTTAAATTATAATAATTACAGCATCTTACTTAGGTATTTATCTAAATGATTCTTAAAGCTTCGAACTGAACTACATTGCACTACCTGTGCAGGAAGTTTATTCCATTCATTAACTACACGGTTGGCAAAGTTGTTTCTACCTACTTCCAAATTGAATCTATTTCCGGACAGTTTGAGACCATTGTTTCTTGTCTGATTCTCATTCAATGTGAAAATTTTGTCACTTTTGATGTTGTCAATTCCCTTTAAAATCTTAAAGACCTGTATCAAGTCACCTCTGAGTCTACGCTTTTTTAGGGAAAACAGATTTATGTGCTTAAGTCGATTTTCATAAGAACATGAGAATGAAGGAGACTGCAAGAGACCATAAGGCCTACACTAGGCAGCTCCGTATCCATCACCACCTGTCATCCCCATCCATAAAGTTGTCTAATCGTTTCTTAGAACAACACGCACACAATATTGGGTCTACGGAGTATTGGGGGGCGTTGAAAGACACTAGGTTTCGTCGCCCAGCCATACGAGTATACCAATAAGAGGAATATGAGGTTAAGTGTTCTGAAGATGTTCTTTGAAAAGCTTGGAGTTTTTTTAGGTTAATGTGTGGAGTGTTTCGGGAAAAATGTAGTGGGGAGTCGTCAGCAGAGTAGAAAGTTGGATTGACAGTTGATACTGTGTGATTCACCATGGTCTTTGGATCACGTGTTGGACTCGTGACCGACAGCTATTTCCCTCCCGGAAGAGAGCTCAGAGCTCGTATGACCGATCTATGGGTAATGCTATGACCTTACACACACACACACCCAACTCTCCGCCCACGAGAGTTGGAGGAACGACTCGAAGCGCAGCGATACTGAAATAATTTCAGCCCTGGGCAGGATTCGAACCAGGTACCGCCGGCACCCCCTTACTGACAGTCTGAGACTCTACCAACCGTGCCACCGAGTCGTGTAATGTGTGTGTGTGTTTGTGTGTGTGTATTTACCTAGTTGTATTTACCTAGTTGTATTTTACGGGAAGGGGAGCTATGCTCGTGGGTTCCCGTCTTCATATCTCATTTTATCTAAACTATTTTTAAATTCATGATTGTGTGTGTGTGTGTGTGTGTGTGTGTGTGTGTGTGTGTGTGTGTGTGTGTGTGTGTGTGTGTGTGCCCATGAGCATGAAACGTGAATGAATCAACGGGTATGGCTGTCCTGTGACCACTGTAGATTGACAACAATATACACGTTTACACAATTTATGCATTTTCATGTACTCAGCCTAAATGTGTATTATTGTCAAAGAAGGCATTTCTAAATACGGATCATTATCTCAATAGGCGTCCCTGTAACAAGCTTGGACGATTGTTGCTAACGCTGATAGCTACTACGGTTTTGTAGTTTCGTATCTATGAACGTTGGTCAAGGATGTAGAGATTGCAAGAATAAAGGGTCACTTTTCGTTTAAGCCCATGATGTAATAGTCTTCCCGCGCTCAAGATAAGGGATTAGGACAGCGTTTCTCAACGTTTTTACCTTTGCGTAACCTTTAAGATAAATTGCATGTCTCAAGGAACCCCTACGCAAAAAAAAAATAAAATAAATAAATAAATAAATAAATAAGCACCATATCTTTCTCATTTTATTTTCATCGTAATAATAGGTTAGATAGGATGATGTCTATATTACAGTATTACAATAACCAAGAATATGTTGTGTGTGTTTGATTATATTACGTTCAAAAAAGGTCTCCTCACCAGAAAGTATTTCACGAATTACGGATGACCAGGGCCGGGGTTCGAATCCCGCACTTGTGGTAACATGAATACTTTGCTTTCTGACAAACGAGGTGGAGGTTGAATTGCGTCCTGCTCCCTCTTCAAGCTTATCCGGCCACTTTTAAACCACTCGATCCGCTCATACACACATCTACGCGGTAATGCACTGTCCCTGTATTGTGCTAAATGTGCTGTATTGTGCTCCGATGAATTTCAGCCCCTGGCACACCTTCAGAGAAGAGAAATCGGGTCGCTGCTCTTTTTCTCTTTCTTGGCGCATACTGCCGGTGGTGCGGCCATGTCTACACTGTAAAGACATGAGCAATTAGGCTCAAACTTCAATCACGTGACCACAACAGTACCAATTATATAAGCATGCATGCGGAGAACGCATTGTGACAATAATAAAGATATGGCGAGAGTGCGGATGATTTTATATTCTTCCTCGTATGTGTATATATATATATATATATTGTGGCATGACAGGTGTATGAATGGTAAGAATGGAAACCACACATTTGAGAACAAAGCATAAAGTATCTGTTCACTTGTGTTATTTCTGTTCTTACCACTCGTGTGTGTCTGTGTGTGTGTGTGTGTACACACACACACACACACACACACACACACACACACACACGAGTTGTTCTCAACTATAGGTGGCAATCTTTAAATGTTGCAGTCCTAACTTTTTTTTTAGTAATTGCTCATGAATATGAAATATGATTGAAATATAGAAATTTCGGTAGATTTGTAAATATTTGACTTGTAACTAGTGAGCAATATATGATTAAGGGAAAATACAAAAGGACTCTGCAGTTCCTGATCTACGAGGACACGTACAACTTTTGCCCAGTGTTCCTTCTAGTACCAAATGACACAGTTCACCTTGTCTTTGCGTCTCCAGTCAGAGCTTTGATAACGGCCCCGGCTTGTTCTGACCTTGAAATATATGTTAGTTTTGCAATTTCCATCACTTGGGAGCCTCCAGTGTCGATAACAGTGAAAGGTAGTCGGTTATTGTATTGTTTGGTTGTCAAATCCGTGAGGAGTTTCCTCCCCCAGTGCACAGTCGGTGGCCTGTCAAGTGGAACTCTGCCTTCAACTTTGCTGTGATCGATTTCCTTCGACGCTTACGTTGGATGGATGGGTTGTTGCCGTCAATTTCTTCATGTTCTTCTCTATCTGAGCGTATGGTTTCCGTCTGAGCATGAATGACAGATCAGTGTCTCTGTTGTCAAAGGTAATATCAACCTTCCTTTTATCCCTGGGTCGTTTTAAATCAGATGGTCTTTCAATAACTCTGATAAAAGATGTCTTCACTCGGAGATTTACAGGCATTGTTGTTTGAATTCTATTCCAACTGCACTGTAGGTGAAGGTATTGTAGCATCGTTCTCGCGTCTCTGGCCTCTGCCTTTATACGTCTCTTCAGCCGCAGGCTCTCCTTTCTAGAAGCTTGCTCGGCCCCATTGTTCATCTCCGACCAAGTCCTCACTATGCGAACAGGAACCCAGTTCTTGTCTGTTTTTCATTACTTCCACGGCATGAATGGTAGCTATGTCAAACAAGTTTTGTAAGTCTTCCTCAAAAAATTCCTCCTACCTGTATATTTGTGAGGCAGTAGACAGTTTTGTTTTTTTCATAATTATAGATATTATACAGGGTTTCCAGTTTATCAATTTAATTGTCTTTACGGATTAATGAATATATATATATATATATATATATATATATATATATATATATATATATATATATATTTATATATATATATATATATATATATATGTGTGTGTGTGTGTGTGTGTGTGTGTGTGTGTGTGTGTGTGTATGTGTGTGTATTCCCTTTTTTCTTCGTAAATCTATTATAGGATTATTGTTTTCCCTTTTTCAAGATTAAGGTGCAAGACTAGAGAAAAAAACGTCCTTGAGAGAGTAGTTTTGTTCCCTCTATTCCATCACTTAATGCGCGAAAGTAATCCTTAGACCAGGTTGCCAAGATCAATATGAAATACTCACTAATTAATTTGATAAAGACGTATGAAAAAATGTCTGATTGGGCAGGTTGGCGCAAATTCTCCAGGTAGATAATCAGTGTATCACTTAACCTGCCTTCCCCCCCCACACACACACAGAAATACACCTACACGCACACAGATAAAGCACACAGAAATACACGTACACACACGCACACACACACACACGCACACATACACACACACACACACACACACACACACACACACACACATACACAGAAATACACCTACATGCACACAGATAAAACGCACACACACACACACACACACACACACACACACACACACACACACTCACACGTAGAATCACACACGTGCGTGCACACTCACACGGACACGCACCCACTCACACGCACACAAACAATAATTTTTTGCACAATGTCAATCACCCATGCTCACAGTTGCAAGGTTTCAGTTTCTTTACTTCTTGCGTTTATTTTTATCTATTTTTTCTTTCATTTTCATGTTCACTATTCTCTGCATTATTCTTCCATTTGCTTTCTTCCGTGTATTCGTCTTATTATTTACTTTCTCTACTTTCGCCTAGTCGTGGGTTCGAATCGCACACTACAAAGGTGACTGCTTCGGCCGTAGTTACGTTGACTCTTCACCTTCTCTTCTTTGAGTGGACTTAAGACCAGCCCCGCATAGTCAAGGCTCAGCCGGAGATAACGGGTTATGAGCAACTTTTATCAGTTACTGTTTAGATATGTGAAGGCTGGTTTAACATTCACTTACCAGTCAAATTATTATTATAATTTATGTATATATATATAATTTGGATGATGGAGAACATAAACACAGGGGAAGGCACGGAACCCTGTGTTTATATATATAATTTTCGTGTGACCCTTAGTAGTTTAACTATTTTACCTTTGACCTTATACAGGTTTTGCCCTGTAACCTGTGGTTAGACGAGTTTTACAGGATTTAGTAATACATACGTTTTTCTTTGTTCCGGTTCAAATAGTAACGTTTCTCTATAAATCTGTAAAATTGTAAATCCGCTTATATTTATGTACGAATAGTTCTGCTCGTATGAATGAATACATAGTATATGCATATAAGTTATGGTGAGAGAGAGAGAGAGAGAGAATTATTTCGGGCGTTGTTTCTCTCTGATGCAAGTGGTATTACATACGACAGCAGTCTTGCTGGATTGCTTATGACCCGGCCGGTGGGTAAGATCCGAGGATAACCCGTCACCCAAGAGGAACTAAGATGAGAGGGAGGGCGGTGGTGGATGGGAGTGGAATGTGTGTGTGAGTAGCCTACTTACCCTGACTGGCTTTCTCCCATATAAGAGAGGAAAAGTCTTTGGTACATAAAGAGTGATTACTGTGGCTGTAGTTTCTCTGACGTAAGGGGCATCACATTCGACACCAGTTCCTGTTTTATTGAATATTTTGCAGAAGACCCATTTTTCTTATCAGATCTCCCATCCTTTATGAGGTACTGTTCACCGAATGGGAGGAACGTGAAGACAAAAATAAATGGTATTAAAGAGAGGCAAATATCGTCATCATGACGTTTCCCAACTTCAAGTTACATTATCAGCTGAATACATAGATCAGTGTATAAACCCGGAAAGGCTATGTAGGGATTTACTAATGAATATGTGAAGTGTAACTTTGTGGCCATTGAAATGTGGATCATGTGTACTGCCCTTATAGGTGGAGCGGCAGATTTATATAATTGTTTATGTTTAACATTTTATGATTAATTTTATAATATAACTTGTAGTTACGAAACGTCCTGATATCTCTTTGATACCTCTGGTTTCTTGTCTTCATTCGGTGTGTGTGTGTGTGTGTGTGTGTGTGTGTGTGTGTGTGTGTGTTTGTTTGTTAGTATATTAGTGTTTATTTGAAATACAGGATAAAAGTAACTTTGGTGACCCGTCTACGTACTTTAGTGTAAAGTAGATTTAATGTTCATGCTGTTAATCATTGCATCTATATGGAAAACTGTTTAACCTGTCATGGCGACATTATTGAAACGAAAACGACAGAAAACGGAACAACGGTCATTGATTCCCAACTTGACTGCAAATCCTAGAAGCCTTTTACATGAAAGAATAGTTCCATGACCAGTCAGACGACTGAGAACAAAAACCTGGCCTCCGTCTCATCACTACCACAATCACCACCACTATCACCACCACTATCACCACCACCACACGTCTCTTCAAAAGCAACCAGCTGGCAACCAGCTGGCACACCACGTGACCTCATCAGACTTTATGTCGACTTCGATTCAAAATTGTTATGCAGGTTTCGAAACCTTGTTATGCAGGTTTCGAAACTCCACCAGTTCTCTTTTTCCCTGACGAATTTAAGAACTATTAACTGCATTCTCAAAGGAAACTGTTTAGAAGTGTCAAGAACATGATGTGCGTTACTGGTAGTTCGGTTAGAAAAAAAATTGTGTATATTTACCTAACTGTAAGGAGCAACACTCGTGGGGTCTCGCCTTCTACTCAACCGTTTATCATACTTAGCCTGTGTGTGTGTGTGATTCACCTTGGTCTTTTGGAACACGTGTTGGACTCGTGATCGACAGCTATTTCCCTCCCGGAAGAGAGCTCAGAACTCGTATGACCGATCGGTAATGCTTTGACCTTACACGCACACACACACCCAACTCCCCGCCCACGAGAGTTGGAGTAACGGCTCGAAGCACAGCGATACTGAAATTATTTTCAGCCATGGGCAGGAATCGAACCTGGACCGCCGAAGTGACAGTCTGAGACACCACCAACCGCGCCTCCGAGTCGTGTGTGTGTGTGTGTGTGTGTGTGTGTGTGTGTGTGTGTGTGTGTGTGTGTGTGTGTGTGAAGGCTATACGTCATCCACATATGCTATGAAGTAATACAGATGGTTTGAAGTGGTCCTGTAGTTCAGTGCAAGTAATTCGGAGTTTTGTCATCATCCACTTCAACTGTCTTGGATTTCTTGAAGGAACACAACTCTGGTTCGTAGGACTCGACTGAGTAGAAGAACAATAGATTAATTCGACCTTGAGTTTCTGAATTTTCAAATATAAAAAGAAACAAAAAATTCGTTCATTTGTGTGTGTTTCGTAGCCAGTAACAGCGTTTCTATCCGTGGATACGCTATCGAGTTGAAGACGGTCAAGGATCAATTTAAGGAGGTCAGGTCAGGTCAGAAGTGATCGGCATTCTTCTTTGAATGGACATTTGTTCCCAATCATGGAATCATGCTGCGTAACTCGTGTCCATAGGGGTGTAATTCAAGTCCTCTAACGCAGAGTTTCTCAACCTTTTTGGCCTTACGTAACCTTTGAAATAAATTGCATGTCTCAAGGAACCCCTGCGCAAAAAAGAAAGAAAAAAAAAACGTATACCATATCTTTCTCATTTTATTTTCATCGTAATAATAGGTGAGATAGGATGATGTCTATATTACATTATTACAATAAACAAGAATATGTCGTGCGTGTTTGATTATATTCCGTATATGAAATTAAATAAGTCAAAAGTGCATTAGCCTATCTCACTTGTTCTCGCGGAACCCTTGGGGACCTTTTGCGGAACCTCAGGGACCTTTTGCGGAACCCTTAGGGACCTTTTGCGGAACCCTTAGGGACCTTTTGCGGAACCCTTAGGGACCTTTTGCGGAACCTTAGGGACCTTTTGCGGAACCTTAGGGACCTTTTGCGGAACCTTAGGGACCTTTTGCGGAACCCTTAGGGACCTTTTGCGGAACCCTGGTTGAAAAACGCTGCCCTAACGTGTCGACAACATGAAACTTGTGTCTTTAGGACCTTACCTAGTGGTGGCCCTGCAAGCTGGACATCGGAGAGGAAAGCCTCCCTTTCGCTCTTTTCTCGAAACCCATTAACACCACCAGCCGCCATCTAGAGGTGCAGTCCCTATGGGTTGGCACTCGGTCTCCAGGATTATCCCAAGAGGCTTGATCTCTCCTAGCTATCTATATTTCTTTTGAACTCTTTCAGCTGTTCAGCTGGATTTCCTCCACTTTTTTCACATGTCAACCAAGAACTGGTCCATCCCTCCTCCTCCTAGTACAATAGATTGGTAAGTCTGAAAGAGACTCACGCAGTACATAACACAAACAACTGACCAGAGAGTCTTTCCAGGAAGACTTGCGAGATGGTCCGAGAACCGGTGCCAGCTACCGTGGGGCTGCGGGTTTCCAGTTACCGAAACTCGAGGCTATTATTATTATTATTATTATTATTATTATTATTATTATTATTATTATTATTATTATTATTATTTTTGCTGTTGTCATCATCATCATCATCATCATCATCATCATCATCATCATCATCATCATCATCATCATCATCATCATCATCATCATCATCATCATCATCATCGTCATCATCATCATCATCATCATCATCATCATCATCGTCGTGATCATGATCATCAACAACAACAACAACCTCGCTGGCTGAGCGGGTTAGGACGTCGTTACTTGCGGTGAAGGTCGAGGGGATGGCGGTTCGAATCCTGCCACCGGCGAAATTAAACCAAGGGCATGGTTAATTAAATTCCACGCTACAAAGTCCTTTATTAGAGGCACCGTCTTAGCCTTCCGATGGGGTGGGGGGGGGGGGCTTTGTGACGTTAAACCATATTATCATTAATTTAACAACTGAGAGGACCCCGGTGAAACCAATTGGATAGTCTGATGGCACCCAGTATAAAAGGTAGAATATTATCCGCAATTGTGTAATGGGTCGATTGACGTACACTAGGGCTGGGCAACCTTTTAAAGTCCGGGTGCCAAAGTCGGTCAAAAGACATCAATTTATTTAAAGAAATTTAAAATTGTGTATATGATTGCTTGTGAGTATATTTTGTTTTGGTGTGTTTTTGTGAGTGGTTATTGTTTTTACTGATTTACTTGAAACTGTATATATTCGTACATGATAGATATACGCTGAATGGCCTACCGGCCTCGTCGCTTGGCCTTCAAGCCAAAAAATTCATAAATCAAATCAACCAAAGTCGGTCGGATTAATTAATTCATACAAAAATTTTCCCGTATGCCAACGGAGTAAGAGTGTAGATCTGCATACGAGCATGGGACCCCTCGTTTCGGTTCCTAGGGCAGTTGTTCTTAACCGAGTACGAAACCTTAAACTTGGGGTACGAGACATAATAGCCAGTGCAATGGTACTCGTACTGTATATTTACAACGAGAAAGCAAAGCAAAGGTTTGTGCCGCCAATCCTTCTCATGTTTGCATTGTGTTTGTATTGGATGGGGATCCGAGGACGTTTTCTGAGATATCAAGGGATAACGACACTGAGAAAGGGAACCAATGTCCTAGGGAGGGTCCCAATCCGTGAACAGTGGGTATCGCGTGCCGGGAGAAGGTCGTTAGTGTGCCAGGATTTGCACGCGTGCCAAGAGGTTGCCCACCCATTGGCAATCGAGGAGTTGTCGTGAAGATGAAAAGAATAGCCTAATGGCAACCAGAATACATTATTATTATTATTATTATTATTATTATTATTATTATTATTATTATTATTATTATTATTATTTTTTATTTTTTTAATTATTTTTTTTTTTTTTTTTTTTTTTTTTTTTTTTTTTTTTTTTTTTTTTTTTTTTTTTTTTTTTAGAAATAGGTATATACATGTATGCCTACATCACGGTACCATATCACCGCCGATACCCACTGCTGGAAGGACGGGAGGCAATGTGAATAGAAATCGTCTGGCACCAAAAGAAGTCAGTAGCAGTGAAAGGGTCCATGACGGAGTAGCAACAGCCGATATGTATCCTGATATTACTGTGTCAACAAGCATGTTGTTGCCACGTGCAGCGTTGCTGTTCCAGTGATGCACCGTGTTACAAGTCCTGGTTGCAGAGCAGTTCCTTTGCATATTCGTTTGCATGATAAATAACAGCCAAACGTTAAGCGTACCTTGTGCGTAGTATGCATAATAATAATGATGATAATAATGATAACAGTAATAATAATAACAATAATAATAACAATAATAACTAATAACAATAATAATAACTAATAATAACAACAATAATAACAACAATAATAACTAATAATAATAATAAATAACAATGACAACAGCGACAACGAGAACAACGACAACAACAACAACTCTGTACCCATTATTAGTGCTTGCCGTTTTCGATTATGTATATTGTATGCGGCCTGTTCAATAGCAAAATTTCGTGATCCCTTCTACAACCAAGAGTCACGCAATTCTCCCTTTAAGGCGATTGATGAAGTCTCCAATTATCTTAAAACAAATGTTTACTCAGTTCTTCTGTTGTCTCATATTTGTCATCTTCCTTCAGTTTTCCTCGTGGCATTTCCAGTTTCCCTCTGGAACCATTAATTGTAGTCTTTTGATTCTTTTTGGATATCAATATTCTTTCCAGTATTCCAGCGTTCCTTCCAGTCCAGTACATGTACTCTTATTCCAGCTTGACCCACCTCCCAATTGCATAAACGTAAACATAACAGTATTGTACCAGGTAGTATTGTCGACAACTGTACATCTGGAACATTTAGTCGCCGACACTTAGGTAGGATGTATTTTTTATTAGATTAAATTTAGGCCTTTTGTAATGGGAAGAGACTACACCAATGGGAATCTTGAAAACCAAGATTCGGGTTATTAATGGCAAATTACAACAACAGTTCCCAAGTTTTAGTTCTCACCGTATACCGAGACTACATACAACAAAGTACACATGGACTTGTTCTACCAACTGTACAATTAAAGTGTTTCTCCCCTGGAACCTACTTGTAGGTGGAGTTTTTCTCACCCAGGGGATAGGCGGACCCCTAAGGGGACCCAGAAACCTACCAAGGGGTTCGTAGGACGGGGAATTCAACCGTTAACACATTAAACTCCGATGACAAGATTCCTTGTCATTTGGTCAAATAAAACAAAAAATCATAAAACACCAAAATGTTTGATCAAACACCAGAAAAATATGACGTCAGTCCTCGCACGAAGCGAGGACTGACGTCATATTTTTCTGGTGTTTGATCAAACATTTTGGTGTTTTATGATTTTTTGTTTTATTTGACCAAATGACAAGGAATCTTGTCATTGGAGTTAAATGGGTTAATCCCGCCATGGCTCAGTATTTTCGTCATTCATGATTACACAATGTGTCTTAATCGAGACGTCCGGTTTTCTTTATTTTTTTTTTTATTTTTCCGGCTAGTTACGTCCCTCAGAATGTGGCGATGATGTGTATAATATGTTTCTCTCATTAATTGCTTAGAGAAAGTGGCTATATGCTATCAAATCCCGTATCAAGATGCCCCGTGAATAAGTGTAAGGAGTTCACAAAGCTTGAAAGGTACATTGCTGCAGAACAGCGTTTCCCAACCAGGGTGTGCTGAAATCGATTATAGAGGGTGCTAGGAAGTGATGCACACAAAATTCACATGGATATATATGTATCATTGATTACCCAGTTCTGCATATTTGACTTTTTCCATGCTATTTTATTTTTCTAGGGTGTCCTTGTTTCTTCTGCAAACAATATTGTGAATTTGTTTCAGTTCTAAGGAATCAAGAAAATGAGTCATCAAGCAGTACATTTCACTTTCTTTTATCCTTCTGATAACAAGATAGGGGTGCTGGACTGCTTAGACATGACAACATGGGGTGCTATGGTCGGGAAAGGTTGGGAAACGTTGCTTTAGAAGTTGAGGTGTCGCAACCTGGTCAACCTATCTTCCATGACACTAACACCTGGTTTTCTGGTACAGTTGAGCCCCGATAACAGAAGCCACGCTTGATAAGACCAATCTGTCTCATCAGTATCAAGTAACTTTGATACTTTCATATATATCAAGATAACATTCGAATCTTACGTAAAGGCACGAGGTATGATTCCGATAACGAGCTCGTTTGTCATTGAGTAGGAATTCCTTCTAGAAGTCGAATCGAGGTTGTTTAAGTTGATGTAGCCTTGGAAGGGGAAATAGCTGAGCACTTTGAAGCCTTGATGTTAAAGGGTCGTGTACAGTAGACTTGGGCTTGTGTATGTTCACAGTCGCTGGCGTCTTCTGTAAGCCGCAAATGTATTTCTTCGTGTCGAACGTTTATGATACTCGTAAGTCGTAAGAGACTAAGGTAGTAAATTTATGACCCAAAGACAAAGCTTCATAAAGGTCCCTGGGAAATGTCAGTTGCGTCAGATTTTGTCTAGAGGGGCAGCCTATACTGTGTAATTTAAATGCTGTTAGAGAGGATAATGTAACATTCTTATTTCATAGATTTACATTTTTATCGACCACAATACACTTAAATTCTAAGCCATCAACATCGAGAGAGACTCGAGGAGGCCAACATGCAGAAATTGAAATGTGGTACGGCCAAGGACTCGAACTGGGGCTAGCACGTGACAAGTGTTAGTGACTTAACCGATTGCGCCATCAAGAGAGATTTGTTTTGAGGACTTGCACACGCCAGCAAGCATAAGTTTTAGACCCTATTAGGTTTTAGACCCTATTAGGCCCTATTAGGTTTTAGACCCTATTAGGTTTAGCCCACCAAACGCATGAAAATAACCTCAGTAGTGTTTTATTCGTTTACAAAACCCTACCCCCAGTGTCCTTCAGTACATCCACACAAAAACACACAAAGCAAAGATAAGTGGGATAACTGGAGAAAGGGACAGGATGCGAGGGGAGCCCCTTTCCTGTAAGGTCCGACTGTTGAGTGACTCGTGGCCCCACGGGGCGACGACCGGACGTGCAGTTCTCCAGGAAATTAGGAAAGAAACGCAGCGTCGTGGAGAAACTAAACATCTTGTGATGATATAGAGGGTCCTATGTCGAGGGTCCTAAACGTTCAGAGAGGGTAAGGTAATATAGAAAAGTGTAACAGTAACAAGAAATCTAGAATAAAATTGAAAGTGTGAAGATAAGGAAATGCAGTGGCAGACTCCGTTTTTTATTTTTTATTTCTATTTATTTATTTATTTATTTTATTATTTTTTTTTATCGTTCATAAAAAATATATATCAAAATGAAAATACAAAGCTTCCATCAGAATCAGGGATGGACAATTTGACAAAAGCCATACAAATTGTTGCAGATATGTGGAATAGGCAAGGATTAGAATTAAAAATACTGAGAAATTAAAACTACAAAACGACAAAAAATGGAGTAAGGTCATTCTAAATAAAAATGGAGGATTGGGCAATTTAGAAATAACAGTGAAGAATTAAACCAAGATAAGAGCGATTAATCAGTTAGATGAATGACTATAGCAGAGTAGAAAGTAAATTACAGAGAATTACAGCAAATTACTGAGAAAAAGAATGGAAACAGACCATCTGAGAATATGGAAATAACGTAGTCACTAAAAAATCGGCTAAATATCTATTAGAGGATTACTAGGTGGCAAAATGTATTATTATTTGGGGATGGAATTAGAAGCACAACACAGCAAAAGTTGAAATAGAAAAACAAAACGGGAATTAGCGTAGAGTATATCTGAGGCGTATAGCAAAGAAGGGGAAATCCTGGAGTCGTCATATCACCTTGGATCAAACGTTCTAAGAATCACATTTCCGTATCTAGGTTTGGTATTTAACACTTTGTTCCAGACGTCTCGTATGAATAGAAATGGACTTGGGTTTGGCTCTACAGGATTTTTTTTTTTTTTTTTTCTGGAGATAAGCGTTTCTCAACCTCTGCGTAACCTTTAAAACAAATTGCATGTCTCATGGAGCCCCTGAAAAAAAAAAAACAAAAAAAAACGTACCATGTCTTTTTCATTTTATTTTCATCGTCATAATAGGTTAGAAAAGATGATGTCTATATTACATTATTACAATAACCAAGAATATGTCGTGCGTGTTTAATAATATTCCGTATATGAAATTAAACAAAAAATCAAAAGTGCATTAGCTTATCTCACTTGTTCTCGCGGAACCCTTAGGGACCCTTTGCGGAACCTTAGGGTTCCGGGGAACCCTGGCTGGTTGAGAAACGCTGAGTTACCCAAAGGGAGGGCCACTAGGATAAACTTTGAATCGTAATCTACGATGCACGAGGTAACCAATAAAACATAGAGATTTACAAAAGACAAGAATATGCTTTATGTAAAAAGCGATAGAACTGAAGAGAGGGTTAAGATATACCTGGATATTTTTCAAGTACAAATACAGTCATTTTGCCATGTACTCAAGTCCAAGCCTACTTACATGCCATTGTAATTAAGTACAAGTATTTTATGTAATAAAAAAAAAATCCTGTCACAGATTAGTAAAGCAAGAAAGTTAATAGCTTTCGTATGTACACATCGACGAGCGCAACGTTCGAAAATAGGATATGACGTAGAAAAATAAGTGGAAAATTCACCTTTTTCTTAGTACATCACTGCTTTTATCACAGAAATTGAAAGCAAGACAGTGTACTTTATTAAGTTGTGTACTTAAGTAATACTTAAGTGTACTAACTTAAGTAATATTTCCTATGCTGTAACTGTAAAAGACTATCCATGTGTTTCTCAAATCAGTAATAAAAATAGATTTAATCCAGATTATAAGGGTATTAGAGCACTAAGAATTGTCCCTTATTATATTAATATCCGGTAGTTTTATAGAAAAAATATCCAATAAATGGATTTACCCAATGGTTTCATCACAAAGTTCGCTAAAATCTATATACAGTATATAACTTTTGTACTTGTAAGTACTTGAATGTACTTGATACTTCCCTAGTAGTTTGGGTCTAATTACTAGTACCAGATATTTTCCAAGTACTTTGGGTCAAAGTACAAGTACCAGATATTTTCCAAATTTGGTCTAAGTACTGGTACAAGGTATTTCCCAAGTACTTTGGGTCTAAGTACTAGTACTAGATATTTTCCAAGTACATTGGGTCAAAGTACAAGTACCATTGAATTCTTAAACTCCAAGTACAGGTCAGGAAAAAAAACGGCCCTAGACCCGTGTCTTACTCTTCCACATTCCCCCCCCCATATATATATATATATATATATATAAATATATATATATATATATATATATATATATATATATAGATAGATAGATAGATAGATAGATAATTCAGGTCGTATTTTCTTTAGGATATTCTCCTTATTACGCAAGATAGACTTGTTCTCTCTTGCAAGATGTGAGATGATTTCTCCGTAGGTCATCTAGGCTGTCATATCGCGATTTCGAGTAACATTGACTCTTCTTCAGTGGCGTGGAAGTGGTTCTTGTCTTCACGGTGGGAGAGACGGAATGTTGGCTTTTGGGGATCTGGCCGGTATTTAAGGCGTGCTTGTGTCATCTGTCTCATTTCTCCTTGTCGCGGATTGGTCCCAGGTAGGCTACCAGGGGAATATCCTAAAAGAAAATACAAGCTGAATTATCTATCACGTTTAATGAAATACACACACGCGCACACACACACACACACTCGGTGGCGGATTGGTAAAGCACTGGCCTCACAAGCCAGAGAACCGGGGTTCGATTCCCCGGTCGGGCGGAGATAAGTTGGGTTTGTCTCCTTTCACGTGTAGCCCCTGTTCACCTAGCAGCGAGTAGGTACGGGACGTTAGTCAAGGAGTTGTGACCTTGCTGTCCCGGTGTGTGGTGTGTGAGTGGTCTCAGACCTACCCAGAGATCGGCTAATAAGGAGCTCTGAGCTCACTGCCGTAGGGTGGTGTCTGGCTGTCTCGACAGAGACTGCAGCAGATCCGAGGTGAATACACACACACACACACACACACACACACACACATATATATATATATATATATATATATATATATATATAATGTATTTTTTCATAAAGCATATTCTTTTCTAATAACCGGTTCAGGCAAAACGATTTATCTTTCTCAGAGTTAATGAAAAAAATATTATTTTCTTTCCTGATAAATAACAATCTTAGTCTTTGTATTACTTTTTCTTTGAAAACCCATGGTGAGCTCTTAGGGATCACCTGGGTTCAAAGGGAGGCCAAGTTAATTAAAAATAATAATAAAAAATGTGTGTGTGTATATATATATATATATATATATATATATATATATATATATATGTATATATATATATGTGTGTGTGTGTGTGTGTGTGTGTGTGTGTGTGTGTGTGTGTGTGTGTGTGTGTGTGTGTGTGTGTGTGTGTGTGTGAACTTTTGACGGACTAAAGAACCCTACCATTGGGACGCGAACCCTTGACTTCGTCGTCTACAAGACAAGGATAAATATGAATCATACATACAGATAATCCAAGCACAATTCACCCACGCAGTTCAATATGTCCATTGTTATGAAAAATATAAACGTCGGAAACTTGTTTCCCTCTTTCCGGCACACACCGGTAGTAAAGAAAACGTGTTGTTACTCGGCGACCAACTGCGACACAATGAACCAGTCAAACTAATTCAATCAATATTAGAGTAAAAGTGTGGAAATTAGACGTTGTATCTTGGGGGGGATAGCGTTGGTGGCTACTGCGCGAAAGACAAGAGATCTGTTGCAAGAATGATGACTCATTGTCCTTGTGAAAGCGTCGATCGGTGAATCCGACATCCGGAGACAAAAGGTCACGACCGTCAGGCGCGGTTGAGATGTTCATCCAGATGAATTACTGAGTCGTGTCTCCCACAATATCCCTTGTAACGTTCAGTCCGACTTCCTTTATCCCTCAGAGGTCCGACACGAATCGTAATCGAGTCATGGAAATGTCATGATAAAAGATGCACTGTCATGCATGACGGACTAAAATGTCCCCAGACCCGCCACAAACTGAGCCCAGACACTTTAAAGGAGCACCACACATCCTAACATGAAACCTGTCCTAACTACCCGATATACGTATGCCCACGACACCACATTACTCCCTCTAGAAGAAACGGAATGTAAGTTTCCATGAAATCTCATTTTTCAACGTCCTAACATGAAGCCTGTCCTAACTACCCGATATAAGTATGCCCACGACACCACATTACTCCTGCTAGAAGAAACGGAAAGGAAGTTTCCAAGAAATCTCGTTTTTCAACGTCTGACCATAAGGTATTGCATTATACATCATAACATGAAACCTGTCCTAACTACCCGATATACGTATGCCCACGACACCACATTACTCCCTCTAGAAGAAACGGAAAGGAAGTTGCCATGAAATCTCATTTTTCAACGTCTGACCATAAGGTATTACATCACATATCCTAACATGAAGCCTATCATAACTACCCGATATACGTATGCCCACGACACCACATTACTCCCTCTAGAAGAAACGGAAAGGAAGTTTCCAAGAAATCTCGTTTTTCAACGTCTGACCATAAGGTATTGCATCACACATCCTAACATGAAGCCTATCCTAACTACCCGATATAAGTATGCCCACGACACCACATTACTCCCTCTAGAAGAAACGGAAAGTAAGTTTCCATGAAATCTCATTTTTCAACACGTCTGACCGTAAGAAGGTATTGTAAGGGGATGACAGGTAGTGATGGATACGGAGCTTCCTAGTGTAGGCCTTATGGTCTCTTGCAGTCTCCTTCATTCTTATGTTCTTATAGCACGCCTCTTCAGACTTGACCGGTTTGCACAGAGTTGCCAAGGCCGTAAAGTTCTCCTCATAGCGCCAGTATCACCCGACGAAACCCATAAATTTGCCTGTTGCCTTTCGTGTCAGAGGGACAAGGAATTTAGAGGCCTCACGCATGACTTGGAACGGTGACGTTGTGCAAACCCCATGTGGCGTCTTAAGTAGGCGAATTTGTCACAACCAAACTCGCATGTCTCTACATTAGAGTCTGAAAATCCTTTGCAGCACTTCCACTAGTCTCCGCAGATGTTCCATGTCGCCCTTGATCAGTTTACTGTCACTCCCACGTGAATAGTTTTCGAGAACGCGACGTGAGGTGGCCCAGGTAAATGTTAGCTTTATCTCGTACAGCGGGCTAGCAGCGACAAGCAACAGGATATGACGTCACTACCCCAAACGTATGGTTTGCCACGTGAAATGTATACAGGTCCTGCATTAGTTTATTAGTTTGAAAATCCACGTAAGAAATTTATATAAGAAAAATATTTTTGAAGCCATTCCGTAATGTGGAATTATAGTTTACTAGACTTCCATGCATGAGGTAGGAAATACTGTAAAACAGGGACGCGACTTTGGTCACGTAGTCCCCATTTTCTGTAATGCCGGAGGCAGGCATTTAACTTTTTTTCTTTATGTGTAGATTTACTTTGTAGTAATAAAAAATATTGGTATCAGTATGATGTCTACCAAATCTTTGAAGTATCCCGAATTGATACAGACCGTTACAAGCGCAATTAACCGTTACAAGCGCAGTTAACCGTTACAAGCGTAACGTAGATCATGAGAATGAGGAGAGCGTACCGCGAATGACCCGTGTACTGAGGGAGAGGAACTAACTTTCTTTACAGGTTTCAAGTTCCATTAAACCTAGAGCACAAGCTTGTATACTTTGTTCTTGTGCACAACTTACAGATTTACAGGCCACAAACTGACACCGCTTGTTCCTCTACATAAATAGATGGTCTGTGATCTTGAAGATCACCCGACTGACTTCGATTCTCCCATGATAATCTTTACAATTCCATTTGGTATTCTAGACAGTCTTTCTAGATGTTCAAACTCTTCAAAGCCAAACCCCAGCTTAGCTTCCTTGGCTTATTGTGTCCGGAAACCCAAGACGCTCTTGATTTGCCAACAAATATAATTTCTTTAGCTCTATGGAATTATAGTTTAGCCCCGTCTGAAGACCAGTCGTCCTGTTACACTGCAAAAGAGGATACATGTAAATGTTATTGTTATATATTGTAAATTGACCATTATTGATGAAAGGATTGTGTATTGAGTATGTAGGTGTTTCTTTATTGTTGTTGAGTAACCAAAACCCATTTTTATTTTCAATTCTATATTTTACATTTTACTCTCTGTCACAAGCCCAAACTTCTCATGTCGCAACCTTAGTCTAGGACAGTGGTTCTTAACCTTTTTCAGTGCCCGTACCCCTTGATATGAAAAGGATTAGTGATACAAACCTTGCTTTGCTTTCTCATTATAAATATTCAGTACCATTGCACTGACCATCATGTCTCGTACCCCCATCCAATACAAATACAATGCAGACACACGAAAATGATTAGTGATACAAACCTTACTTTGCTTTCTCATTGTAAATATACAGTACCGTTGCACTGGCTATCAGGTCTCGTACCCCCCCCCCCAAGGTTCAAGGTTTCGTACCCCACCTTAGGGGTACCTGAGGTACCCCAGGTTAAGAACCACTGGTCTAGGAAGAGTCAAGGGCGTGACAATACACCTTTACTTCCTGTGGTCCTTGGACTAACCTGTTAGCCAATCCTTTGGAACGTGCTGGGGTTATTCCGCAAGCCGAAGGGCATGCATGTGTCCTCGAACTTTCTCCTTTTGGAACGCCTAAAACTTCCCAGTGTCCACTTCCGCGGGAACCTTTTAGAATTATATGAGAAGGTCCAAGTTACTAAGAGACTTGTCGATGATGTCGTTGGTGGCTGTCGGCGCATGTAAGTTGAGTTTCTGGTAGTCAAGACATATCCGCCGTGTGCTGTTCCCTTGGGGCACAAGCAATCATGGAGATGTCCATAGGTTCTAGGTGCCGCCAGTCCATTTTCCTCAACTCTTGATACAGAACTTCTTGTTTCTGTGTTGAGAGTCTTACTTGATTAGAGCATTCTTCCTGTCTCCAGAAACATTTTGTGTTCCAGGATTAGGTTCTCGTCTGTATAGCTTGTACATTAACAGGAAATTAGTGATCCTAAGCAAAAGGGCAGCCAGCTCCTGCCTCGAGTTTAGGTGTGGAAGCCTGTGTAACACAGAAATGAGGTTGTTTATTTGACGGGTCCCGTGGTTATTCGCGCAGCGCTAAAGTCTTCCATCCGGTTTGCATCTGCTGTCACATCCCCTCAAACCTGAATACCATCGCAGGATCTTAGCATGATTTTAGGAGGTTCACATGTTGCTGCACGGGTCCTTCTGGTGTCCGGAATAGACAAGATGTAAATGTTATTTTACACCCCTTTCCATGATCTTCAACGGCCCCAGGTATTTATCTTCCAGATATCTGTTTATTGTAACAAAGAGAAACACCTTCGTCCCTACTTTACACATTCGCATGAACCTGGATTCACAACTCCTTAATTCATTTCACAAACCTATCAGAGTATCATTTTTCGGTCGATCCTCAGTATTTGTTACTAAATTATATGGTATAAGTCCCATGTACTGGAAAGGACCACAAGGAAGTACTGTATATTCTTGACTTTCTGTAAAAGAAATGTCGGATACGGGATCTTAGCAGTTCTGTGGGTTTGGGTTTGGATGTTAACCCATCCACTACCGAAAAAGATTCGCGGAGGTGAAGAGTCTGGCGGCAGCCAGAATAAAAGGAAAAATGTCTGTCAATAAAAGTTATTCGAGATTGGCCACAGTTCCTTAGTTACTGAGGGGCTGTCACGGAGGTAGAATACCCTGAATAAAATAAAAATATCCAACCAGGACGGAAGGCGTTACATCAACCTCTTCAGATCTTCATCCATCCGCAACCGTATGTTTATTTTTTTTATTTTTTTATTTTTATTTTTTTCTTCTTCTTTTTGTCCTTGGCCTTACTTGGAGACATTGATGCCAGTTATGCTGACTCTATCCTGTGAAACGTGTGTTGATTGCCGATTCATGGATCAAATGTTGTTGCTGCCTTTGTGGACATGAGGAAACGGGATTGTTTGCTTCCGTGTCCTTGGCTGTGTCCCGTCATTTGACCAACGTGATTCCCGGAAGGTAGAATGATTCTTATAATCACAAGAACCTTATTTCTTTCTTTTTATATATTTCCCAAAACAAGCTCTAGGACATGATTAGATACTGATGGTGATACCATGCAACCTTGTCTTACTTCAGACTCAACCGGGAAGTCATAAATGAATTAAACTACCTTCAGTTAATTGCAATTCTGTCCTTGTGGAAAAGGTTGGTAATTTGCGTCATTATATTAGTATTATCAAGGTCTTCCTAGAAAATTTCACGAGTCATTTCTGTGCAGGGAAAGAGAGAAACCCGTTTTAGACAGACAAGTTAGAAATAGTGAGATTTCCAAAACTGCTGCAGTATCTGACGAAGACTAAACAGGCACGATGTAGCTGATCTTGCTAAGCGAAAGTCACTTTGGTAGTTCTTCATGTTCTCTTTTGGTATGAGAAATTATATGTCATTACTCCAGAAAGTGTTGTGTTCATGATGTTTGATAGGTTTGGTGCTCAAGACTCTTGATATGGACGAGTACAGCAACCCCTAATTCTTTCAGTTCATTAAAAATTATATTTTCTTTGGTTGGTTTATGTTCTAGTCAAGATTTTTCCAGGGACATGTGCATCTTTGTACACAAGTTTGTTTTCCATACTTCTTGTCCCCTGGCCCACAATACTCCATCAAACACCCCTGGCATCGACTAAGAAATAGAAATCCTTAGTCACACGAAAATAGTATTGGCCCGTCTACATTAGTCACCACCCAGCACGAAAACAATGCCAACACAGTGTTTGGTAACAAATGCCATATGCTCAAGATGCAGTCACCGCACTGAAGACAGAGCATTACCCTGTACGAAAACAATGCCAAAACAGTGTTTGGTAACAGATGCCATATACTCAAGATGTAGTCACCTCACTGAAGACAGAGAATTACCCTGTACGAAAACAATGCCAAAACAGTGTTTGGTAACAGATGCCATATGCTCAAGATGTAGTCACCTCACTGAAGACAGAGAATTACCCTGTACGAAAACAATGCCAAAACAGTGTTTGGTAACAGATGCCATATGCTCAAGATGTAGTCACCTCACTGAAGACAGAGAATTACCCTGTACGAAAACAATGCCAACACAGTGTTTGGTAACAGATGCCATATGCTTAAGATGCAGTCACCGCACTGAAGACAGAGCATTACCCTAAACTTCCTTACTCTCAAACCGGACACGTCCACAGACCCCGTTGTGTCTCGATTCCACTCTATTTAACTGAATAAAACCGTCTGATATTATCCAGAAGAAAATATAAAGTAGCCACTTCTCAGTTCGCCATAGTGACGTATTTTTTATATTTTATTCTAACGTCAACCTGTTTTATTCTGCTTTGGAAGATAATACAATTTGAATATCCGCAGCCTCACAGTGTAAACAACTGCCCTCGGGACCTCCCACAGATCTCCCTGGGAAGAAACGATGGACTTGTCTGTGTCGTGTCAGCTCAGGACTACTGTAACCGGCTGGGAGAGGGTTGACAATCACCGATTGACAACTCGTGTGGAAAAAGTGGAGGACAGTCAAAAGTTGTCGGAGTTGTACCCAGTGTGGAGACAGTTACAACCACTCGGATCTGCACCTGTGGATGGAGGTAATGTTGTTGACGGAATCTGAGAACAAGCTGTGGTGATGTGATTTTCTTCGACGTCCATCGTGCGGGTCCACCCCAAGCAGGTACCCATCGCTTGACCTTACGCTAAGGCGATGTCATCAAAGAGCAGTCGCTGATTAACATAGTCGTTCCAGTGATACTCCAAAATTCTCCGACGGCACTGGATACCAGAAACGTCGAGACGCCTAATAAAGTCGGCGTTCTTGGTTTCACGACCGGACAGCAAAACCGGGAACACAAACGACTTGGAAGTTTCAAGTTTTAGCACTGCATGAATATCGACAATGCCATATACTCTGGTTGAGAATTTGAGCTATGCCATTCACTTGAAGGACTTCCTAATATGACTCGCCACTGTTTACCACACTACCAAGGTTTTGAAACTTTCCAAAACCTCAGTGTTCTCGCCACAGGCATGGACAGATTAAATCGTGCCATCCAGTAACCCCCTATACGTCTGGACCTTGGTTTTGGTCCGGAAGCCACATTTTTGTATTCTTCGATATTTCACACTGCGTCACACCACTCCTCCACCTTGCACGCTTTCCGGTACACTTCTCGACAGCTTTCAATGTTTCAAGTTTGAAGGTATCCCATAGATCTCCAGGGCCTTCAAAGGTGCTGAGCACGTCGAATCAATTGGATGCTGTCACCGTATACTCCTGGACACACGCACCATTTCTGAGATTCTCGAGATGAAGTCCAGGTGGATTACATATCGGCAGTCTCCTAGAATTGCCGAACAACCCAGGTGTGGCGACTGCAAGTCTGTGATCAGATCCAAAGAACTCGGCTCTTCGTTAAAAATAAACGTGTGATCGATCTCTTTTGACACGCCTCCGGTATTGCTCTTCCAATTTTCTGTTTGACTCTGGTCTCTGAAACCAGGAACTAGCAGTCCTCAACCTTCTGGACTTCGCAAAATTCAGAAGAGAACAGTTTTCACTGTTTCAGAGCCATGATAAAGACCAACACGTGCTTGATAGCTAACTTTGTGCCAGCACCCACGTTCAAGTTGTCCAAAATAGTTTGTTTCGTGCTCGACTGTAGTCACACTTGGCATTGATCGTTTCCCTTAAGATTATACACCTCAGTAGGAGGATATACTGCAACAACAGAGATGAATCTCAAGGTGTGCTTTCAACCTCACCAGTATCGTACGCTCTTCAGCTGAAGTAACTTCTGTAACGGCGGGCTGTATTCTGCTAGATATGCCTATAGCAACCTCCCTGAGGTGGGCTCTATTACTGTGACTCGACCATTAGTAAGTGAAACCCCCGTTACTGTTCTCACCACTGCATCGTCTCCTTGCATCATTGAGAGAGTCACTATCCAGTCTGAGCTTCATGAGCTCTGCCGATGAAAATGGTACTCGACTGTCCTAGAGTCGGAGAGGGAAACGGGGTTCCAGGTGTCCACATGGAGAGCCCGCTGGAGGTTCGACCTACTCGTACCTCGTTTGCACCACCCCAGCCGCTCGCGCGGCGGGTTTTGTGGGTTTAACAGGGACAGGTTGCAACCTCACTCTTAGCAGAAGCTCTGTCCCTGGATTTATATCGTATATGATGGGCAGGAGATTTCCTCTCAAATACTGTATATGATTAAATGTTATGGCAAGAAATTATTTTTACTTCCAAAGGAAGCTTGTTTAAAAAATCTCCGTTCTTCACGGTAAGGTACTTTGGCATTCCGCACAAAATAAATCTGCTTGTCATAAAGCGCTTTTGCTCCTCTTGGTGCTTCTTCAGTGGCAAGTGAGTGAATGAACATTTAAGTCAGGTCTGGGAACTTATATACTCCTTCAGTTGAGGTGGAGGTGAATTTGGAGATTTCTGATTGGCTACCAGCTTGCTGGACAATGCTACTGTCTCATTGGTCGGTTGTCCTGTAACGTCATCACTCTTTTAGTCCTCCAAGCGACGAGGACATTCAAACACTTGGGGGGAACTTAAAGGTGTAACCATTGTTTATTCAAGGCAGGAGGTAGTTTTTATGAAGAAAATTTTAAGAATAGGTAGTCTTATTTGAAATTGAATTGTTGCCAACATTTCTGTATTTTCCAATGGAACTTCTCTCTTTAGGTTTGTCTGGTGGGTTGTTCTGTGGCGATTTTTAGGGGTTCCTATAGTTAAACGGTAAACAACCGACTTGACAACGCCACTGTGATCATGCCAACATAGGCTGAAGTGTAGGTTGCACAGACCCCAAATTTACACGTGCGAGTATATTACAATTCATGTATTTATCATTATTGTTTTTAAGGTCACCATCGGTCTGCCTTGTATTGTTTTTTTAAATAATAGACGAGATGTCTTCTTATTTTGCTAATAACCGAATAGATTTATACTTGTATTTTCATCTTGATCTCTTGCATGTCCTTTCTTCTTTTTTATAGATTGTGGAGAAAGATTTATGATACATATTAAGCTTTTAGTATTAGTTCCCGAGTTATTAACCCATTCAACTCCGATGACAAGATGTCTTGTCATTTGGTCAAATAAAACAAAAAATCATAAAACACCAAAATGTTTGATCAAACACCAGAAAAATATGACGTCAGTCCTCGCTTCGCTGCGAGCGAAGCGAGGACTGACGTCATATTTTTCTGGTGTTTGATCAAACATTTTGGTGTTTTATGATTTTTTGTTTTATTTGACCAAATGACAAGACATCTTGTCATCGGAGTTGAATGGGTTAAAATCGGTCCCAGACGATTGTCCCAATGTCAGTTGGCTGAATGGCGACTGGTCCAATGTTCTTTTTTTTCCGACTTGTGGGCGTCCCGTATTAGGGAGCTATGTAGTGCAGTGGTGATTGTTGTGGTCCTGTCTATTTCGTTTTCTTTTCGTGCTATGGACGTTCCATCCTTTATGTCATTCTGAGGGTATGGTACCGGACTGTCAAACCGCAGGCAACATCGCATGCAACGCACCGATCATAGCCTCACTTCCGCGCTGATGTTGCACATGCCAGCCGCATTTCCATCCTTCAGCTTAAAACCTCGCTAACCACACTCGTAGAGGGTGGAGTTTGTTTTTAATCTTCCCTGCTATATTGAGACACTGTAGCTGCCCCTATGTTCCGCATGCCATAGTGACTTGACATATCCTAAGAAAGGTTTGGTTAGTGCCGTGGCTCCGAAGTTTGAGAAGGGACTCTTTGGGAAAGAATTCTAATCTTACATTGAACGCTACCCGACTTTGGTCAAGTATGAAAAAAGGGCCTCTGAGAGAATTTTATTCGATTTTGTTTTGTTTCTGGACGTTGCTTGCAAGGCTGCATGAATGTCCTTCAGTTGCAGCTTGGTATAGACAGGTTTCATTACAACGGGACAGCTTGCAGCTCAAAGTAATGTCTAAAATGGTTATATCTTTTACTTGTCCTGTGTACTTGTTTGGATGTCTGTTTCACATAAGAACATAAGAATGAAGGAGACTGCAAGAGACCATAAGGACTACACTAGGCAGTTCCATGTCCATGACCACCTGTCATCTCCATCCATAAAGTTGTCTAACCGTTTCTTAAAACAACTGATAGTTTCAGCGTTCACAGAATGATTACTAAGTCTATTCCATTCGTTGACCACCCTCGTTTATTCTTTCTGTGTCTGACCTTGATATCGACCATAAGGCTCTTGTGATTGTTTTCCATTGCAAACATCTACTGCCTAGGTAGACCTGGGTTCAGTTTCGACTGTCAAACACAGAACAAGGTCTCGACGTTTGGCCACAGTTGAGAGTCTCCTGGCGTGAGCCCCCTGCATTCTTTAAAAGCTCGAAAGTGTTCAAATAACTGGACGCGTTTTATAAGATACATCCGCGTGGGGTTTTAAGATTCCATCGATGGAACTTTTCCAGAGTTCCGAAAGAAGAATGATTTTCTTGCATATAACAAACGAAAACATAGGTTTCTTTAAGCTGGAAAGTATTAGTTGGCGTTAGCTAGATCATCATTCTGTGGACAATAGAATTTAGAGCAGCGTTTCTCATCTTTTTTACCCTTGTGTAACCTTTTTCGACGTCTTTAACGTCTTTTTCAACGTCTTTTTCAACGTCTTTTTCAACGTCTTTTTCAACGTCTTTTTCATCGTCTTCTTCAGCGTCTTTCTCAACGTCTTCTTCAACGTCTTTTTGAACGTCTTCTTCAACGTCTTTCTCAGCGTCTTCTTCAACGTCTTTTTCAACGTCTTCTCCAACGCCTTTCATACAGAAAGACGGCAGAACGATCACTGCGCAAGCTACAGTTACAAGTCACGAAATTCTACGAAAAGCTGACTTGGGGGACTGAGGGCACAAAGAAAGCACAGAGTAGATCTACGAATCAGTCTTTTTCCCTCTTCCACCCACGTGGCGATAATGTGTCGATTGCGATAAGGAAATACAATTTGCAACCATAAAAAAGAAAGTGTGCGATAAAACTATTGATACTAATGATTGACGGGTCACATTAAAATCTCGGTTTGACGAGACTTCTAGATTGCCATTTGCACCGAATCTTGTGTATGATTCACCACCATGGTTCTGGACCACGTGCTGGACTCGTGGTTGACAGGTGTTACCCTCCAGTTTGAGAGCTTAGATGGTCGCATATTACCCGAACTGTGGGTAATGTAGTAACCTCATACACACACACACACATACGCACACACACCTCGTGGCGCAGTGGTTAGAGTTCCCGGCTGCCATTACGGCGGTCCGGGTTCTAATTCCGCCCAAGGCTGAAATAATTTCAGTATCGCTGCGATGAGAGCCGTTACTCCAACTCTTGTGGACGCGAATTGTGTGTGTGTGTGTGTGTGTGTGTGCGCGTGTAAGGTCACAGCATTACCCATAGATCGGTCATATATGAGCTCTGAGCTCTCTTCCGGAAAGGAAATAGCTGTCGATCACGAGTCCAACACGTGATCCAAGACCATGGTGGTGAAACACACACACACACACACACACACACACACACACACACACACAAACTCCTTGCCCAACAGAGCGGTGTGCCGGCTTACAGTGTCCTGACGGTTTTCAGCCCAGGGGACCGAACTATAGATCGCTTACTTAGCAGGCGTGTTTGGTACCACTACCCCAGCGTGTATTTGTGTTTGTGTTTGGGGAGAAGGTGTTTGTGTGTGATAAGAGTGTATGTGGTGTGGGTAATTGTGTGTGTGTGTGCGCGCACGCGCGCTATAATGCCTATGCATGTAAATCATAATGACACAAACCAATCGCTACTAATGAATTACGAGAATAGACTATTGACCATCAATATGAAGTGGTAACCCCACATCTCTCCAGGTGTATTTATTTATTATTTATTTGTTATTTATTTATTTATTTGCTCGCTGGCTGAGCGGGTTAGGGCGTCGTAACTTGCAGCGAAGGTCGAGGTGAGGGCGGTTCGAATCCTGCCACCGGCGAAGTTGAACCAAGGGTATTGTTAATCAAATTCCACGCTACAAAGTCCTCTGTGAGGGGCACCGTCCTAGCCTCCCGATAGATGGGGGGAGTGTGTGACGTTAAACCATATCATCATCATATTTACATTATTATAGTTTTTATCTATTCATTTATTTATCTATCATTATGTTTATTTTTTCGCATCCGACCTAGATATGGACCAAAAGGTCTCCTGTCGGCATGCTCCGCCTTTGTAATCCTTTGTGTACATGTTTCACCATGGTCTTAGACTACGTGCTGGACTCGTGATCGACAGTTATCACTCGCGAATAAAAGCCTAATAGGTCGTATATAGGTCGAACCTTGGACACCATGACCTTGTACACTTCATATACCTTTGCAGGGGACAAGGGGGACAGTAACGACTCATTAGTGGAGCTCTTAAGCTGAGAGGCGCTTAATCTCGGACATTTCTTGGAAGGT
>NC_134805.1:19255581-19263081 GCF_046742065.1 Oratosquilla oratoria
CTTCACCCCCCCCCTTCACCCCCCCCAAAAAAAAAAACGAACTTTGCTTGATAGAAATTAATATGACAGTTTCCGTGCAAGCGTTTATAGACGCACCAAGCATTTTAAAACAAGACACCAATGCTTATATTTTTTCTTTCATAGGCTAAATATCGTGTGTAAGAGGTATTATCAAAAGATATATATATATATATATATATATATATATATATATATATATATGTGTGTGTGTGTGTGTGTGTGTGTGTGTATTTACCTAGTTGTATTTTACGGGAAGGGGAGCTATGCTCGTGTGTCCCGTCTTTATATCTCATTTTATCTAAACTATTTTTAAATTCATGTATTGTTTTTGCACACATTACTTTCTCATCTAACTTGTTCCAAATGTCCATTACTCTTGTGTGTGTGTGTGTGTTAGTGTGTGTGTGTGTGTGTGTGTGTGTGTGTGTGTGTGTGTGTGTGTGTGCAAAGGAAAATGAGGTGCTAGAAAGATCTATTGGACTATTGTATACAAAAAAGTTATTTATGACCCGCCAGATTTTTTTTATCTACCCATGGACAATGTTGTTAATATGTACATGAATTTACGAGTGGCAATAATGTAGAAAATGCTTATTCATTTCCAAGAAATCTCACCGTGAAAGTTACTAATGTTTTAATGATTAAACTGAATTAGGAATTAGAAATTAACAAATCTTAAGGAGTGCCTTTGGGCCATGCCTCCTTTGGCGAGCTCAAGCAGCAGAATCTGTTCATATACTTTACATTCTCTTTTAAAAAAGTTTAGAAAATGAACACCTAAACTTTCATTCTCCACGTGTTTAGATGCTTTTGAAATGGGGGTTAAGCTCAGTTTCCTAATAAGGTAAGGGTAGAAGGGAAGTCTACAGGAGAGAGCGAGCTTGATAAGTTTTTTATGTCTAAATTTTCGGTCATAAGAGTTTCTTTAGAATCAGTGGCTGAGTGGGTTAAGGCGACTGACAACGGAGCCTCTTGGTATCAGAGCAGAAGGTTCGAATCCTCTGCGCGACGGCCATACAAATTTTCTGATCTTTAGAAGTATATAAAAGCTGATCAAACTCTCGTGTATTATTTCCGTCTATCCCTACCTTGTACCTGTCAATATTTATTCTCAGTTTCCTAATCTTTATAATAGTTTCTCTTTTTCAGTCGTGATGTAACGAGTCTAAGAATAAAATATCAGAGCAAGTAAAAGAAGATGCACAACGGATTGTATTAAAACTGCAAAATATCTTTTAGGTCGGTAATGATAGATTTAGGAATACGAAAGTAACTGATATTCTTTAGCTGATTTGGGTATTAACTTACAATGTGCCAGAAGTCACTGGGACATAAATAGCATCTTTAATCTTAGATAAAGAAAGATATGCTCGTATAAAATAAGAATCACTCCTCTGCATTGGATCTGCATTTGATATAACAAACCTACCGAACCTGAGAAAGACACTTCATACGAACCTTTCGATTTTGATAGGAGCTATCACAACAAATCACAGCAGATGGCGTCGTATCGGGTCGATAGGCTTCAAGAGGAGAAACAACTGCCTCCCCCCCCAAAAAAAATAAAAATAAAAAATGGAATCCCTCCAAGTGATGAAGATGACCACGTTCCACCGCCCGTTCAAGAGAGGTGGTCGAATTTTTCGCACACCCACTCTTCAGCGGGTTCGTTCTGACCTTTGAGGAAGTGGTGGGCAGAGGTGGGGGGGGGGGTGTTTATCCCAGCTGACTAAAATAATCTGGTCTACACTCAGAAAAAATAAAGTCAGCTACCATATTCTCTGCTCCCGTTATAGGTGGATTTCTTCCACCTAAAAATAATAATAATAATGATAATAATAATAATAATAATGATAATAATAATAATAATAATGATAATAATAAAATTAGTGTTAGCCAGAATGAAAACATTAAAGTTATCCACTGGTGTTGGATGGATTTGAGACGTGCTGTACGTAGAATACATTATTCTTGTAAAAAACGGGCGATTTTATTCAGGTGGAGGGAGTTTTCCTGGTTGAAGGGCATTTTGCTCGACTCGGAACCTCCACCCCCCTACCCCACCCTTCCCTTCAGGCTTTCTTTCAGCTGAATAGAGTCGTTTGTCCTTTGGGTCAATATCTTCAAAGCATTTTGGTGAGTTAAGGTCATTGCCCTTATCGTTACTGTGACGACCTTTAACGGATTTTGTACAGCTAGACGCCAAATCCCTCCCCTGTCTCTCCTTTCATTTCTTTTGTTTCATTTTTTCATCTTTTTAATACCGAACTCTGAATGAAAGTACTAAATTCGCGATAAACACTGTCGGCCTATCCTTCCTGGTTTTGTTGTGGATGACGCGAGGGGTTGGGTGAGGGAGGAAGAGGAGGTGGAGAAGGCTCCTTTCACCCGCAAGCTAACGTTCTCAGTTTCTCGCCTACGCTGTTCATGTTCTTGTTGTACCTGTTGCAGCTTGTCCCATTACTCGTGGGGCACCGCAGTTTCAACAGGATAGTAACAATCGCCACTTAATGAAACGAACAAAAACGTACGTCGGTGCATGGCGACTTGACGTCAGCGTCGCGTGACCATAGGACGACATGACGTCACACGATTCGGTGGAATGTTGACCACTCTCAACCTCTACCGTTCCACGACCCAAGGATAGAAGCGCTAGTCATTGAGGAAAGAAATGCGTCACTGAGTCTGACGTCACAAAAAATATGACGTCCGTTGTCTGCGGAAGGGGGAGACACGGATCTATGATTCACAAGTGACGTCAAAGGATCAGGTTTTTGGTTAACCTTGTGGACACGAAGAAGGATTTGATGCATATTTGTGCGATTCCAGGCGCTTTTGTTTAGGCTTGATAGAGGTTGAAGGGCGGACACACGGTCGGGACACCGAGTAAAGTCTTTACATTTCAATAAAATCGTCTGGTTTTTGGCCGGGAATGAGCGCGTCACTTCAGGAAATAACAGCGTCTGATTGGTCTCGCGCGTTTTCTTGTGCGCTGCAGGATGTGAGCCACTCCCTGTGCCAGTTAAATCACTTTTGTTTTTCGTTCTTTCTTGATGGAATTAGTCATGCGTCCTTCCCGTACGGGCTCCGACCGGTAAGATTCAAGCAGCTGCTTGAAGCAACCCTAAGCGGTTGAGTTGAAGTAGGGGAGGAGAGTAGATATTTTCCAAATAAAATTGCACAGCAGCAGCTAGAATAAAGATTAGTCGTATAATTCAGCGAAAGGATCAACGAATGTGTGTATGTATATATGTGTGCATATGTATGATCTATATCCTATTATGAATGAACCATAAAATTAAATGCCTCTCATACCTCTAAATACCTACTAGAGCCGTTCCCAGAATTAAGACTACTTACAAGAAACATACGAAGCACAAGATAACGATCGACCGCGTTCCGAGTTTGCGCCGTGAAGAAAAACAATAATCAACCGCCATGTCTTCGACCACAATTCATATTTACGTATAATTGTCATTATAGATGCATTGTAAATAGTCCTTCCAATTAACAGTGTCGTTAAATCTGCGGACGAAGTTTTCCATAAATTGAATAAAATCACATGGCGACAGATGAAATAAATACTGATATCGTAAAATACATCCATTGGGTTAGTTCAGGTTAGGTTAGGTATATTGCCCAAGGATTTTTTTTTTTTTTCAGGTGTTGTTTTGACTGAAGAAAATGAAATCGAGGTAGATTGAGGGCTCTAAACATTTTATCTGAGGCAATTGGCCATAACCTATTTTCCTCGGGTAGAAGAAGCTCGCTGGCTTAGTTGGTTAGGGCGCGGTTACTTGAGGCGATGGTCGACGGATGGCGGTTCGAATCCTGCTACCGGCGAAGTTGGATTAAAGGCATGGTTCACTAAATTCCACGCTACAAAATCCTCTGTGAGGGGCACCGTTCTATCCTTCCGATGGGGGTTGGGGTGGAGTTTGTGACTTAAAAAAAAAAAAAAAAAAAAACTTTGTATAGCTTTCTGGGTCTCTTGGGCAGCGTTAAATGGGACCGTCAGACCTCTGCCAATTCCTAGTGATATTCGGCTCCTAACCTGTGAAATTCAAAGGTCCCCTTTCTAGGGGTCCACCCGTGGGCCCCAGGCTAAGAACCATTGATGTTGGATGCATACCCTAACCTTCACTTCGAAGTTGAGTGGGGTAAGCGTTAACCGGAAAAGATTTGGATTACAAAGGCGGAGCATGCCGACAGGAGACCTTTTGATCCATATCAAGGTCGGATGCGAAAAAATATATAATAATGATAAATGGATAAATAAATGAATAAATAAAAAATAATAAAAATAATAAAATAAATGCCTAGGTATAATTAGGTAATAAACAAATAGGTAAATATGAATAATAAATTCACATATAGCTAATAATAAATAAGAATCAAGCAAATAATAAACAAACAGACAAATGATAACAAAACGAATAATTTTGTTATTAGACACGGCGTTGACATTTTCCTTACGAAAAGAGGATTTGATTCTTTATGGGTCTTTGATACTGCTGTGTTCAGGCAGTCACGGCAAATTCTATGGTAAGTTGCCGTCTTCCAGTGATGGAAAAAATGTATTGGATCCAGATCCACCGTAGAATTGAATAAACGGAACTTTCCTGTTATTACTCTACCACTATGTTTTTTTTTCTGTTGTCTTTGATTTTGTTTAGGTTAGGTTAGGTTAGGTTAACTTAACCTATCCTATCCTAACCTAACCTAAGATAAACAAAATCAAAGACAACATAAAAAAGAATAGTAGTGGGGCAATAGCAGGAAAGATCCGAATAAACTTTTCCATGGTCACTTGATCTCCCAGTGGCAGTCACTAGTAGCCTTAGGAATCGAACCCAGTCCACCTAAGAGGCGAGTGATAATCAAGAATTTGGGTTGGGCCTCTTGCTACACAAGTACCATGATACGGCTCTAGATATAGAATGGACAATGGCGGCTGTAGCCGAAAGTGTCTCCTCTCCTCGCAATAACCGTTAAGTTGTACGGTACATGAAGCAACCATCTGTTACCCAACATCAGAAACTAAATTAAAAAAAAAAAAATCTCCTCTAGGGGTGGACTAGAGGGATGGAATTCAAAATACTCGAGACCCCAAGAATAATTGCTCAAGGTTCTCTTTCGTTAAATGCTCTAGTTTAGTTTTGTGTTACAGAACAATGAGATGAAGAAAGTGCTCCGATAACATGTTTCTTCCTGCAGAAGCTGCGTCGACAGTAGCGCATCGTGGTCACCTAGTGGCCGTTACGTGTATCACTTTCACTTACACGCGGGAAACGAAATCGTACTACACGACAACTTTTAGCGTATAACACTCTTTGCGTGTACTGATATTTGTTCCGAATATGATTTCGTTATCTGATAAGTAATCACTATGCTGTCAACATTCTAGTAGCTGATGTCTATACAGTACTACGTACCATGGTCGTATAAATAAACATGGACGGGGCTAGTCGAGTCAGTACCAACCTTCCCTTCCTCAAGTGAACAGCTAACCTCAGCCTGTGCTCTTGTCAAACGTTTCCTGAAAGAACAGAAAGTTGAAACTTAAGTTTCTTCAATACCCAGCCACGCCAGCAAAAGCGATTGCATCCGAACGCACTTGATTAAGACATCGTTTCTCCAGACACCTTTTTATTTTCAAAATGGCGCGAAAGATCGGAATCGTGTACGATACTGGATACTGCAACAACTTCCAGCCACCAATGCATACTCCAGGCCCTAAGATCTTGTGCCCTGCCTGCAACCCACAGAGGGCCAGGGAGAAAGGTGCCCTTATTTGCCTGATTATGTATGCAATTTGGTCATCGTCGATGTACGAATGAGACATGTAAGTATATGTACTTTTTTGTCTTGACTTTGTATTTCCTGAGTTCAAACGTTTTTAAATCTCACGCCAACGCTGCCATGAAGGTGTTCATAAAGATGCTGTTTCTTATTCAGAGTTTGTGCCAATCGACCGAAACTTGATTGCAAATAATGTTGTAGAAGCCCAGCGGCTGGTGTGGTTGTGCGGGCACGGTTGCAGACGACGAAAGACCGCGCCGTCGCATTCCTTGAGTGGCGCCTTGGACGGTTACTGCGCGGGAATTCGAATTCAAATCAGCTCGCCCAGCCATGAAGCTCAACAGTGGGGTAGAAGACGACCAGGATGAAAATGAGGCCTTGTATTCGTTCAAATTATCACAATGAATGGTTAATATAATCGTGGTGTCTTGCTCTCTGTATCATGTCTACTGATTACAAATTGATTGTAACCAATTATTATGCATAATTTTAGTAATTATATGTAATTATCATTTGGGATTGAAATACTGTTATAAAGATTAGAATTTACTTTTATCTTTTAATTAACCCTATTTGTAAAGGAGTGATCTGAACTTCAATCACAATCAAAGGCTTTCTTTTCCAAGTTGTCACAGAAAACTTATCAGACAGACCATGAACTTCAGAATTTGGGGTGATGTCTGATATCTAGCACAATAATTACATTAATTAATTCTGAATTTCTGACTGAGGTTGAATGGGTGGTTATGTGCACTGTGACTGTAGCTGATACCTGATGCTGAAATCTTATGAAACAAATTGAAATTGTGAGCAAATCTGTAACTTTGAATACAGGAACGTCACAGGCTTCGTTTGCATAGAAGTGTGAATTAGAAAACGACGAGGATGGTAGCACTGACTACAAAGTACGATGACCTGAGCAATGCAATTTATTTATTTATTTTTTATTATTTATATATATATATATATTTGCTTAACGTTCAAGAATTGGACAGAGAGGCTGGACGTCTTATACAACATATAGTTGTGATAACCTGTATTCATTGTATGGAAATTCTCCTAATTCCATATTTTTACAAGGTAACGCAATTTGGTAATTTAGAAATGTGAAGCTGCATCATTCCTTTTTCTGTTTTTTTTTCTCTTTTTTCTGTCCTCTTTATCTGTAATCTCTGTATGTGTGTATCACTGCTGAATTATTTGAGATTATGAATTCTGTCTTGAGCCTTGTTTCCTTCGAATGAGACTGGACAAGACCAAAAGGAGACCCAGGAATGAAAGGATAGAATCAGAAAAGCAATAAAAACGAGAGGAGAGACGATAGAAGATGAAGAGAGGTACAGAGATCGATTCCCAATGGAGAAACTTAGCGAGGCATAGCAACTGACAGGGTAAGGCTGCGTTTCCACCAAGCGAGTATCGTCAGATTCTCATCAACCGTTGTGAGTTCGTTTGTGTAGAAACGACTTCGGTTACAATCTATCGTTTTTTCAATCTTCAAATGTCATGTTGGTTTTGCGTCACGTATTAAGAAACCGAATGGCGAAATGAAAGGAGCTAAACCTTTACAAATGTTAGACAGATTGTTGAAATGTTCTTAGGGAAGTCTAGAATGTTGTAAACAAAGTCTTCTTACAGATATTCGAATTCACAGCATTTCACGAGAATCGGCCCTGA
>NC_134805.1:19268081-19270581 GCF_046742065.1 Oratosquilla oratoria
CGGCGCGGCGACCAAGTCCTTCGCAGACTCGTTTTTGGCGAATACAAGACTTTGTTTGGCAGGAATAGAGGCGCCCCCACACCGACAGCCCTCCGGCTTCCAGTCCTGTCCGCGCTCCCGTCTGACTCGGCCGTTTTCCCCTCGGGGGAGGGGGGAAAACGCCCGAATAAGCCGGGGGCGCGAACAGGACTGGAAGCCTGGCGGCGGCTGAATAAAATCGCCGCCCGGCGTTGGTCAGGATCAAGTGGAGTGCGTCATTGTGGTGAAGCGTCTTGTTCCTCCTTCGGTGCCATGGTGTTGCGTTCCTGAGCTGAACGAAATCGCCTGACGTCATCAGAACGCGTGAGACGTCATCAGGGCTTGTGTGGCTCCTCGTTTCCATTCCGGACACAGGGCCTTCTTTTTTTTCTTCTCCCTAGGTCTCGTGTCGCAAGAAGAACCGTCGGTCGGATTCCACCTGTCCTTCGGGAACATCATTCCATCGGTCTTTCAGGACTTGAGACAGGAAATGAATAAATGGATAAATGTAATTTGTGCCATCGTAGCGAAGAAGAGGACGCACCGAGTCTATGAGGAAACTTACGCCAGGAGTCTCTGAGCTCTAACCCCGAAGCCGCTTCGCCTTTGCCTCCCCCCAAGTGCTCGGACAGCTGCCGGAGCTGATGGCAGTCACCGTTGGGAATCGAGCCCAGGTGTCCACGCAGTTCCAAGGCGAGCTCGAAGCTCAACGCACCACAGAGGCGCGGTCGCCCCCCCCCCCCAACACTGCTCAACGGTGCAGTGGCACCGTTCTCGACCGTTAATTCAGTGATCCGAGTTCAGCGTCGTCGCAATGCGAGCCGGCACTCCAACTATGTGTGTATGTGCGTATAGGTGTTTATGTGTGTGCGTGTAGGTGTGTGCGTATAGGTGTTTGTGTGTGTAGGTGTGTCGTGTAGGTATGTGTATGTGTGTGCGTATAGGTATTTGTGTATGTGTTTGTTTGCGCGCGCGCGCGTATGTGTAGGTCTGTGTGTGTGTGTGGTGTGTGTACAGTTTGTGTGTGTGCGCTTGCGCGCGCGTAGGTGTTTGTGCATCTAAGCATGTATGCGCACCGTATTTTTCGGTGTATGACCCGCGGCTTTTTGCCTCAGAAAGGGGCCAAATTTCGGGGGTGCGGGTGATATAAAGGTGCGGGTCATCTGTGGATTCTGGTTAGAAATTGCCCTCTTACGCAGGAAAAAAAAAATGAACGATTAGTTTAGCTGGGTGCCCTCTCGGATCGGGGATTTGCGGGGGGACCGACCGGATTCGTCGTATGAAAGTTGATTAAAGTCATAATACAGCGCGTACGATCGAGACAAACGACAAAGAGAAGGTAGGATTTGTCTTACCCGCTTTACATGCTCTTGTTATTAATAAAGGCATTATCACAAATAAAACAGGCTTAACTAAACAGCATGAACACAATACAAGTGACTGGTACCAACACCAACATCGTGTGTCGCGATCAAACAAAAACAAGCGGGCGGCCATTTTCGCAATTACAAATTACAAACTGTACCTGATTCCTTAATGCTAAATTTGTGCATTACATGTGGGTCGTTCAAGCATGGAAGAAAATTAAAGAATCGACTATTCAGAACGGTTTCCGTAAATCAGAAATGTGCCATCCTGCAATGTTCGATGCATGCTACGACTCGGAAAAGGAATCTCGACAAATCCGAAATCGAAATGGAAACGGATGAGGTCACTGCATCAGAATTGTCCGATTTATACCACAACCTCTTCCATGACGAAACAGAGGATGAGGAATTCGATGGCTTCGTGAGCGATGATACGCCTTCATAAACATTATTGACTCTGTCGTCTGTGATCACTGACTGTGCTTTTTTTCTAATAACGATGTGCTCCATTGACTCTGTTCATAACAGTTCAGTAATGTGCTCTATTATTGTTCTATTCTATTGAAAACTAACCATTGGAAATTGTTTGATTTAATAATTAATTACCAGTCTTTGTATGGCATTTATAAACCAATTGATTGATTACCGGTAAACAACCAAACAGGGTTTTATGGCATTATTTACACAAATTGATTAAGGTTCTTTGTAATATATATATATAAGTGTAATAAAATACATTGAAATGTAATTTGTTGGTTATTCTTCATCTTCATCACAATCAGAAATAAATAGGACTGGAGGAATACTGGTATCATGATCATGAATCGCAATGCCGCGTCTTCGACCTCCCAAAGGCATCGTAAGATCAGTTGCACACTTTCGAGATCACCCCTCTTTCATCGAAGCTACCACTACATCTAGTGGCAGCTTCAGAAACCAAATTGTGATGAATCCTGAAAAGCAAGATATCACCAAGAAACCTGCTAATATCGGAAAACATATATCTTTTTTTTTTTTTTTATAAATCACATAAGCATTGATGAAACAGAAAATTTAGAAAAAGCCTCAGCTTTGAAATTACTTTGATCACCACGTCAACGGCCGGCCGTAACAAC
>NC_134805.1:19275581-19278081 GCF_046742065.1 Oratosquilla oratoria
AGCGAAAGGCTCGTCAGCAGGATAATTTTGCCGAAAGAAAATAAAAGAAGAATTTGGATGATTAATACAAATTGTCAAATCGTATCGTACATCGCCATCATCGTTTCTGTGACAGACACGGGTCAACAAAGAGTTGGTTCTCTCTTAAGCACAATTTCATAATCACTTAAAAAGCTATGAGTACGGAGCACAGTTGCTCTCGCGAGCACTAGGATGGGGGAACTCTGTCGAGGAAAAATGGAGTTTCGTAGCTGCAGAGAAGACCTTCTTCTTCTTCTTCTTCTTCTTCTTCTTCTTCTTCTTCTTCTTCTTCTTCTTCTTCTTCTTCTTCTTCTTCTTCTTCTTCTTCTTCTTCTTCTTCTTCTTCTTCTTCTTCTTCTTCTTCTTCTTCTTCTTCTTCTTCTTCTTCTTCTTCTTCTTCTTCTTCTTCTTCTTCTTCTTCTTCTTCTTCTTCTTCTTCTTCTTCTTCTTCTTCTTCTTCTTCTTCTTCTTCTTCTTCTTCTTCTTCTTCTTCTTCTTCTTCTTCTTCTTCTTCTTCTTCTTCTTCTTCTTCTTCTTCTTCTTCTTCTTCTTCTTCTTCTTCTTCTTCTTCTTCTTCTTCTTCTTCTTCTTCTTCTTCTTCTTCTGAATACGACGACGACGACGACGACGACGACGACGACGACGACGACGACGACGACACCGACACCACCGACACCGACACCGACACCGACACCGACACCGACACCGACACCGACACCGACACCGACACCGACACGATTACATCCTGGGACGTTCGAGTTGTTGATCACGAGTTCTAGAATTCTAGGACTGAGTCACCCGCACATACACACAAGGGCACAAACACACGCACAAACATACGCTCGCACAAACAAACACGCACGAACTTACACTCGCACAAATACACGCGGGCACGTGCACACGCTTAATGTACGTGCACACACAAACACGTACGCGCGCAAACACACTTCTACGCGCAAACGCGCGCATACACGAGTACACATATGAGCATATATACACAAACGCATATGCGAACACAAACATGTACACATAGATACACACACACACACACACACACATACACACACGTACACACACATACTCATACACACAAGCATATACACACACATTTACACATTCACATGTGCAGGTGTGCGCACGCACGCGCACGCACGCACATAAATGCACACATGCACACAAATGCACACACGTACACATGTATGCAAGACTGGGCGATAAGACATTAGGAGAGACGGTGGGGGGGGGGAAGGAAACGGTGACCAACCACACTGAAGGAGATAAGATAATAGTTCTTAGAACCGAACAAAGTAATAGAAAAATGGGCAGAGAAGATATGTTATTCTAGAGTGAAGCTACAACGAGAGTTTATAGTTATAAATGAACGAAAGGAAAAAATACTAAGAACGCATATTGCGTAATGGTTGTTAGGCAGTGTAAATATATAAATAAAAACGTCAACTTGTGGGGCACGTTAAGCCGGGTACACACTTGTTGCATTTCCACGTATCGTATCATCTTTGCGTACCACCTAGTGATACGATACGGTGCAACAGGGTATTGTACCCACTTGTTGCGTATCCGCCTGCTGTATACAGATACGCAACAAGGGGGTACAATACCCTGTTGCACCGTATCGTATCACTAGGTGGTACGCAAAGATGATACGATACGTGGAAATGCAACAAGTGTGGACGCGGCTTTAGGTAAAGAAATAATACTGGACAATAATGTAAATGAACTCAAACAGAGTTTGATAAGTCAAGAGGAAAGTCCTCTCCTCGGTTATCTGGGGTAAACACAAAAACACGTACGAATAGATGCACCTATTTATATATATATATATATATACATATATATATATACATATATACATATATATATATATATATATATATATATATATATATATACATATATATATATATATATATATATATATATATATACTCACCTTAGACGTACACAAACGCAAACATACATCCAAGTATTAACCAACAAGCGTGCACGTCCAAACGCACATTACTCACACACACACACACACACACACATCATACATACATACATACATACATACATGCATACATATATACATTCATACAATGTATTTGTTTATATGAATATACTTTATCTCCCACATATACACACATTCACACATACAGACGGAAACATTCCCCCATGCATACACGAATATGCGTGCGTGCGCCCACTTCATACACTTATATTGCACACACATACGCACACCACACACACGTACGTGTGTATACGTGCACATACGCACGTATACACACGCACGTTCACACAAACTCACATTCGAACACACATACACACACACACACACACACACACACACACACACACACACACACACACACACACACACACACAATCAATCAACCTACCTAAATGTTTTGTCTCCCTTACAAGGGAGATAGCGATTGAAGGCATGCATCCCATAATTATCCATAATCACCCATTTGAC
>NC_134805.1:19285581-19305581 GCF_046742065.1 Oratosquilla oratoria
GGTAGGTCTGAGACCATTCACACACCACACACCGGGACAGCAAGGTCACAACTCCTTGACTAACGTCCCGTACCTACTCGCTGCTAGGTGAACAGGGGCTACACGTGAAATGAGACAAACCCAACTTATCTCCACCCGACCGTGGAATCGAACCCCGGTGCTGTGTGTGTGTGTGTGTGTGTGTGTGTGTGTGTGTGTGTGTGTGTGTGTGTGTGTGTGTGAACACCATCAAAATTGTAGTTGGTCTACACCAGGTTGGAGGAAGCAAATTATAATTTTTCTCCACCTTCAAGTTTCTGAATTCTGCTCGTCCCGTTTTCTGTCTTCCTCTTCCACCTCTAGTTATTAATGTTTACATTACGCCACGTATGTTTCACGACCAGTTAACGTGATTTTGAATTATCGTATTATCTGTGATAAATCTTTTATACACAAGGAATAGTCGGCCTGTGCGATAGTAAAATGCCTGCGCAGATTGTAAAAATACGACACTAGTAGTCCTAGTTAGATGTGGCGTCACGTTTGCGATCTTTGGACTTTGCGCAAACGTCTTCCAAGACCCGCAGAAGGAATTTCGGCGTCAAGGCTGTGGTGCAAGAAAGTAGCGAACAGAAGGACGTCTTTGTTTTTACATGAGCCTACGACGCACTTTAACGCATGCGCGAAATTAACGTTAAGTTATAATGATACGAATGCAAATTGGTTATGTCTGAAATGTTAAAAAAAAATAGAGAAGGAACAAAGTTTTGGGAAGAAGGGGTAGTAGGGAGTGGGAAGGAGAGGGGAAGGTATGTTTTGGACACCCTAAAACACATTATGATTTACTCATTCATTTATTTGATTGTTTATCTTATTATTTATTTAGTTTTATTTAGGTATTTACTGCTAATGTTTTAGAATTGCACACTTATACGATATAGCAATAGAAAATTAAATAATAATTTTGTAAATTATAATACATCAACGCAATATAGGCTATTCTTGGCGGAAATCAATAATAGAAAAGGTTGCTAAAAGCTATAAACAAACAAACATAACCGCTTTGACTACTTGAGACGCCATCTTTGTTTTGATAGAGGTGGAGCTCGAACAAATTAAAGTATGATAAATTCCTTTATTCTAATTTAACCTACCTACTTAACCTAACCTACCCACCTAACCTAACCTGCATTTAGTAATACGATACCTGTAATTCTGAAGGTCATCAGGTCGTCGTCGTCGTCATCGTCATCTTCGACCTCCTAATCTATCAAAACAAAGATGGCGTCTAAAGAAGTCGACGCGACCTCGTTCCTGCATAGCTTTTAGCAACGTTTTATGGTATTGATTTCCACAAAGGAAAATATCTATTACATTGATGCAGTATGATTTATGAAAATAATATTTAATTTTCTAATGCTATACCACGTAGGTGTGCACTTAAAAAAAGAAAAAAATATATTTAAATAATTTTTGTGTTGTGTATATATATATATATATATATATATATATATATATATATATATAATCTAAGTTATCTTATCGTATTTATCTATTATTGTTATTATTTATGCACACAAACGCGGTTCTGTATGGAGTATTGATTACCCAAGTTTTATGTAGTCATTAAATTAGGTACTTTAGTGATACCCCATACGGAAACAGATTTCTACTTGTAAAAAAATACTGATCACTTTGAACTTCTACTGCCCCTCTGTACATCTCTTTTATTATTATTATTATTATTACTTTTTGACTCCACCTCTTCGCCGCGATGAAATACGAAATACGAATCTTTTATGAGTGACACCGTTTTCTATTTGTCGTACGCAGACCAATTCGACAAAACACCAAGACGGTTCTATAAATCGATTAAGATCGTCTGACGTTTAGGTCAGAATCACAAAAGAGGACGAAATTGTTTAGAAAGTGAAGCTTTCGCCTTTCCCACTCAATGTTCTGTAATATCCGATAACTTCTTCCTTGTTTAGTTGTCTGATATCCTGCCATTGGACAACATTGTAACCGCCAACTGTCGTAGATGGCATCCTATCTGAATTGTCTTACTTCTGGCATCTTTTCATCGAGTTTATCATCTTTACATTAGTTCGCAAATCACACATATTTATACCTCCATGAATTTTTATGGGGCTACTGCAAATTACAAGGAATAATTGTAAGATAGTGACATTCACATCGAACAACTGGCAACTAAAGCCAACGAACATTAAACGGAAAGAATATTCAAACCAAGACCTGGATAAGGTATCGTGCAAATAACTTTATTGTAAATGTGCATTTTCTCTACATTTCTCTAGAGCTCTTATTGATGTATAAGGTTGATTTGCTAAAGTTTACGTGGCGCATATAATTAAACACGATTGTACAGACGGCAACATTGGTGCGGCGAAGGATCAAAGCATTATATCAATTCGCAGGTGGCGTAATCTGATTAGTTTTTGTCAAACTCAGTCAATCATGTGTTGTCCACGCTATGTTCGGTTATATTATTTTGATACTACACTCGACTCAAGGTCCATTGCCGAGTTATTAATGTAATGCATTACAACATCTAGATTATATACATACACACAAGACACACACAAACACACACACACACACACACACACACACACACACACACACACACATATATATATATATATATATATATATATATATATATATACGTATATGTATATAACTATATACATGCATAAGTACATAAACACCACCATTCCACCAAATGTTGCATCCCTCATATAAGAGGGGTAGCCAGCCACGGCATGCATCCACCCTCATCCATCCCACATCCATTCATTTCTCATAGCTTCTCGTGGGTGAATGGTCATCCCTGTCTCCCGCCCATTGTCCGGGTCATAATGCAGCAAGGCAAAGCACATCCAGAGCAATGCCCCCCCCCACCCTCTTCATTTACATGGTGGCCACTCCTCCCTCCTTGTTTCTTCATGCAACAATAGAGAAGACAAGGAGAACCCCCTTCTTCACTTACACCCATCTCTTGCCCTCTCCCTTTCCTACTCAACAGACAACCACCTCCACACATGCTCCCCGCTCAATCCATCCGCCTACGCCATCCTCCACTCTGTCTCATCCCTTTCTGTGCCCAAACCATCCCAGTAGACTTTCATCAACTCTACCCGCCAGCTCCCTCTCCATACCCACTCTCCTCCTCACCTCCCCACCTCTCAACCCCCTCCACCCGCGCAACCTCCACCACAACCTCACAAATACGTCATCCCAAACACATTTAGATTTACCTTTTTCCGTCTCCCGCCTCCCTCTTAAAGTCCAAGTCTCCGGCCCACACAATATAGAGGCAATCACTCTTTCATATAATCCTTTCCATGCATCCACCTCCAGAAACCCATCTCCAATGACACGTTTCATTCCCCACTGGTGGGGAATGGCGGAGTTGCCAAGTGGGGAATGACCGGTCGGACAGAAGAACCACTCTTTTTTTTTTTTTTTTTTTTTTAATCGATGTGTTTTTGTTTCTTTTTGTTTGTTTCTGGTGTCTTCTTCTTGTCACATTTCGTGAATTTGTAAATATACAAATTCGATTTTAACCCATGCAGTGTTTAGTAACTAAACACTGCATGGGTTAAAATCAAATTTGTCAAAGACCGATGCTGTGGTGGGAAATGGAGAATTGGCTCACTCAAAAGTGGGGAATTGGAGAAAAAAGGTTAAGAACCCCTGCCCTAGACACTTGCCTCCCTCGTTCACAGCTCACCTCCACCCCCATCCCTCCATCCCTCCATCCCTCCATCCCTCCATCCCTCCATTATACGACCCCAAATACCCAAAGCTACCCACCTACTCCGACTTCTCGCCCGGAAAACCCACGTACACCCCATCCCCACCCCATGTACATCTCACCCCGCCTCTACGCACCAATTTGAGAGAATTGCGAAATAGTTGAATTGTTGGTGAAAGGAAAGTGAATATAACCTAAAAAAAAGAAAAAGATTAAGTTCTCCGTACAGCATAAGATCGACGATGAGTAACAGTATAGACCAGCGTTTTTTGACCTTTTTACCCTTGCGTAACCTTTAAAATAAATTGCATGTCTCAAGGAACCACTGCGCAAAAATACACATACCATATCTTTCTCATTTTATTTACATCGTAATAATAGGTTAAGATGATGTCTATATCACATTATTACAATAACCGAGACTATGCCGTGCGTGTTTAATTATATTACGTAAATAAAATTAAATAAAAAATCAAAAGTGCATTAGCTTATCTCACTTGTTCTCGCGGAACCCTTAGGGACCTTTTGCGGAACCTTAGGGTTCCGGGGAACCCTGGCTGGTTGAGAAACGCTGATATAGACCACGCGCTCCGTAGACTTCTTCATAGCGGTCCTGAGTCGGGTATCCCTTGATTGAATAAAATCGCCAGGAGGCAGAAAGAATACTTACATAAAGATCTTATCCACCGTAGAGAAGTTAGTACGTTAGCAACGGTGATGACGATTCCAGAAGTTGATAAAATCCGCCAGGCGTTAACCAGAATTACACGTATGAAGTCTGTCACCGTAGACCAGTGATTTCCGTATAATTTTATATGACGTCTCATTTTGCTTCCAGCAGACACTCACGCCTCCCCACCTCACCACCTTTTTGCACTTGTATGAAATTATATTCACACATGTTATGTTCTTATGTTATAAATATTCACAAAACGCATGAGAAGAATTAACTAGAAAACGGGTTGGAGTGACCTAATAGAATTATACTTTCCACGTGTGTAAAAACAGATACTTGTTTTTGGAATGATTTTGTTTTATTTAAACGAAGATTTTTTTTTTTTTTTTTTAAGCAGATGACTTCTTTCCCTCCTTACATCCTCTCCACGCCAGCCTTAACCACTTCGCTTCGGTGATTATCCTTTAGGATAAAGAAAATCCTTAAGCGAAAACTTTATTTATTCGTTAACCCCCAAGGAGGACAGTCATGTGAACTGTGAAGCTATTTAGCTTTATGTAATGACTATATCATGTTGGTTCCTTTCTTCGCCTCGCCTCGTGGTAAACATGTGATCGAAGTTCGGCGAAGCTTATCGGCGATTCGAGACCCAAGGTTGTCCTTGGAGGGGAGGGGGAGGAGGAGCAGGGGGATGGACGATTTTTTTTTTTTTTTTTTTTTTTTCATTCTTTTCCGGAAGGAGTGTCGCAGACATTTTTCTATGATTGTTATCGTTTTTGGGTTCCCCCCTCCGCATGCCGCTCAGGAATCGTTTCAGCCCCGGTGCCTTACCTCATGTAAGCACGGAGAAAGATTCTGGAGCGTTTCCGAGGGCGGAGTTCCCCACACATTTCCGTAAATAAAAACCCACCGGTCAGCGGACTCGAATCCAGACACCACGGGACGCGAGATGACCACTATAGCAGCCAGGACCTTCTTCCATCACGGTAGGGGGTCTCGGTCCGTCGAGGGTCCTTTCAGTCCAAGGTCCTGGCAGCTACTGCCTGAGAAAAATCTTCGGAAGGCATGACACCGCGTTTATTGGGATTAGACAAAGAAAATGTGGAATTGCAAAAATATTATAAAAACATAAGAATGAAGGAGACTGCAAGAGACCATAAGGCCTACATTATGGTGCCAAGGACAACAAACCTCGCCCGGTTGGTGACAGCAACACATCTCTCTCCATCCGGATCGTAACCCTCTACATAAGTATGACCTGACCTTGAGGTTGACCTTACGAGGTCACTCAAGGGCAGAGGCCATCATGCACAAGTTGAAACTCGACTCGGATGCTGTTAACGGTAAACATCCCGTAGTAACCGTTTTCGACTTGAGGCCGCCGTCAGAATATCTCTGACATTGACCTTGGCCTTACAAGGTCGCCTCTTTTTTTTTTTTTTTTTTTTTTTTTTTTTTTAATGAAACCATGACAGAGAAGTGGGAAAAGGATCACTCTGGTATTGGCAAATAAAGAAAATATTAAATATGAAATAAAATATATATTTTTGTTTATCTTGACCATGGGCTTCACCCAAGTACTCTCAACATTTAAGAGGATTTTATTGGGATCACAGTCCACCTTGTTTGAAAGATTTATGTTGTTAAGTCTGTATTTTTAAGATATTTATAACAGGAAGATAAAGAAGTTCGAACGAAAATACACATGAACGCTCATACACGCATGCACACACGCACACACACACACACACACACACTTGCTTGCTTGCTTATAGTAATCCGTCGCTGACGACGATGACGTTGCACCATGCCTAGAAGTGGTATTACGCCAGATGAACTCGCTGGTGGCTGTGGAGTCCGATTCTCGATTTGCATATACGGCCGCAGGTATCACAGGGAAAGTTGCCCTCTGCCTGATTGTGCCGCATGTCTTTGCCGTCTTCGATGTTCTGCCCGATCGTTGTAGGTGGAAGTGAGAGTATCTAAGCCGTTTTGGCATGTAGAACGCCATTCTCTCCGATCGGCAGCAACATTTTCAATGGTGGTGGGTTCGATGCCACATTTTTTCAGCGTTGTTTTCAGCTAGTCCTTGTGTCGTTTACGTGGGCCCCCAGGATGGCGTCTGCCCTCAGCAAGTTCTCCATAGAGAACTTTACGTGGGAGTCTCTCTTCTGGCATGCGGATGGTATGCCCCAGCCACCGTAGTTGACGACGTTGGGTTAAGACTGTTTCCAGTGGGTCCATTTGTGTGCGTCGACGGATTTCACTGTGAGGTACCTTGTGCCACCATTTTAGACCCAGTATGCGCTGTAAGCAGTTGGTGTGAAAGGCCTCCAGCTTTTTCAAATGGCGTCTATAAGGCACCCATGACTCACTGCCATACAGAAGGATGGAGAGACAGATTGCCTTATACACCGAAACCTTGGTGGTGGTGGTGAGGTTGCGGTTCAAGAACACTCTGTGTGATAGTCTACCAAAAGCTGCTGCTGCCAAACCAATGCGGCGTTGGACTTCGCTTGTCAGGTCACAGGAGTCAGTGAGCACTGAGCCGAGGTAGGTAAACTCTTGAGTGTTTTTCAGAGGTTGTTGATTAATAGTGAATTCCGGAGGCTCTACTTGTTCAGACACACACACACACACACACACACACACACACACACACACACACACACACACACACACACACACACACACACACACACAAATAAACACACACACACACAAATAAACACACACACACACACACACACACACACACACAAACACACACACACACACACACACACACACACACACACACACACACAAACAAACAAACAACTACACAAACATACATAAACACATACAAACACATACAAGCGCGCGTGCTCACACACACACACACACAAACACACACACACGCACGCGGAAGCACATACAAGCGCGAGTGCACACATACACACGCAAGCACACTCTCTCTCTCTCTCTCTCTCTCTCTCTCTCTCTCTCTCTCTCTCTCTCTCTCTCTCTCTCTCACACACACACACACACACACACACACAGACACACACACACACACACACGCACGCACGCAAGCACATGTAACCACTCGTGCACACACACACACACACAAACGCGCACACACACACACACACACACACACACACACACACACACACACACACAAGGAGAAAGAAACAGGTGGGTGGTTTGTGTGTGGACCTAACATAAAAAATACTTGATAAGTTAGCACACTAAAGATAACTGGAAACTGAAGTTTAAAAGTGGAAGTAACCACATTGATAGAGTGGATCGGGGGGGAGGGAGGGAGGGAGGGAGAAATTGAAATTTGATTCTTGGAGAGCTTTCGGAGTGGAAGAAAATGATACGTGGGGGTCCCACTGAAATTGGCAACGACCACGGTCTTTGTCTACACAGATGAATCCACACAAGGAATTGGCAGATGTTTACAGTGAACGACCAAATCATTTTGGGCAGAGGATTCGAACCCGCTGCGGGTTCGAATCCTCTGCGCGACTTTCAGGGAGATTGATTGATGTCGCTGTTTACTAGCAAATTTCTCATATAGTTACGTTGGCGATAAGCGTGAAAGGGATTCGTTCTGATCCTTACCCCTCCCACGAGTGCGATTCATCATAGTGTGAAATGGGGGTTATATGGGGAAGCAGTTAGCGCCCTCCCCAATCTCGATAGCCAGATAGGCTATGAGTTCCCATGATTTTATATCGTCGGTGGTCGAGTGGTGTAAGGCGGGTGTCATGGAGCCTCTCTTGGGTCCAGACGCAGCGGGTTCGAATTTTCTGCGCGACTGTCAGGGAGATTGTCTGATTGATGTCGCTGTTTACTAGCGAATTTCTCATATATATATATATATATGTATATATATGTATATATATATATATATATATATATATATTCTATTCATGGTAAATTAGTTACCTAACTGTAAGCTAAATATTACATAGGAAAATGTATCATGTATTCGACAAGAAAAAAATTATGTTAATGTTTGGAGAACTTTTTCGTAGGTCAAGACATCGACACACACACACACACGTTCACAAAGGTATACACACGAATGTATATCCAAACACACACACGAAAACATTCATACTAGCGCACTAACGCGTGCTGTAACGCGTGCACAAGCTCACCCTCACTCATGTGTTGCCAAAGGAGATTATTTGTCCTCTTTCACGATGTGAGCAAGTCACAAGACTGATAAAAGATAAAGATCCCCCAACACAGGAGATGTGAGTCACAGATAAGTGTATCTCCACTTTCTGTTTCTGGTGTGACCTTCCGTTGTCGTCACTTTAGTAATATGACGGGTTGTTACTGATTTTTTACACACGCACACACACACACACACACACACACACACACACACACACACACACACACACACAACCTCGTGGCGCGGTGGTTAGAGTTCTCGCCTGCCATTACGACGGTTCGGGATCAATTCCCGCCTAGGGCTGAAATGATTTCAGTATCGCTGCGTTGCGGGTTGTTACTCCAGCTCTCGTAGGCGGGGAGTTGGGTGCGTGTGTGCGTGTAAGGTCACAGTATTACCCATAGATCGGTCATGCGAGCTCTGAGCTCTCATTCGGGAGGTTAATAACTGTCGATCACGAGTCCAACATGTGATCCAAGACCATGGTGATGGTGAATCACACACACACACACACACAGACACACACACACACATACACAGCTATGCACCTCCTGACTTAGACTTGTCATCTTAACTTCAGCTACTTGGCTATGGCTAGCGATCGTTAAATTTTATGTGTTGCTATCTGGAAAACTACAAATTCTGTGATTGATATTTGCACCTCTCATATATTTTGTTTGTATTTTTCTTCTTGTTTCTTCTTGTTTGTGTGTAATCTATCATTGTATGCTCATTCTTAATTAACATCTGTGTGTGTCTTTCTCGATTCTTGAAATAATGTGTTGTGTTTAACTGTGACATTATTTATAATATTTTATGCCAACCCTTATTATTATTATTAAAAAAAATCACTCCATATTCACCTGTTCATTTTTCTCTGTTGTTCTCTAATATTTGCGTGTGTGTGTGTGTGACTCACCATGGTCTTGGATCACGTGCTGGACTCGTGAACGACAGCTATTACCCTCCCGGAAGAGAGCTCAGAGCTCGTATATGACCGATCTATGGGTATTGCTGTGACATAACATGCACACACGCACCCAACTCCCTGCCCACGAGAGTTGAAGTAACGACTCGCAGCACAGCGATACTGAAATTATTCAATCCCTGGTTGGGATTCGAACCCGGACCGCCGTACTGGCGGCCGGGAACTCTACCACTACGCCACGAGTCGTGTGTGTGTGTGTGTGTGTGTTTACTTTATTTAATTGTATTATAGTTTATATGATTAGCGTTATAATTGCAGGGTAGGTGCTTCTAGTGATAAAACTTAAACTTAGATTTGCTTAAGTTATTTGACTATACCCGGTTATTTTTCATGTTATTGCGCGGATCGTTGTGTCTACGGAAAGCTGTATTTCTCAATATATTTAACAAAAAAATCAATTCTTGTACTATTTGTTTTTATTCTCCATGGTCTTGAATGAGGTGTTCGACTCGAGATCAACAGCTATTACCTTACCGGATGAGAGTTTAGAGCATGTGATCTGTGTGTGTGCGTGTGTGTATACATTAGTACACGCACACACACTAGCTATTAATCACGATGGTCTTGGATCATTCGTTGGACTCTCAGATAAGAGCTCACAGCTCTTTGCACAAGAGATTGGGCAGTCAGTCCTAGAAAATTGTTTTCTCTAAGACGGAAATGCATTGCTTAGACGGTTTGAGATCATTACTGATTAATATGCCGATATCCTTTTCACTATCCTCTTTTGTTAATGAATTTATAAATAACTTGTAGTCGTATTTAATGTTATTTTTACCCATGTGCATAACCTTACATTTACTTGTGTTAAATTTCATAAACTACTTTTCAGACTATTGCAGTAGTTTATCTAAGTCTTCTTGAATATCTAATTGGTTTAAGTGATCATTTGCCATTCCTCAGTTTTGTATCATCAGCAAATTTGGAGACAACAGATTTCAATCCGTGATCTATATCGTAAATACTATGAATAAAAGTGGCTCAAGAACGGAACCCTGAGGAACTCCACTCGTAACATTTTTCCATGTAGAAAATTTGCTATTTAGAACAACTGTTTATGATCGTTTAACAAATTACTAGCCCAGCTTAATAGGCTACTACTAACTGCGTGTGAAGCTAATTTATTAAGTAGTTTTTCGTGCGGGACGGTATCAAAAGCCCTCACAAAGTCCGGATATATTAAATCTATATTGTTTCTTTTGTCAGGATTTGAAACGACTGTAGAATTCGAATAGGTTAGTCACGCAAGAACATTTCCGTCTGAATCCAAGCTGGCTATCATTTATGAAACGTTTTCTAAAAGTTGTTCGATAGCATCTCTGATGATAGTTTCCATAATTTTCCAACGATTGAAATTAATCTTATAGGCCTGCAGCTCGTTGATTTCTTTTTCTCACCTTTTTAGAATATGGGGGTAACGTTTGCTAACTTCCATTCTCTTGAGAGATCACCGGATATGATTGATTTTTTTTTAATATCTAATGGAATAACAATCTCGTTTTTAATTTCCTTTAAGATTCTTGGAGACCAACCCTCAGGCCCTGGTGTTTTATTAACTTGGATTTTTTCTCTACATATTTATTTTATTTTATTTATTTATTTATTTTTATTATTATTTTTTTTTTAGTAGTAGTAGTAGTAGTGCGTGAGTTTCCCCTAGATTTATCACAGGCTTCAGTTAGATCTTCACTCTGGGATGTTTCGTCTACGAATATTGAGCTAAAGTAGTGGTTTAAAACATCACACAATCTTTCATTCGAATATTCAAGTTGACGGTCAGCATATGATAATAGGTCAATGTGATTCCTGATCATCTTTTTATCTCTAACGTAACCATAGAATCCTTTGGGATTCTCTTTGGATTTATCATCGGTGTTCATTTCGTATTGTCGCTCTTTTCGGTTTTTTTTTTTTTTTTTTTTTTTTTTTTTTTTTTTGTTTTTTTTTTTTTTTTTTTTTTTTTTTTTTTAAATCCTTCTGTATTGTCACAGCTTTGATAGTCGTTAGATGCCCCAGAAGACTTGTATTTCTTGCAACCCTGTCTCTTTTTAGCAATACTTTTCAGTTTCTTTGTCAAGCCATTATGGGCGAACATGATTTGGGGGGAGGCACATACGCACATTCTGTGTATGTGTTGTGTGCACGCGCGTGTGTGTTCCACATATGTTCTGAGTGTGTACGTGTGCGCGCATTTATTAAGACAAGTGCTTTTCGACGCAGAGTCCGAATGTGGGCGTTGTTTTTCCGTAGACATCTACTCCCGGTTGTTCCAATACATGCTATAACTTTTACGCGTCACTTTACACTATGCAATGGCCTTCAGTGGTCGTTATTTATTAAGTTTATGAATCTGAAATTAAACCTTCAGGTTCACAGATCTCCTAAATGAAACCCTCTGGCTTTGACCAGAATTAGATATTTTAACGTTACGCTGAACTTTAAGAGCTAATTTATTAAGACAAGCGAAATACCAGAGTGCTTTTCGACGCAGAATCCGAATGTGGGCGTATTTTTTCCGTAGACATTTGCTCCCTTGTTCCTATACAGACCTTCTAACAAAAATAGACGTCCCTTTACACTATGCAGTGGCCTTCAGTGGTCGTTATTTATTAAGTTTATGAATCTGAAATTAAACCTTCAGGTTCACAGATCTCCTAAATGAAACCCTCTGGTTTTAATCAGAATAAGATATTTTAATGTTACGCTGAACCAGGGTTTCCCAAACTTTTTCAGGCTGGCGCCCCCTTGGCTTCTAGAATAGACTCCTAGCGCCCCCTACCCCATGAACACATGTGAGCTTTCTTTTTGAAGTGAAAACAACAATATTATAAACAAAATATGTATTTAAAAAAACAATGATATAGTACACAAGCTCGACTTTGTCGGCTCGTAAACATTTAATTTGATCTTCACAATTACCCTTAATAATCACATGCAAAAAAATTTTTTAAATTGAAAACAATATTAAACACAAAATTTGCTTTTCAAAAATAAATTAATCTAATTATCCTTTTTTTTTTTGGTCTTCACAATTACCCTTAATTTACACATGCGACTTTTTTTTATTTTATTTGAAAACAACAATATTAAACACAAAATTTGTTTTTCAAAAATATTTTTTTTTTATTAAACCATTTTATTTGGTCTTCACAGTTACTTTCAATAAACACAGACAAGCATATTTTTTTTCAAATTGAAAGCAACAATATTAAACACAAAATATATTTTTCAAAAACAAATAAACCATTTTATTTGGTCTTCACAATTACCCCCAATACAAACATGCGAGCATTTTTTTTTATTGAAAACAACAGCATTAAACACAAAATATGTTTTTCAAAAATAATATTTAATTTAATGAACAATTTTATTTAATTACCCAAATACACAATTTCACAATTACTGCTAATGGGATGGGTGTACTTGGTGTAGGTATATTAGTTTCTCCACATCTGGTTGGAACTCACTTAGAAGAAGACGTAGATCCCCACGTTCGGTAATTCTAAGTCTGTTCCTTTGCTTGGAAAGAAGAAAGGCAACTGCACTGAAGCCCCGTTCTACCAAATATGACGTTGGAAAAGCAATAAGATATATCTTCACCTTCTTCAATAATACTGGATAGTCAGAGATCTTTTTTTGTAGCCAAAAGTCTTGATACGATTTCTTGAACTTCGGACTTAGCTCAATGTCGTTTTGGATTGCAATTGATTCTTCCTCTGCCTCTCTTGTTTCTTCACTGCTGACATCTAAGAATGGATTGATTACCCAGTCTGGTATTTTTACCAATAAAAGATCCTGAAATCTTTCAGACATGTCTCTTTGCAACTCTTCTAGGTGAGAGCAATACACTTGAAGGTCATCATCTGATATACTCTTTTCTTTATCCAATTCACAGAGGCTTGGAAACTGGTAGAGTTCATGACGGCTTAAGTTTCGTTTGAATAACTTACACTTAGACAGGAAGGTGGAGATAGCAGATTTGACTTTGATAAGGTTGACATCATATCCTTGCAACTGCAAATTAACTTCATTGAATTTTGTGAATATATCTGACAAATAAGCAATGTCATTTTTGATGTTTTTAGATCATCACAGAGCCCACTATTAGACTCTTGGAAAAATTCTACAACTGTATCAAACAAAGAATAGAAACGTTTCAGGCAGTTTCCCTTTGACAGCCATCTAACTTCTGTGTGTAGCAATAAACGTTCAAACTCTTCATCATTATCAATGCAAAGCTGTCGAAACAGTCTGGAATTGAGAGAATGTGCCTTGATCTTATTTACTGCTGTGATAACAATATTCATTGATTTGTGAAGTCGACCACTTAGGTCTTTTGCTACCAGATGCTGCCTGTGGATTACACAATGCACCGTAAGAACACCAGGTACGGCTTTTTTTCAAGAAACTGATGAAGCCACGATGACGACCTATCATGGATAAATTAGCTCTTAAGGTTTAGCGGCTAAACTTTAAGAGCTAATTTATTAAGACAAGCGAAGTACGAGTGTGTTTTTCGACGCAGAGTCCGAATGTGGGCGTTGTTGTCCCGTAGACTTGGACTCCCAGTTGTTCCCATATAGGCTATAACTTCTAACAAAAATATACGTCTTTTTACACTATGCAGTGGCCATCATTGTTCGTCATTTATTAAGGTTATGAATCTGAAATTAAACCCTCAGGCTCACAGATCCCCTAAATGAAATCCTCTGGCTTTTACCAGAATAAGATATTTTAACGTTACGCTGAACTTTAACCCATTCAACTCCGATGACAAGATGTCTTGTCATTTGGTCAAATAAAACAAAAAATCATAAAACACCAAAATGTTTGATCAAACACCAGAAAAATATGACGTCAGTCCTCGCTTCGCTGCGAGCGAAGCGAGGACTGACGTCATATTTTTCTGGTGTTTGATCAAACATTTTGGTGTTTTATGATTTTTTGTTTTATTTGACCAAATGACAAGACATCTTGTCATCGGAGTTGAATGGGTTAAGAGTTAATCGGGGCTGTTAGTATTATAGAATTGTCTGGCGCTAAACAGAACAGCAAGGCTTTATGGACTAAAGACTCAAGAGGAGGATCGTTGGCGGAGGCCCAGGGGGTCGCGGGGAAACGGGGCTCGGTTGAGTTTAGACCTCCTCCTCCCTAAACCCACGGTTTACTTAATTCTATTTTAATCATTCTTTATATTTTCCCAGTCCGAATGGTATATATTTAGTTATATTGAGCTTCCTAAATGCTCTGGGTTTGCTTCTGTGGGCACGTGCTTGTCGCGTCATGTGTATACAGGATGAACCGAATTAGTATGCAAGGCACCTCTGTTCTGAGAAGGTGATGCAACTTTTCCAGGGAAAGGGCGTGGATTTAGGAGGCCTCCTCCACCTCCCCAACCACCACCACCACCACCAGCAGCACCCCATTCTCAGAAATATGCAACCGTTACGCTGAAGACGCTGCCCACATCCACCATAGGAAGAGACTGCATTCCTCGACTTCATTAACAGATCGACGTCTTCCGTTTGTTAGAAATAATTCAGTTAAGATGAAAATTAGATTATAAAGTGTTTTGTCACATCATATTATTATTATTATTATTATTATTATTATTATTATTTAAATATAAGAACACAAGTACACTAAACGGGTTCAACAAATTCGTCTTGTAATGAGAAAACAAGGAAATGCAAAGAAGCGATGACGTCATTCCTCGTTGGCCAATTAGAAGATCAGGTGACCTACACGTCATTCATGATTTTCGTGGAGTATGGTATGATGCACAAAAATTGTACAATCTGTTTTCACGTTGTCTGCTGTGCTTGAATCGAAGGCACTTTTTATTATTTTATTATTATCATCATTATTATTATCATTTTATTTATTTATTATTTTTACCATGAAAAAAACAGATCTAGATTGCGGATCTTTCCATAAATCCCCCTGGGAAGAAATGTCTGTGTATTAATGTAAGACTTATATTCATGTATACATGTGTTTGTATGCAATTCAGAACTATGTGTGTGTGTGTATGTGTGTGTGTGTGTGTGTGTGTGTGTGCGCGCGCGCGTGCGTGGGAACCACAACCAGAACTGAAACACTTGAGTAAGCAAACAGAGGTCCACTCCTTTATAACACCCTAGTGATATGTCTGAGGGATCCAAATAACCGTAGCGTAGAGAAAATTCAAAAAGGACCTGGATGGATTTCTCTGTACATTACCGAACCAACAAAATTCTGCCCCTATCACTACCCCCTGGTCGAGAGCAATAGCATCATCGCCCAGCTGTCTCTGACAAAGGCAGACGGAATTTACTAGTGGCGGCGCATTATCATGGCCACGGGCAGCAGTCTATCTACTGCCTGAACTATAATCCACGCGAAACCATAGATGTGCGTGTGTGATTCACCAATGTCTTGGATCACGTGTTGAACTCGTGATCGACAGCTATTTCCCTCCTGGAAGAGAGCTCAGAGCTCATATATGACCGATCTATGGGTAATGCTGTGACCTTACCACGCCCACGAGAGTTGGAGTAACGACTCGAAACGCAGCGATACTGAAATTATTTCAGCCCTGGGCGGGATTCTAACCCGGACCTCCATAGTGGCAGACGAGAACTCTACCAACTGCGCCACGACATCTCGTATGCTAAATTTTTAAAATTCATATTGCTATAATAAAATTCAATAATGTTAACTTTGTCTTTTGTAACCGTACAATAGATTAGTGGGATTGCGGTTATACCATGAGGACCACATTGGGGGTCGCCTGAAGAATAAGGTTGGGATGGATGGGGATGACAGGTGGTAATGGACATGGAACTGCCTAGTGCAGGCCTTATGGTCTCTTGCAGTCTCCTTCATTCTTATGTTCTTATGAAACGCTGCTGTAACAGGACGACAGTTTCTGGTAGACTGACCCAGTCTGGTGGAACTGAGAGAGAGACTCTCGTCAGTAGTCCCGATGTCTCGGTGAGGACGAATTATTCTGAATCTCGCCGATATACTTCGACAAGAGGCTCGTTACCCCTGAACGTGATACACTCGCGTTTATAGAAAAAGCTAACATTTTGAATAAATAATTTTCACTTTTTAATGTGTTTGTTCTGGTTATTTTCGCTAGTTCACCCCTTTTTTTTATTTTTTTTTTATCATACCGAACTATTAATTTTGATGTAAAAAATTTCGACCTACCATCTTTGCCGCATTGAGCGTTTTCTAGCGGCGCCATATGACTTCGATATTGCGGCGCCGGAGAAAAAAATAAATTACTCATTCGAATTTTTTCCCTGCTAATGCTGGGAATGTCGGTCTAAACCCTTCCTCCCTTTCTCCCCCCCCCCCTCTATCTATCTGTGTGTGTTCTCGCGTTTGTGCGTACATTTGTACGTACGTCTTGTGTGCATGCATTGGCATGTTTAAGAGGCAAGTGTGATTCACAGTGGTCTTTGGATAACGTGTTGGACTCGTGATCGACAGCTATTTACCTCCCGGAAGAGAGCTCAGAGCTCGTATATGACCAATCCATGGGTAATGCTGTGACCTTACACGCACACACACCCCGAACTCCCCGCCCACGTGTTAGAGTAACAACCCGCAGCGCAGCGAATCTGAAATTATTTCAGCCCTGGGCGGGATACGAACCCGGACCTCCATAGTGGCAGCCGGGAACTCTACCAACTGTGCCACAAGTTGTATGTAATCACCACTGTGTGTGTACGTCTCTCTGTGTTCGTGTGTGTGTGTGTGTGCGCGTGTGTGTGTATGTATGTTCGCTTTTGTGCGTACATTCGTACGTGCGTATCGTGAGCATGCATTGGCATGTTCAATTTGTACGTGCGTGTGTGTGTGTGTGTGTGTGTGTGTGTGTGTGTGTGTGTGTGTGTGCGCGCGCGCGCGGGGCGTTATTCATTCTGGTCTTGCATCATTTATTAGACTTGTGAGCGCCAGCTATCACCTTCCCGGATGAGAGTTCTTGCTTATGAAGACTGGTCTGTGGGCAGTGTTGTAACCTTACGTCCCCTTACACACACACACACACACACACACACATATATATATATTATATATATATATATACATATATATATATATATATACATATATATATATATATATATATATATATATATATATATATATATATATATATGATCTGGTTTAATGTCACAGACTCCCCCTATCGGGAGGCAAGGAGGCAAGGCCCCTCACAGAAGGCTACGTAGCGTGAAATATAATGAACCATGGTTCATCGTCGCTGGTGGCAGGATTCGAACCACCATCCTCTCAACTTCGCCGTAAGTAACGACGCCCTAATCCGCTCAGCCAGCGAACTTCCTTTATTTAGAATATGTATGTGCCCTGACAAGACGATCATGGATTCTCTTGGAAACTGTGTTCAAGGTGCTCGATTTATATGAACACCATATTAAAGCATATTTGTAGACAACGGGTAACAAAATAATGCCTCTGCGTATTTTAACCACTCCCATCCTCCTGTTATGTATTAACGACCATTAAACGACGACAGAAATCCACGAAAACGACCGATAACACGACTCTCACCCGTCCGGCCCTAGTGAGCGAGCCGCGTGTTCAGAGGACAACACCGAACCTCTTGCATGCTGTGACGTCGCCTCGGTTGAACGAAAACGCCTAGATTCAACCAGAAGAAAAGACTTAAAGAAGGTCGTCGTTTGCCTAAGGGCCTTCCTCAGATCTCGCACCAGAATGAAATCGTGTGCCGTTCGCCAGAAATAAGTAATACGAAGGACGCAACCGTGATGAAGGAATTGAAGAGTGCTCGCGTGGTGGCAACGGAGTGAGGACGGACGGGGATGCGACGAACATCTACATGGTACGTCCTTGGTAGTGACCACGGTCGAATTTTGGGTCAAGTGTCTAAAGCAAGAAAATGTTGTCAACAGAAGGTTACAAAAAAAACTATTAATCGTTTCTTTGTCAACTTTATCATATCTGGATTGAATGAAAGCTTTCTTGTGCAATTTATCCTGTGGGTTGTGTGTGTTAGAGTTGTCACCACTGAAACACACATACACGCGCGCGCGCACACAATTCACTAGTATACTGTGATGTCACACAACTAAAAGATTTGGATAGCAGTTGGTGGTCAAACGCTTCCTACATACTAGATAGTATGATGTTCCAGTCCTATATACACTTTGCTGACAAGATACAGGCTTCGTGGCCTGGATTCTAGTTTTGGTCGCGGCAGCTACATACATACATATACCGAGGCTTTTTCCCCCTTACCAGGGAGGTAGCCAAAAAGGAAAAGGCATAAAATCATTCCCACCCATTCCATCCCCGAAAACACTCCACACCCCTCTACCCTCCCTCCCATCTTAGCACCTCCTAGATGACGGGTCATCCCTGCACCCTGTCCACTGCCCTGGGTCAGAAGCAGTGTCGCAAGACACAGCACATCCACAGCAAGGCCGCTTCATTAAATTGGCGTCCCCCCATATAAAGGAGAGGACGGGGAGAAATCCCTTCGGGCTGCGTCAAAATTTTGCTCACACACACTACCTCACCCCCCATTCCCCCGTCCATTCCACCTCATGCTACTATAGTTATTCGTGTGTGTATGTGTGTGTAAGCGCGTGTGTATGTTCACCATACCTAACGTCGTGTATCTGTGTGTGTATATATATGTGTTCGTGTAGGTGTGTGTGTGTGTGTGTGCTGCGCTCATGTTTAGATAAGTATAGATGTAGATCAGTTAGAAGTATATAAAGTCTTGTATACATGAAACCGTGTCTAAGGGCTAAAAGAAACACTCAGACGACTAAACGGCAATCTTGCATATTATTACTCCAGAAAAAAATGGTAGTTGAGGTATGGTAATCCCCCCGAATGGAAGAGTGAGGCTCTCACTGGCTGAATGAAATGTTCTGGTGTTGACAGAGATGATTATGTAAAATCGAACGACAGTGGATTGCGGTGTTTGCTGGATTTCATCATTCTGTCTGGACAGTGTAAAGACGAGGCTACTATGAGAATAAACACCGTGTGAGATCGAAACCTTTATTGGTACGACGTTTCGCTTGTTACAGCTTTTTCAATCACAGACATGGCAAACACTCTGAGAATATATAGGCCAACGGGGAAGGAACTGGGAGAGGTGATCAGGGAGGGGTGGGTGGTAGGTGGAGGGGCGGAGGGGGTGTGTGTGAGAAGGGGGACGGGTGGGACTTGGTGGAGATAAAGGAGGACATTTGGGACAGTTTGTTGAAGTGGACTAAGGGGGACATTTCATATATTTGTATAATGCGGGTAACAGATGAATGATAGGAGGGGCGATGTTAAACATGCCTCTGTTCTGCTCAATGGTTTTGAAGCTTTGAATGGCGGCCGCTTCGAGGCATTTCCTCCT
>NC_134805.1:19310581-19313081 GCF_046742065.1 Oratosquilla oratoria
GGAAATATGAACAAATATGAACAAGATGTGGGAGAAAGATACAGGCTGTTGAATGTAAGAGTAACATCACACTATATGGAGGGATGGAAAAAAATCAAATAATGTGACCAGCCCAGAATAAAGTATATGGCGGTGATGTAGTCTCCTGCTCCCCGTTTTCTTTTTCGTGAAAATACAACCGAGAGCAACCAAAAACTCGTAGACCTTGCTAGAAGAGCTTATGGAACCTGGACTTGCTTTCGTTACAGGAAAGATGAGTGAGGAGTAGAAAGAATGACTGTATTCACATCAGTGAAAGGAAGAGACAAAACTGACACCAAATTCCTTAATTTGTGACGGGAAAGCGACAAGAAGTAACGGAAAGAAAATAAAAAGGACGAATTTCTTGAGTGATGTTAAAAGATACTAATTTCTGCCATCCGTACTTAATTTTACAGAGAACCAAGGCCAACTTGTAGCTCGTGGTTTAGCTGGTACGTTTCCTTGATGAATTTATCGTCGTTGTCATACCTGAATAAAATCACCAGTGACGGTGATGTCGATCAAATAATTCATCAGAGCTCCGGTTCGAATCCGGGGACGACAATCTGAATTATTTGATCGACATCACCGTCACTGGTGATATATATATATATATATATATATATATATATATATATATATATATATATATATATATATATATATATATATATATAATGAATCTCAGCAAAGCATTTCCAACCTTTTTGTTTTGTATTATCAATCTAATCTTTCTGATTAAACTTCACTAACAGGGTATGAAGAGTTCTCCAAAGTTGATCAAGAAGGTTGTTAAAAAAGCGATATTTCGATAATCTTGTGCCATGAATCAAGCTCGGAAGTCGAATTATGCAGATAGAACTTGGGTAATGTCTGAAGCCTAGTATGGATGAGGTGCGAGATGTTACTTATCGCATGGAGCTCTGATGTATTGTTATTGATATTTTTTCAAGTAAAATTCTTGTACTCTTTTACATCCCAATTGAAATTCTTTCTGCCTTGAGTGGTAGTTAGAGAACTTTTTCCTGGCTGGATGTGGTACAGATGAGAGTAGAAGGGAAGAGATAGGTAGTATGTTTGTGAGAAGAAAGATGGATGTGTTGGCTTTGAGTGAAACTAAGTTGAAAGGGAAGGGCGAGTGTAAGTGGGAGGTTATCAGGAGTGAAGAGAGGGCGAGGGAGAGAAGGGGTGACTATATTAGTAAGTGAAGAGATAGGAAACGTGTAGTGGAGTGGAAAGAGGTTTCCTCAAGGATAATGTGGATGAAGGTGAAACTGGGAAAGGAGATGTGGGTTTTTGTAAGTGCATATGGGCCTGGCAGTGAGAAGAGTGTAGAAGAAAGGGAGGCATTTTGGATAGATTTAAATGAGGGCATAGAGGATTTAGGGAGAAATGTCAATCTAATAGTACTGGGAGACCTTTATGCTAGGGTGGGAAATGATCCAATTGATGGAGTGGTTGGGAAATGTGGAGTTCCAGGAAAGAATCGTACTGGAGAGTTGATGGTGGAAATGTGTCAAGAGAGTTGATGATAGCAAATACAGTGTTTCGGAAGAAAGTCAAGCATAAGTACACATGAGAGAGGGTGGTGGAGGGAAGGGTGGTAGATAGAGCGTTAATAGGTTATGTAGTGGTAAATAGGATTATGATATGAAGAGTTAAGGATGTACATGTGCTAAGGGGAGAGGGTGGGGGAATATCAGATCATTTTTTGGTGGAAGGTAAGTTGAGAGTGGAGGATAGATGGAGAAAGAGGAAAGGGACAAAAGGTAGGGAGGTTCTTAGAGTGAACTCTTTAAATGAAAAGGAGAAGGAGTACAAGAAGCTGAAGGAGGAGTGGGAGGGAGTGAAGGATAGAGTAGAGCTAGGTGTGGAGGAGGAATGGGGATGGTTCAAGGAGGGAGTCACAAAGTGTGCAAAGATGGTGTGTGGAACAAGAAGGACAGGAGGAAATAGAAGGAAGAGTAGTGAATGGTGGGATGAGGAAACAAAGAAGGTTGTAGAAGAGAAGAAGCGAGCTTTCACAGATTGGTTACAAAATAGGACGAGGGAGTCATATGAGAGGTACAAAGAAAAGAAAAGAGAAGTAAAGCAAAAGGTAAAGGACCCAAAGAGGAGAGCAGATGTGAAATGGGGTAGGAGTATGACAGAAAATTTTGAAAGTAATAAAAATATGTTTTGGAAAGAAATTAAGAGAGGAAGAGGAGGCGAATCAAGTAGAGAAGAAAAGGTAAAAGGTGCAGATGGAGAGATGATAATGGAAGAGAAGGCAGTAAGGGGAAGATGGGCAGAATATTTTAGGGAGTTGCTAAATGTGAAGGAGGATAGGGAGGGAAAGATGCTGCAGTGGGAAAAGCTAAGAAAATGAGAGTGATGAGTGAGGAAAATGGAGGAGAAATAAGGAAGGATGAAGTGAAGGCAGTTAAGATGATGAAAGCAGGTAAGGCACCTGGTCTGGATGGATGCCATGCAGAATGTC